>NC_135746.1:16893333-17203055 GCF_041903045.1 Epinephelus lanceolatus | reverse complement strand
CATGCTGTGATTTCCAGGGTTTTGTGAGGGCTGGTGGCAGAGTTAAAGACCCCCTACAGGGGCGCCATCACTCTGAGTCAAACATCCAAACCTCCCTGACAACACTGCAATTTCAGAAAGCTACTGTATGTGTGATTACTTACACCAGTGTCAGTCTCTGTGAACATGAATTCTGAGGTGCACAGCAGCTGAGACTGATGTACTGCTGCGTATTGTTCCCCCTTAAAAGAAACGTGGCCCTTATTTTGTTAGCTTTTTGTTTGTTGAACAGAACTAATTTGGATCTTCATATGCACTTCTTAACATTGATTTAAGTTTGTAGGATTTAGGGGGATATATTGGCAAAATGGAATATAAGTATGTTTTATTTCCTGTACAATCACCCGAAACATAGTTGTTGTGTTTTTGTTACCTTAGAGTGGGCCATAAATATCTACATATGAGGCGGGACCTCATCCACGGAGTTCACTATTGTTACCCCTCTCGTTCAGTGACAGCTTACCGGCTCCGAACCATAGTTGGGAACACGCTGGCGAGGCGTTCGGGTGCCGTTCACTAACAATGGCTTTATTGCAGTCTTCACCACAAATCAACATTCTCATGAGGTCTAACAGCAGCCCTGAGCTCATCTAGACTCCTGATTCTGCTGACTATCATCACTCTTTGCCGCCTGCAGCCTCACACCCTCACAGGTTACCCACAAGGCCACCGCCCTTAGAGGGGAAAAAGGGTGAGACGGTAACACCATGTTGCACCGCCATGTTTCTACAGTAGCCCACAACAGACACACCAGACAGTAGCTCTAGATAGTCAGCAGCCCCACGAGCAACATCAGAGACAACACTGGGTTTTACTGGTTTTATGGGTTTGAATCACTGGGTCCATTTGTTTTGGAGAGGAAGAGACCTCTGCAGATAACGCGGCTCCCGGTTAAAACCTCCTGAACGTCTGGATCTTAAATTATCAGAGACAAAAAGAGAGCACACATTAGCAGGTGCTGGACTAGTTGCTGGTCTCCAACATGGCGTCAGAGAAACACATTGATTTTTGTTTTTGAGAGGAAGAGACCTCAGCTGATAGTTCGGCTCCCGGTTAAAACCTCCTGAAAGTCTGGATCAGAAATAAGGTGAGCACAAGTCAGCAGGTGCTGGGCTAGCAGCCATCTGTGACAAGCTGAACAGTATTGGAGGAACACTGCAGTATAACGTGAACTTGCTTTATTCAGTGTTTTTACCGGTTTAAATCAGCTGGTTTGTTAGCTTTGGAGAGGAGGAGATAATTCAGCTCCTGGTTAAAACCTCCTGAACAATGAATCTAAAGGAATTCTAACCAGGAGAAGCTTCAGCCGGTTGCAATCTGTAATCCTCACTGCTAGATGACACCAAATCCCCCTTATTTTACACACTCAGCGCTCTTATTTCTAATCATAACCTCGTTTTCCTTCTTTTCCTCTCTTCTTCCCTCCAGTTCCAGTTCGGGTTTTTCCGACAGCAGACCCCAGTCTCCAGCACGGACAGCAGGCCTCAACTCCAACACTCCTCCTCCACCGCCTCCCCCTCTTCCCCCTCCGCCTCCCCCGTTACCCTCCTCAGGCCTGCGGGGTACCCCTCCGCCTCCCATTCCTCCTCTACCAGTCCAGCAGCAGCCCCCGGCCATCCCGCCTCCCCCCGCCCCTCTCCAGATCGCCCCCGGGGTGCTGCACCCGGCCCCTCCACCCGTGGCGCCTCCCCTCCACTCCTCACCGGCCCGTCTCCAGCAGGTCCTGGACAGGGGCCCACCCATGGGCTCTGGGACCCAGTTGGACGGCAGCATCCTGCCTCCTCCCCCGCCGCCTCCTCCTCTGCCCCTCACCGGAGTGCGGAGCTCCTCGCCCTGTCCATCAGGCCCGCCACCTGTGCCAGCCTTCCCCTCAGCAGGAGCCATGGCCTCCCCGCCGCCCCACACCCTCCACGACTTGGGGAGCAAGAGGCACCATCCAGCCAATCTGCCACCCATCAGCGATGCTCGCAGTGTCCTGTTGGAAGCTATCAGAAAAGGTGGGGAGCTATTTTACCACATATGTTTGAAACCTTCTCCTGCCAGCAGCGTTTTCTCTGGACAAAGCACACACTCACAGTTTAGGGGGAAGTGTGTATTCTGTTCTTAAGTTTGATTCCTTGTGTGCTTTTAAATCTGGAGCGACATCACTTTTCTTGTGCTGCTTTCAGATGCCTTTTGCAAGTATTTATAAAATAAGGTAATTTGACGACTTCACATCACATGATCACAAACTTGTTTCTTCTTCCTGCAGGCATACAGCTGCGGAAAGTGGAGGAGCAGCGAGAGCAGGAGGCTAAGCACGAGCGTGTCGGCAATGACGTGGCCACCATCCTCTCACGCCGCATCGCCGTGGAGTACTCTGACTCCGAGGACGAGTCTGAGTTTGACGAAGGAGACTGGATGGAATGATGGCGATCAGGCAGAGGACAAATGTGTTCAGGTTCCCCCCCCGACCAACCCTGCGCTCCACGCCTCGCCATCAAAGAGTCCTTTCTACTCTGGAAAGAAGCGAAAAATCGTTGTCGCCCACTTTTCCCTCTGTCAAGCTTTTTTATCTCTGTCTAGCTGTGGTTTGTGTTCGGAGGAGAATCTCCACGTCGCCCTCGTCCGTCTTTCTAGTGTTCCAAGAGAAGTTTTTGCATTCATTCTTTTCTGCACTACCACACGACTTTGTTTCTTCTGGATTTCCTGTGATGAAATCCCCCCATGTTTACTATTGTTATACATGAAAATAACTTTTTTTGAAGAACCACTTGTTTTTGTTTCTTATCTGTGCGTCGATGTAAAAAACAAAATGAAGAAAAAAAAGAAAATAGAAAAGGAAAAAATGAAGGCATGTTGCATTTATCCTTAGTTCTCTCCAGCACTGTTTCGCCACCTGGTGGCTGAACATGGCATTGAATGAATGCTGTTTTATTTTATTGTCTTTTATTTACCTTTTTCTGCTGAAACATTTGCAATTTTAACGGGCCAGTCGTTGCCGATACTGACCGCTACATGAACAAGTCGCTCGGTGTGAACAGAAGCTGGGTTGTCCTTTTGTTTTCTCTCGTTGTCAGGACTGACTCTACCACTTAGAACAAGCGGAAGATTGTGTTGGTATGTCATGTGATGATTGCTGTATGGTTGAAAATGAAGAAGGGGAAGCATATGGCTGCATATCCATCCACTTACATCTAACTTTTACCCCAGGGAAAAGTATGCCAAGAGATTGAGCTTTTTGTCTGTCCAGGTTCTACGGAGCCATGTACGCTCTCGTTGACATCAGGCAATGTCAAAGATAACCTCTGAGCCATTGGTTTTTAGTGAACGGTCCATCCTCTTCTCTTTGCCATAGACATGGACACTGGAAGCGATGAGATGCTGTAGATGTACATCAGATTTCCTGCCTCTCTTATTGTCCCTGATGCATATTCAGTGTGCCGAGGAAAACTTTTGAATTTCGAGAAGGTACCGGCAATAATGAGTCTGACCAACACCCAGGTACAAACCACTCAACACCACTGAAGGCAGCTCTTCCCTCACATCCCCCCTTTACTGTGTACCTGCCCACTAACGAGAAGCCTTACCTCGTTTGGTTCGACAGCAGCAAACGTTGTTCAAAAGAATACATTTTATGTGATACTGCCTCAGGCCTGAAAGAGAAGGATGCCTTGTTTTGGCTCATTTCAAAGAAAATGTCTGCCATCCTTTTCCGTTTGTTCGTTTGTTCTTTCTTCTACTTGCCTTATTGTTCGTACAAAATGTATCGTTGAGTTGATGAATGTATTGTGCTGTTACTACTTACTTGCCTGCGCTTGTATGGATTTGCTGTTTCTATGTTTGGGGGGGACAAAGGGACGGGGGGACAGAAACCCTGGTTTAAAAAAAAGAAAAAGATTAGAACAATACTGTATACCATGTAACTTATGTAACTGTTGACTGTAACAGTTTGCTTGAATTAATAAAAATCTAATGTTATGTTTCAGCCCTAAATGTTATGGCTTTGTTTTTGTCTCATCTCCTCAGCTGATCCTCACTCTTCATATGTGGATCACTGAGCAACAAGTCATTAAAGGGAAACTTCACCCGCAACATGATCATAAGTGTAACAACTACTCACCCCATGTTACAGTGAATTCCTGAAGAAAACTTTGTTTTTTTTCGCATACCTTCACGGTGAACGAAGAATCCAAAAAACGGAGAAACTTCTTGATGAATTGAAGCCATAGGGGTCCACATTGAACAACAGCAAAACTACATCAAAACATCCTTTTACAAACTCTCACACAGCTTGTACTGAATAATCCAAGTCATTTATCCAGGTGTATGCTCAGTACTTCCCAAACATGATTTTTTTTTTTGCTAAAACCATACTATGTCTTTAAAAAACTTCCACATAAACAGTCTCACGCATGTCTCTCGGGCAGGAAATCCAAAGTGTGGGATCATTTTGAGAAGGTGAAGGACGAACCCAAGCTGATATGTAAACTCATCTTCATTGGTCGACTACAAACATGGAAGTAGCTACGTGCCCATTAGTCGACAGCGTCATTAACAGGCGGCTCGCTCAGTGTGTGACGTGCACTTGTAGATAAAATATAGGCCTATATTAATGAAGGTTCATTAGTACGGTTTTGTATTTCTCTGTAATGTAGCACAGTGTTAACAATGTTACTGATACTATTCTTTCTCACACCTTCAACTCAAACCATTGTGTTGCCCCACCCAAAATATATCATTTAATAATCAAATTAATATCGTAAACATGCGGGTGACTAGTCAACTAATGGCCCTAAATGACGACTATTGGTCCACTAGGAAAATTCTTAGTTGGGTGCAGCCAGAGAGCACTATGAATTTAATTTATCAAAACTGTTTGCTTTTTTTGGATTCTTCATTCACTCAGGAGGCATGTGAGGTTTCTTCACAAATTCAGCTTAATACAGGGTGAGTTATTGATATACAAATGATCATTTTGTGGTTGAGTTATTCCTTTCAGCAAAAGTACAAGCTTGCACACAGTTTATGGATCATGACCAAGACACAGTCAGTTTTAGACATGAGTTACTCCTTTCATTATGTGCACCAGCAGAATCACGATGACATAATTATATTAGATGAGAGCATGTAAATGATTGAAAAATCCTAAATTTTCACAATTAATGGTTAAATATCTAGAATGATAAAAAGCTATAGGAATCTGTTCAATTAAATCCTAATTTAGTTTGGAAAACTGAGCAAAAGAAGTATTAAACTTCATATTTCTGTCTTACTAGATGAATACAACCAGAAACATAATATTCAGTGATGCCATTTTGAAAGGGATTTGTAGAGTAAACACAAAAATATGTGAAATGTGGCCTCATCTATCTGTGTAATTGGACTGAAACGATTAAATAATTCCAGATCAGTTTGAGTCTGTTTTAATTAGTATGAAATCATAAGTAACATTTCATTTCATTCAATTAATATCTAAAGTTGAATCTGCTTTATGAGAAAGTATGACAGGTTTAATTTCATTTAGAGGTCGTCTTTATTTCAAAATAAGAGGATAATTTTACCTGGATAAGCAGGTTAGCCTGAGGTAATTAAGCCATGTTTGAAGAACAGAGTGCTGCGTGTATTTATGATGCAATTACATTTCAGAACATGCAGGGTGCAAATGACAAGTTATTATCATAACAATAAATGACTTGTGTTCTTGCTCCATTTTTAACAGCCAGAAACCTTCAGTTCATGGAAACTTTTTAACCATTTTTTAACCCGGATCCTGTTACCTGATGTTTTTGTGTCTTAGTGACTAATGGAGACAACAGTTTTTGAAACTGGTTCAGTATTGAAAGAGACCACTGCAGCAACAGCAGTGTAACAGGCTGGAATGTAATCACGACAGGTAACTGTGTGCCGTCAATTTACTGCTACAAAAAGTGCTTGTGTCTGCCACTGACAGGCTCAGACTGTTATTATAAGCATATGACAACATTATGGAAAAGATCCCTACAAAGAAATAAACTGTGCGCTTCAATACCCATACTACCATACCATATAGTATGCCAGAAAAAGATTTAGTATGACCCAGAACATAATATGTCAAATGCAATATGGCAAAAATACCAGGATGTTCTATGACATCAGGTCAAATTTTGCAGTATGCAAGCCAGCAGGCTTTTCTGGTTATTCTTCCTGACCCACAATCCTCTGCACAGCAAAAGATACGTCGCATCGATTGTCAGAAGTTAAAATGATGGATGACAGTGCATTTAGGTGACTGATAACCAGTCGATTAGTAATTATATGAATATTAGCTGTTTAATTGGATAAAATACTAATAAATATGACCAACAACAAAGGACATAAGTATTAATAACAATGACAGAGAAATGTGTAGCCTCTGTAATTTTACTATCATGAATATGTTAGAATCTACAGTAAAATAATATCAGAGCTCTCCGCATTGACCTTGAGTCTCTGGTGAGCTTGCAGAATGGCATTTTGTTCTATCTCCATGGTAATGGATATAAAAGCGAGAGGGTCAAAGTTCAGGGCGTAATGTAATGAGAAAGAAGTTTGTCCTGCTTGTGTGCATACTGCATGCAACAGTACGTACTTTTTAAGGGCAGCTGCAGTACATACTGAAAGTAAAAAGCAAAAGTATGAGACTCAGAACGCACCCAAAATGTTTCTTCCTGACCTTTTTTCCTGAAATGTTTGTCTTGCTCGAGGAGAAGTCTCATTCTAAAATCTCAGGGACGTCTCCAGATTGTTGAAATCAGCTAAATATTCAGCCATGACATTGAAAATCTCTTAGATAACATTAAGCTATGTTTTCTGTATTCTGACATGACAAACTCTTCCCGGCACTCCTCTCTCCAACTCCTGCTTACATTTCCACCGTTGTATTACCTGCAACAGGTCACCTCTTGTGACTTCTCAAGCGAGACTTGGTCAGAATAACAGACCAGTGAAAGGTAAGAAAAAACATTTCAGTTTTTTAGAAGGGTCCCTCTGTAATATTCTCAGATTATAAAAGTGATTATACACGTGAGCCTCTAAGTGGCAAAAACAAACACTATTGCCTGTAGGGATTACAATGCAGCCTGTTTCACTTTAACATGTCTTGGCCATGATCAACCTAAATTAAGAGCTCCAGATATGTTTGAAGCCAGCTTTGAAGGGCCCAAAGAAGTCAAATCACTAACAATCAAATAAAGCTAACTCACTTATCCATGACTGAAGGACAGGGCTTTCCCTAAATGATCCAAGTCTGGAACTGTGGAGGAGAAATGTCCTGACTTAAGTCTCAGATTCTGTTTGTCAGATAGGTTAATGGTTAAAATAACAAGTTTACAGTTTCCTGCGCTGTCACACTTTCCTCTCACCTCCTCTTGTTCCTGTTTCTCTCTCATCTCATTCTCACTCATACCTCTTCACTCAGGTTCTTTACACCTCTCCCCGTCTTCTCACCTCTCCTCTCTTCCGTCTCTCTCTTCCCGGTCGCCTCCCTACAAACAGAGGAAGCTCCTGGAGTTTTCATGTTTATTATCTTGTCACTCTCATTATAATCTTATTTTTTGTCCTGTCACTCTTTATCCTCTAAGCCTGCAGTTTCAAAGACACTTTGGGCATTTGAGCTTTCATGTCAGGGCGGCACATGACATCTGCGCCTCAAAAACATGTCAGCTTTGGGACCGCGTGGATTAGAACTTGAACACATTGTGCAGAGCCCTCGTCGCAGTTTGCAGCACGCTGGTAGGAGGAGGCTTATTAAAAGTGAGTGTGTGTGTGTGTGTGTGTGTGTCTGAGGGGAGCTGAAGGAGATTTAATTACCAGATACAGTGTGTTATTCTATTCATGCTTGGAAAATGTCCAAATGTTTCACCTTGGAGGAAATTGCCTGATTTGTTGTCTTCCAACATTAAGCTGTCGTCAACAGACCTGAAATAGCTTCTGCAAATTATCATCAGCTGCTGCTCTTTAGCATCATGCTGATGGCTTCTGCCACACTCAACAATCACTTTTATAGCTCCTTACTTAAATTATGCTTATGCAGAATATTCCACCTGCCTGTAATTTACTGTAAAACAAAAGCTAAATATAATACAGCGTGATTGTATGTGCTCCTCTCTGCTGTAATCTACACAGCAGCAGACAGCTTATAGGAACAATCCCTCACAGTGGAAGTAGTTTACAAAGATAGCCTGCTGTGAGCAATAAATTGTTTATTTTTAGAGTTGACTGCACAATGTATTCAAACTCTGTTTTAATTACCTGATGACAGCAAGTTTTCCACTGCATTTAGTCAGGAACAGACTGATACACAACGATATCTGCACACCATCTGTTTATTTTAAAGTCATATTCACAGTTTTCTACAGAGGCTACTCTATCAAGGCGTTTCAAAGGTTTGTAATGTGTAACCAAAGACAGGTGATGCTTACAGAGTACATCAAAACATGTATAAACACTGCATAAACATGACTGCACCTGAACACTAAAAGAGAGAAGGCATGAGCAGCAAGACTACTTCAGTCAGGAAGCCTTTGCAGATACAGGACTGCTGACTTTTGGCATGATCTAATGCTTAATGGAGGTGGATATAAAAAAATATTTTATACTAAATTGATTTACCATTACTCCACCTTCATATAATACCATCTTCATTCATAATCACCATGTAATTGGGGTTTTTCACACATTAATAATGTGTCTAAAGCCCAGTTCAGATCAAAAGATTCAAGACCAGACGAAACCGTTTTAGGCGACTGGTTGTAGAACGTAAAGCACGTCACCTGTTTCTACAGCCAATCAGCTTGTAGTTAAGTCAGCTGGTCCGAGCCCTCTGTTTACGTCCTCATGGTGTGCCGGTGTCAGGTGTTAGGTTGCTGCTGCTGCTGCTTGCTTGCACACATTCTCAGTGACTGATTAATTGCCACTGGTTATATACATCACCGTGGCGTATTTATTATGAATACAGTCCATCGGATGCTCGTTTGTTTCTGTTTTTCACCGTTTCATCACTACTACAAATGCAGCTGTAGCCAGTACCTCACTATCACTATCCTCATTCATATTTCAAGAAGCTACAAATCATGTTCAGCCACAAAATAAGAAAAGCTGAAAACAGAAGTACGGAGAGTTGTTGCTTACAGATGATACACAATCTCATCTAGTTGCATTGGTGTGAACTGGCAGGTTTTTTAGAACGCTGCAGAACAGCGCATTGCAAGTAGTTGCAAATTTCAACCTATCATGTTGCAAATCTTGAGTCTGAACTGGGCTTTAGATTATAGCATCAAACAACCCCAATCCCCAAAAAGTTGGGACTCTATGTAAAATTTGCAAATATTTTTCAACCTATATTCAACTGAATTAATTGTTTTTTTTGTAAAATATACACTACACACATCTGAATTTGATGCCTGCAATATGTTCCAAAAAATGGAAAACAACTGTCTGTAAACACAGTTTGTTGCTGCATCTACAACTGCAAGTTCAGACTCTACCATGCAAAGTGAAACTCATATATCAACAACACCAACTTCTTTGGGCCTGAGCTCGTCTGAGATGAACTGACACAAAGTGAAAAAATGTGCTGTGGTCTGATGAGTCCATATGTCCACAACTGTTTTCGGAAATCATGGACAGCATGTCCTCTTGGTTAAAGAGGAAAAGGAACATCCAGATTGTTACCAGCACTAAGTTCAAAGCCAGCATCTGTGATGGTATGGGAGTGAGTAAGTGCCTGTGGCATCATGGGTAACTTGCACATCTGTGAAGGCACCATGAATGCTGAATGGTAAATAGAGGTTTAGGAGCAACATATGCTGCCATCCAGATGACATCTTTCTCAGAGATGTCCCCGATTGTTCCAGCAATGCAATGCCAAACCACATTCCGTACGTAACAACAGCGTGGCCTCACAGTAACAGAGTGCGGTTACTGGACTGGCCAGTCCAGTCTCCTATTGAACATGTGTGGCGCGTTATGAAGTGTAAAATACAACAACAGACACCCGGGAGTGTTGAACATCTGAGGTCGTATATCGAGCAATAATGGGAAAGAATTTCACTTTCAAAGCTTCAGTAGTGTCCTCAGTTCCTAAACACTTGCTGAGTGTTGTTAAAAAGAAAAGATGACGTAACACAGTGGTAAACAGGCCCCTGTCCCAACGTTTTTGGAATGTGTTGCAGGCATCAAAGTCAGACTGAGTGTATATTAACATAAAAAAAAGTTTATCAGTTTGAACATTAAATATCTTGTCTTTGCACTGTATTAAATTGAATATGTCAAAAAGCATTTGCACATCATTGCTTCCTGTTTTTATTTACGTTTTACACAGTGCCCCAACTTTTTTGGAATTGAGATTGAACAAGTATTTGCAGCTTTAGACAGCTATCTATTCCACACACACACACACCAAAAAAACCATATATGAGCAATTCTAACCAAATCAATCTATTTCCATGTTAAAGTACCTTCTAAAACTAAGTAGTGCCCACAGACTCTATCAAATAAAAATAACAAATTTGCAGGTATGGATCTTACACCCTCAAATCTGCTGTTGGCATGACTGATAGAACATATGTTGCCACGGCATCTGGAAAAGGATGAAATCTCTTTCTCTGTCTCGTCACTTAACTTTGGGGGTGTTATTCTTCCTTCGCGGAAGCTCCCTCTGGACCTGACGGGCCCGCGTGCCAAAGCCCAGAGACTGCAGAGACTCTGTGATGAAGCGCTGCGTGGGAGAGACACACAGCATCACCAGCAGCTTGGCATCGCCACCTGGTGGAGAAGATGGAGAAGGACAGGAGGGGGGTTTAGACTGGAAATGTTTCAGAACAACTGAAATATTAGATTACACACATTGTGCTTTTATTCTTGCCATTTTTGGGCGTGGACAAATATCTTTACCAGAACATCTTAGTTTTTTGAGTGATTCAGTGTTTGGGTATGTTTGTGTGTATGTCAGAGTTGGGGTTGGTGTGTGGAATCTCTCAGCTAGATGCGGACATTTTGGGGTTGAATGAATCTTTCCCAGGGGAAGCAGACACTGGAGGCATGAGTCATAGCCAGGTCATAAAGGAGCATGTGTGTGCGTGTGTGTGTGTCTCACCTATGGCATCCTGTAGCAGATGAGTGAGTTTGCTGTTCCTATAGGGGATGTGTGGTCTCTGCTCGGCCAGAGCTCCCAGGACATCAGACAGAGCAGAGAGACTGCGGTTTATGCAGGACACCTCCCACAGAGCTGCACCCGAAACTCCAGACATACCTGGCACACACACACAAACACACATATTTCTTTGCCCTCAAGATAAGTGAGTTGCTTAAAGCTCCATTTTGCTATATTGCATGTTAATACAGCTACAGTTTCCTCAAAACACTCAGGGACCCGTGTTCCCATGACATCTGTAAATTCAAGGAGCATCCTCAAGCACTGAGCCCCTCTCACCGACACACTCGCTCCCCGCCAAGTCCACCAGCTGCAGCTTGGTCCTGAACGGAGCTTGTGAGAGGCTCGGCCTCGGGGAAGGACACGGAGAATGGGAAGGGGAGCAGGGAGATGAGGCTGTGCTCGCGAAGAGACGATCATCAGATGATTGGCGGGCAGCGGGGTTGGCACGGCGACAGCGTGGGCTCCACCACTCCTTCTGAGTGGAGCGCTGCATGTCCTCCTTGGCACTCTGTAGCCTGCGAGCTGAATGAGAGAGGGCAATAAAGTCACAATGCAGGAGCGTGTGACCAACGTGAGTGGGTCTGTGAGTGTGAGTGTGTGTGTGACGGCATCTCACCCAGAGCCAGCGCGTTGGGGCTCTTAGAGGAAATGGTGAGGGTGACAATGAGGTGAGAGCGTGAGGAGTCAGCGTGGATGAGGGTGGGACTGTGAGCCCTGAGCTTCAGAACACTGTTAATGATCTGCATCACCTCAGAGGCGTTACTCACAGGCCTGTGAAACATATGAAACACATACACCATTACCTCACATTTTATACCTTAAAGCTGCTATAATCAATATTCATAATATTCCCAATGGATCAAATGACTACACATGTTAGAGATATAATTCATAGTGATAAGCACGCTGCAAATTTTCATCCAACTTGCTCTGTGGGGAGCAGCACCTTAACTTATTGTTCCAGTTTTACTGCCAGAAACTTTAACACTTGGTTCACTCTCACCACTCTCATAATGTCAGCCACAGCAGGCGGCCGCTGTCAGTGTTAAAGCTCTACAAACCCCACCCTACACTACCTGCATTTTACAGCTAAAGAGCCAGACACATCCCCTCATCAAATGGCCTGAAACACGACTCTAAATGAATGCTAGTGTTGCTCCATATCTGCTGCATGTGTAAATAAGCAATTTAAGCCATATCACCTTTAAAGGGACAGTTTACCCCAAAATCAAACATACATATTTTTCTTCTTATCTGTAGTGCTATTTATCAATCTAGATTGTTTTGGTGTGAGTGGCCAAGTGTTGGAGATATCAGCTGTAGAGATGCCTGCCTTCTCTCCAATATAATGGAACTAGATGGCACTCGGCTTGTGGTGCTCAACGTGCCAAAAAACAACATTTAAAAAACTCAACAGCAATGTCTCTTTCCAGAAATCATGAGCTGGTTACTCAAGATAATTCTCACTTGTTGTGAGTAGTTTCATGTAGAAACTATTTTCTTTCTACCAAACTACAACTACCAACTGTATCACTGCGCAGAAGGAAGTGTGCATCTACTGCTAGCTCACCTAGCACCACTGAGCTAAAGCTAGCTCAACTGAGGAGGACGGCATTAATGTTTACATTTCACGCTGTCAAACGCACAAGCCTCTCGTCCATGAGTAGATGCACACTTCCTTCTGCATGATGATACGGTTGGTAGTTGTAGTTTGGTAGAAAATAGTTCCTACATGAAACTGCTCACAACAAGGTCTGTGGATTATCTTGAGTAACCAGGTCATGATTTCTGGAAAGAGACATTGCTGTTGAGTTTTTAAATGTATTTTTTTGGCACTTTGAGCACCACAAGCTGAGTGCCATCTAGTTCCATTACATTCACGAGAAGGCAGACATCTCTACGGATGATATCTCCAATACTTAGTGACTCACACCAAAACAATCTATATTAATAAAAAGCACTACTTGCATAAAAGGAAATATGTGTTTTTGAGTTTGGGGTGAACTGTCCCTTGCTAGTTGCTGTTGTGTTTACAGCTTGTCTCAGCTGCCCCGAGTAAAACTTGAAATTAAGTTTAAGGATGAAATAACATTTTCTGGTCCACTTGGGTACTGAGGATTTACTTATAGAGTTTCTATGGAAAATAACTTAAAAAAAAAGTTGTATATTCACACATCCAGCAGATATGGAGCAACAGTAACATTCAGATGGAGTTGTGTTTCTGGCCACTTGAAGAAAATTAGGACATCCTAAACTCCCTCTCTTTTAGCTGTGTTTATGTCGCCAGCTAACATCTGAGAACTTAACTCTCTGTGGGTTCATCACTACAAGCAACTCATTTCCCATTGGACATCATTTGACACATTTTAACCATAAAAGAATTATTGATTAGTGGATTTTAAAAAGAAATGCTACTCCAAAAAACTATGTCATCTAGCAGCTAAGTCTCATATCACAGACCCTTCATAACAGAGTATAAAAGCTTTCGACACACAGTGACCTCTGCTCCGACTATACTCACTCCTGTGTGAGGGAGATGACCTGGCTGGTACCAGAGGAGGTAGTGATGACGTCCCGCCGCTGGTCGGCGGCATTGCCCTGCGCGTCTCTGGCCAGAAGGTCGAGCACCTCGTTGTTGTACACCTCCATCACTGACACCTCCACCGTGTGGGTCTCTGCAGGCTTCTCAGAGATCAGCCTGGGTCACACACACACAGGAACAGATACACAAGCATGGACACACAGAAAAACGAAAAGGTTAACCAAATTATATTCTATCTCAGCTCTCAGCGCACATTATACATTTATAGACTGAATTTTTTTCACTTCTGATGGATTTCAGGACTGAATTATAATATAGTACATTACACCAGATCTACTGCTGTTTTCAGCACATCATAAACACACTTTTCTCGCAGTCACCACACACTGTAAATATCACAAAAACAAACAAATTAAAAATGCCCTTTTTTTCTCACCGAAAGAGCTCAGCTGCAGCCTTGGGAATAACACCCTGCTGTGTCTCCTGCTGCGTCCCTGAGTGCTCCTCCAGCTGCTGGGATCCCATCATGGTGTAAGTCTTCCCACTGCCTGTCTGCCCGTACGCCATGATACACACATTATAGCTGCAGGGCAGGGAGGAGAATGACATCCTATACAAGCTGAAGCCATGCAGTCACAACATGCTGTTTGTCGTGTATTTCATTGTTTGTGCTTCATTCACGCAGGGTAGTGTCTAATGAGTGTAGCTGACTGAACACATGATGATGATTTGATATAGTGTATATTTTGTGTGCTTTTTCACACTCACCCGTCCAGCAGAGACGTGAGGAGCGGCTTGACCTCCTCAAACACTGCATCCTGTGAATCCTCTGGTCCATGCACTCTGGAGGAAACAAAGAGCAATCATTAATAGGTAGAAACTTAAATGGAGTAAAACACATTGTATCAGGATAGTGTTTGATTTTACCTCTCAAACTCAAACATCTTGTTTTGCACTGGCATCCCCGATCTTATGCAATTCACCGTCACCGTGTCCTTTGAACAAACGATAACATGAACAAGTGAGGACGCTGAAGCAGCTACAAAATAGAATAAATTCTAAGATTGTGTGAAACTCACATCACTGATCACAGACACCACTTCTTCTGATGATGCAGGCCTGACAGAGAAAAGAATTGGATCATTTTTAGCTTTTCACACACATAAAAAATCATCTCAGCTATCATGCATTAGTCTATATTGTTCTGATGAATCATGAGTTCACCAACTTTGACCCAGAGGTGGAGGACTGGACGTGGTCGAAGGGTAGAACTGGTCGCACTCTGCAGTGAACCCTGATGTTCCCCCTTAGCTCCTGAAGCAAAACAAAGACAGTAGAAGGTCAGAATCAGAGCCTACAGTCTGACGCATTATCTTTGGACTCTAAACATGTGTCCTCACCACCAGTGCATTATGGAGCTCCTTCCTCCTCTGCCTCTCGGCCCTGCACCTCTCCCTCTCCTCCTCCAGAGAGCGCTCCAGAGCTGCGACACCAGCTTGTAAGTCTGCACAGGAAGAACAGATAGATAGTTAAAGGGTCAGTACACTCAAAATCAAAAAGAGGAACACTGAAACGCCTCCACCAGCCTCTGCACTGCCTTAGATAAACAAACATGTAGCTCAAGCTAAGTAGAAAGCTGTTAAGTGAATGAATGGCTGTTTGTGTAAGAATCAACTCCAAAGCCAGAAGCATCTGTTCTCCAGTGTAAATCTTTGAATTCAGGCCAAGTCTGTAATCCTGGAGCACACCTGGCACCACACACCTCCATTCACTCAGCACAGAGTGACATTCAAGAATAGCCTTGGTTAGACATAAATAGAACTGACTACTGTGGGAGGTTTTATTTCTATAGGTTTAAAGAGCACACTCAAAAATTCCATATACCGGCAACAAAACAGCTAAAATATCTTCTTTCGATGTAAAATGTCAACCTGTAATTTATTTATTGGTTTATTTTTTCGGCATACTTATTGTAAGACCATCACATTTCTCCTGGCCTTCATCAGGGTCATCCACACGTTGGTTGTTCTATACAAGTGTCGCTGTAGTTTTGATGTCTTTAGACTTCTTTCCCGTCTAAATAAAAATAAATAATATAACATGTACTTTGGATTGTTACTGCAATGTAATGGTGTCTTGTAAACCCATTAGGGTCGGGCACATGTAAGTGTGCATGACATAAAATAAAAAAAATCAATCAATATATAACGTGTCTTCATGAGGAGACTATTTTTTACAGAAGACTTATTGAGAGCGTTATTACATGGTGCAACAACAATCACCTTAAAGTCGGTATCAGCACACCCAAAGTGCTTGCGTTGAACTGCCAGAGGAACTGGAGAGAGCACAAAGTTACAGCCATGACAGCAGACAATATAATGTGAATATTGCTGCGTAAAAAGTTACAAAATCTAAAACATGGATGGGTCATGCACATCTTCAACCTGGCAGCACAGACGATCTATACAATCAACACAGTTTCAAGCTGGACACTCAAGATTAGTGTCATCAGTTCAGTATTTCCCCTGTTCCTGAAATATGATGTATGTTCTTGCAGAACATTATGATGTCACTGTGAATGTGGCCTTTGACCTTTTGGATATAAAATGTCATCACTTTATCATTTATCCTGTTCGACAGTTGTATGAAATTTTCTAGTCACAGTGACCTCTGACTAGTAAAATCTAACCAGTTCATTATTGAGTCCAAGTGGACGTTTGTGCCAAATTTGAAGATATTCCCTCAAGGCCTTCCTAGGATATCGCTTTCACAAATTGGATCGAAATGCTTTTGGTCACAGCTGTTGCCAGCGCAAAGGCTTAAAAAAGGTTCTGGGTGCTGTTGCTGCACCCAAGGTGAAACTTTCCCAATCTGCAGTTATTCTAGAGGACAGTATGCACAAACATCAGTACAGCAATAGGTCAACAGGCATCAGCAAATCCACTTTTCATGTCTCTGACTCTCTTAAACAAAATAAGGAAGTGGTTCAATCGCTTTTAATGCTGGCGAGGAAAGCCATCATGGTGAAATGGGTTGGGGACAACCTTAATTCTGTATATATGTGGAAAACCTTGCTCTCTGAGGTGTGACTCTGGAAAAATAGGACATTATATTGATAGAAGGCCTCATTTTTTTCTGCAGAAGTGGAAGGAACCATTGGAATCACTTGGAATCACTTGGACTTAAATATAATATGCATAGGTAAAAATTGGATAGATGACTGAAATGGGACAGTGGAATGAATCGGACTGATGTACACAATAATTAATAAGCTCAACTCATGTAAATGCAATGCCTACTTTTTTTGGACCAGTCTCATAATGTTATGTTACATTATAGTTTGTAAGATTGATTCTTGGGAAAATCTGAATGAAAAGAGTTATAAAAAAAACATTCCCAATCATGTAGTTACAAAAAAAAAAAAAAAAAAAAAACAGCTTCAGAATCAATCTCTTTATCTGGGGTTGATGCGATGATTCCACTAATGAGATATTAACCGACTTTGCAAACGCTTTGTAATGATGCATATTAAATCTAATTTGGGACAGATTTTCACTTTAATAGCCTGACAGATGGTTGACCACCAACCACACAGCCAGCACAGCTCTGTAAATCACAAAGTGCTCCAGAGCACATGTAGGAAATATGAAGTTAAAACCAATTTACATACAATATAAAATTCAATTATGATCAAAGTAGCTAATTAAATGCAACATAAATGTAATTAAGACAAATGTCCTAGTCGTTTAAATTACAACCGTAAAGATCTGATGCTAACAGGAAAGAGAATATTTTGTATTAAGTGAACAATAACAATAAAAGGTCAAGAAAAGCCATTTTTCAGCATTATATCCAGCACATGCTCAGGAAAATCAGTCACCACCAATCATGAGAGCCAACACTAACAAGCTGACTTGTGAGACTACATTAGAACAAGACACTCAACCTTGGACAACCTCGAAGGGCGGGGTGAGGGAGAAGAGGGGAGGGACAGCGTGAGAGGATTACCAGCAAACACACACTAATCAAGACGCAGCCAGCACATAACCTGTAAACCACTTTAGAATGGAGAGACACAGAGAGGGTGAATGAGTGAGCAGGATGGAAAAGTTCATAAAACTGAGAGGTAGAAAATGTGAAACCAGAGGCAGCAAATTTTTAAAATATCTATCCATCAATAACTTTTGACAATTTGAAAAGCTCCTCTGTGGTTTACAATACTTGGCAGCAGCTGAGTAGACTGAGTAGCATATTAAGATGAGCAGATGCTGGTGCAGAATCTATTAAGGATAATAAGTTATTGTTTATTGTAACACCTGCTGTGCAGACCACTGGACAGCGGCACTAAGAAAACTTTAATAAAATTACTACCCTGCTATGAAAAGTTACATAGGATTCTTAAAATGTGTGCATGTGGAGCATGTAAATAGACATACATAAGTAATATTGGCTGATTGTTATTTGAATTTTAAGACCGCATCAGTCCCAAACAATACAGGTGTACAGAGTCCAGTAGACTCTCCACAGTCAAGTGTGATCAGAACAGAACATCCTAACTTATGCAATGCCACAGTGTCCTTTTAAAGGGACAGTTTGGATTTTCTGAAGTGGGGTTGTATGAGGTACTTATCCAGTCACCTAAAAAAACTCAAACAGTTCAAGTGGAAGTACATTTAGACTATTTTTACCACTCAACCTTACTGTCAGACAGCCCTTTGCAACGGGGAACTGAAGCCAATATATTGTGTTTTTCAAAGCCACCAGACTCCATTGACAAAAGCAGCGGTTTTAGCTCACTGAACAAAGGAGCTGCTCATCTACAGCTGCCTCGAACGGTACTTTGTTTGCGTTATTGTGTGCCTTCAGTGAATCCGAACTACCCTTTTTAAACACAAAAGCCACACAATAACACAAACTAACTAATCAAGGCAGCGTTAGGCCATCAACTCTTCAGGAAGGTAAAATATTGTTTTTATCAATGGAGTCTGGCTTTGAAGAGAGCATAGGTAAGTTTGACTTTCAGTTCAGTTTCCTGTCAAAAAGAGCTGCTGACGGCTAGGTAAAGCAGTGAAAATATTCCAAACATAGTGTACACTTAAACCATTGTTTTCTTTAGATGGCTGAAATATGATTTGCTGCTGCCCCCTGTCCACAGCAGTAAATTGCTTAGCTTCCATGGTGGTACTCCTGCCGGCTTCTCTAAACTGGGGTCATGTCGACCACCATCTACTACAATTAATCCACTAACTATACATATATGCCCAGCACTGATCCAATATTTTGACCCTTTAAATTAGAAACTACCACATCATGTCCAAATTTGGTTTTTCTAACTCTAAACAATTACCAAGATGGTGCCGAACAGTACACCAAAATCCCAGCCTGAAGACATATCTTAAGAACCATATCCTGAAGATGATGTTAAAGGCGCTGCATATATGTTAACTTATGGTGCCACACACTTGCATACTTACTCTGGATCTCGTCTCCATGGTGGCCGTTTAGAGAAGAGCTGGCTTGCGCTACTTTTTCCAGCAGCTGTTTGCTCTGCTCCTCCAGCTCAGTGGAAAAACTCAGATAAACTGCAAAAAGTTCGCTCAAGTCCTGCTTCACAGCCTGCCACACACACAGAGAGAGGACATATGAATGGTGTACGGCTCTGTGTGTGTGTGTGTGTGTGTGTGTTTCTGAGTTGCTTTACATGACTTTGGATGCACCTCAACAAAACGACCATAATAACAACTCACACTTTAATTTCAGTGTATTCCTACCTGGACCTCAGAGAGCAGTTTGGCGAGGGCTGATTGGGTTATCTTCTGTGCACTCCTCTGGTGCTGATGATCATCAAGGGCCTTGGATTCCTCATCATGGTCCCGACGGAGTTTCCCCTGACACTACAAAGACATATGACACCAACGTACTTAATCTGCAAATAAGATATTCTCCTACTTGTATGTCATGCTTAAATGCTGCACAGCAAGTGAATATATGGCTTCACACCTGGAAGAGTTTTAAGTTATCCAGCTATATTCATTTTTGTACATTCATCTGTATTTTGATTGTCAGGGGAAAAGACAGGAGTACTTAACAATACAAATGATGTTTACTTTATATTTCCCAACAAGCCAAGTCTGTGAGCAAGCATGCACAGTATCAGGACCCTTGAACTAGCACTCTTGATCAAATACAAAGTGGGTCTCTATAATACACCTTCAAGTGAACTAACAGATATGATCCAACTCCTGAGGCAGTCACTGAGGTGTAAAAATCTGTTGAATTTAAACCAAGTGTCGACAACATACACACATGCACACACACACTTGGCACGAAAGGTAATACATTCATCTATAGCAGAACACAATAGTGTGAACAGAGAGTCCAATGGGTCTATGTTTAAGCCTGTAAGTAATGAATGACAGAAATCTTCTTACCTCTGCAAGTCTTAAATGAAGAATAGCATTCTCTGTCTCCAGCTCCAGTATTCGCTCCTCTTTACTCTGAAAACACAGTGAAACACAGCAAATAATCTGGGTTTCAAAAGCTGTATCTGAGTGTAGAGTTATTTGGAAAACATGCATCGTTAAACTACAATCTCCAAAAGTCAACTAATCTGACATTAAGCATCCACCAACAGTGATTTACCCTCAGTTTGTGCTCCAGCAGGTGGACCTGATGTGCAAATATCTGGTCACGGTTTATAAAGAGAGGCATTATTTCCTTATTAAAGAAAGTAAACTAGCAGAGGTGAGAATGGACAGCCTCGTCCCTTTCTTTCCCTCACAGCTGATCTAGTCGTGTCCTCTCAGGTCATATAATCCGATTAACGGTCAACAACAACTCTGTCAACTCTGCTCACCTGACTGCTTCTCAGAGGGGAGGGGGGGGCAGGCTATTCACATGGCAGTGTCTTCATATATAATGATAGTATGATCACTTTTGTAGCTTCTGAGGGCGAAATACAAGCAGGGTTTAATTTATAATAACTCTAATCAGACTTTAGTAAAACAAGGTTTAAAATGAGTAAATCCATATTTCAAATTAAGCAGAGGTCTGATGCACCATTAACAGTTTAGTGACGTCATGTTTATTTACTTAAACAGACTTTAAACTTGGTTAAATCAATAGGGACAAGCTCATATTGAAATTAAAATAATCAATAAACACTTAATTAAATAAATACATACGTAATCAGTATGTTGTCGGCACCTAGTAAGTATAAAAGAGAGGTGGAGGGTGGGCGTTAACTGTTTAAACGGCTGCTTCACCGTGACAGTGAACGTCACATCGTTGCTAGCTAGCTAGCTAAAAAGTTGCTAGCTTAACGGTTGTCATGGTGGCTCGGCAAAATGGCTCAAACTTCTACTCCTTACAGAAAAACTTGTAGGGCGAATTAATGGAAAAATATTGCGAGTATATATTGTGTATGCCAAACAGGTCCCCATCCCTTTACAGTCTATGAGAATGACACAACTAATTGAGCGTGTATTGCTAACGTTACACGACAGAGGGCAGCAACGCCTCAAGAGAAGCGATGCGCAAAAGCAAATGAAGTAAACGAAGAAGAACGACTAGGGAGGGGGGGAAACACTTCCGCATAGTCACAGTTTATCAGCTAGGCTGTTTGAAGCAGGACCTGTCACATAATGGCTAAATTAAAAGACAAAAGACGAGAGAAAATCAGCGTCGCCACTGAGGTAAGATGTGTCACTGTCTGTAGCTAAATTAGCTAACGTTAGCTGGCTAGCGGGTTAGCTCTTTAGCATGCTTAATCTGAACTCACTTACAGATTTCATTCATTCATTCATTCACAGTCATGTCTGGTGACTATCTCGGTTAATGTTGCCCACTCTTACCTTTACCTGCTGTCATGTCTCACCTGTAACTATTGTAGATTGACCGTTTGGAGGAGCGGCGGGCGCGTTGCCAAGACAACCTGGAGAGGGCTGAGTTCAGGAGCAGGAAGGAGAAGCTGTCTGACAAGGACAGGTAAGGATGAGGATGATGATGATGATGATAGTGGTGGCTAAAAATACTTTCAAAGATAAAACCCCACACGAGTAAACACCTTACTAACTTTGCGGCTTGTCCTGAGAGTGAAACCTATATGTGTGGTGCTGTCTCTCCTCTCTGCTCTACAGACAGGAGCTGGAAGATGAAATGACAATCATAAATGAGAGGGTGCAAAAGTTAGGTAAGTCTATATCCACCATACCATACTGTCCACATCACTGTAGGTATATACAAGAATGTAATTTATTATAAAGCATTCTGTCCTACCAAGTCTATTTATCATTTATATTTCCACATACGTACAGTTTAGATAAACAGGAAGAACTGTTGTAGGGACTAAGCTACAGAGTTTCCATCAGAACAATGATGGCAACCCTTTAATGTAACATTCAATGTTATTATAGTCTATTACTGTACATTTCTTTCCCACAGGCTGTCACTGTGATGAACACTTAACACTAATCCATAGTGTCAGGAACAATCCCTGTGTAATAACACTGTAAAATCAAGCAACCATTTCACCAGTAAATTATATATTTTAATAGTTTAAACACACACTGTAAACATGTAAATTGCTGTCAAACATAATTGAAGCAAGCTGCATACACTGTCACATCAACCTACCTCATATAAGCAACCTCTTACATTTATATTGTGTATGTGTACTGTATGTGTTCTAGTACCATTTGCACTTGTTAGTTTGTTAACCAACTCATTGTGGTGGTGTTGTTTTCACACACACTTACACACATATATACACTGATCAGCCAAAACATTAAAACCACTGGTGGGTGAAGTGAATCTTGTCACAATGCAATATTCTGCTGGGAAGCCTTGGGTCCTGGGACAAACAGCTCAATACGTCAACCTCACCTCAAAATTCCCCAGATCCCAATCTGAGAAAGCATTTGTGGGACGTGCTGGTACCTCAGGAGGTACTCCCAGTCACGTTCGGGCTGACTTGTCAAGGTATGGACACAGGACCTTCAGGGGTGTCCTGTCTCGCACCATGACAGTGGTGGCAGATACTTTGAGTCCTGTGGGTTGTGAGGTGGGGTACCAACACGTCCCACGGATGCTCAATCAGATTGGGATCAGGGGAATTTAGAGGCTGGGTCGGCACCTTGAGCTCTTTGTCGTGTTCCTAAGTCCTTCTTGGTCTGCAGCAGTATTTTGGTGGATGGAGTGAGTCAAGTGGCATCCACATGAATGCTAGGACCCAATGTTTCTTTGGTTATAATGTTGTGGCTGATTGGTGTGTGTACATGTACCTTTGTATATAGATATTTATATCTGTACTTAATAGTTAAATGTTTATGTTTACCCTATCCAGCTTTATTGTCCTTGGTTTAACTGCATGCCAATCCTGTATATGTACTTTAAGAGACATGAAACAGAAAAAAAATGTAGTCAAATTCCTCGTTAATGCACACGTACTTGCTGATTAAAGTTGATTCTGATCTGATTTTAGTCTGTCATCACTACAGTACGTCACCATCAGAGCAACTGCAGGTTTTGTTCCCTCAAAAGGTTTCATATTTAAGGGAAAATAATGGCTGCCATACATTAGTGCCTTCACTTTAATCTTGTTTGTCATTTCTAGACAAGGAGCTGGAGACGTTAAGAGGAGAGAATCGCAAAAACATGCTGCTGTCAGTCGCTCTGCTGGTCATCAGCGCTCTCTTCTACTACGTCTTCATTTACAGTGACGAGGACGTCTAATAGGACCTGGTATGTTAAAAGGACCTAATGCTCTGAGAAGAACAACCACCTCAGGACAATGTTGTCGTGACATAAAGACATAAGCTCAAGGGCTGCGTTGATGAAATACTTCAGTTCTGCCTCTAGATGGCACCATTGTCATTGTCTTGATCTCTTCTGGTGCACAGTCAGGACCCCAGTACAGCTTCTTGGACTGAAGTGACTCATGAAGGTGAAGTGAGTGACAATTTTTCTCATCTTGTGTACAGTCATAGTCTATATTTTCATCGCTGTACAAAAATCTTACTGTTTATTATGACATGCAACATGAAGAGGGATTTATATACAGCAGTTTGACCCTTACTAAATAAACTATGAATATAAAGTTTGCCTTATGCCACAAATAACGCCAAAGTAATATTACTGTGTTTTATATGATATATCAAAGAAATGCTTCATCAAATGGTGCCAGCCAAGTCTGTTTGTCCTTTCAGTCACATATAAATATCTGACGATGCATGGTGCACGTGATGTGTGCAGTTACACAGATGAAAATATTTGATACATTTGTTTTTGGAGTTGTACAGCATGTTTTAAACAGAAGAAAAGAACCTGAAGAATGTATTTTTGTTTTGATACTCATGCCGACCATTCACCCATCTCCTAATAAAAGCTGCAATATGGCAAACATGCTGACAAATTACTCTTTTTGAAATATGCATGTGGAAAATTGTGTAATGAGAAGTGGGTTGGGTCATTATAACTGATTTGTTTTTCATGAAAAAAATAAAATTTACTATATTTGGAAGCATTTTAATTGTGTTGTTTGTAGGGTCCTTATCTGCAGACGATTCGTATTTTTATTTATAAAAATATGGCCTTTGTAAGTGGAGTTTATTACATGATTCATGGCGGTAATACGGGGCCAAATTTCTCATAATTGTGTGTCATTTTTGAAAGCAATTTGTGTTTTGCTTTCAACAAACAAGACCAACAAATAGTACAACAGAAGATTTAACATGTAGGAGGACATCACTTCTCAGTGGGTGAGATGTTCTGATCAGGAAGTTTATTGTTTGACACTAGACAAGGGGAGGAGGCGTAATTCTTCACCCTGCGACACAGTCGTGGTGTGAACAGTGTGGCGCTTGGGGCAGTCTGAGGACAACACTGTAAAAAGTTTTCTCTACTCTGAGTGGATAAAAAAAAACTAAGACAAGAATCACTTAAGTGTGTCTCCTCTCCATTAGCTGTGTTCCCATTCAGGACTGAATTAGATTTAATAGGTGAAGTAATGGCAGTGCTTTTTTTCACCTAGTTTCTTAAACTGTGTCAATTACACACACAAAATGTGTGAACATAGTAAATTAATGACTTGAATCCCATAATCTGGCACTTATTTGATAACTTATTCTTTATCATTCAGTTAGGAAACCTTTTCTACAGTTTTCAGTTTTGGTGCAATTCAAGTGATGGTTCTGAGATTATAAAAGGAGAGTATCAATGAATTAGCACCTTATTTGTCATCATGGGGCAATTGGTTACGCAGCAGTGGGATGACTACATTTAGCATACATAAAACACAAGGCACTGAATTAAACACTAAGACCAACATAAAAGCCAAACATAAATACTCAGTAAAATACTCAAGTTTAAAAAACAAAAAAAAAAAAAAAAACAAAATTAAACCACGTGCTACTGTTCCCACAGACCGCAATCACTAGAAAAATGTTGGTCTAAGTTTCTGCAAACCACATATATGTTACTTTTGTACGTTATTACTGTAGCAGATACATTAAAACTACATTTCAACAAGGCTGTGGTTGAGGTGTGGTCAGGACGAGGCACAAAAACTACTTGGTCACAGTTAGGAAAATAT
This sequence comes from Epinephelus lanceolatus, assembly GCF_041903045.1. Lineage (NCBI taxonomy): Eukaryota > Metazoa > Chordata > Actinopteri > Perciformes > Serranidae > Epinephelus > Epinephelus lanceolatus. The sequence goes on along the minus strand of NC_135746.1, from coordinate 17,177,729 downwards.
CATATTTTAGCTTGGGCACAATCCCCGCTGGAAAAACACAGCCTGCTCTCACCAGAAAAACAACCATGCAGTTCAACTGTGCAGGCAGCTTATTATGACCAGTTCTTATGTTTATTGTAAGGAAGTGCCTCCTAGTGGCTGTAGTAATTATTACAGAAGCAGAGGAAGTGACATTACGTATCATAGAAAGTGACAAAGTTCACTTAATGTTGCACAAATATCTAAAATTTCTGTAGGGTAGGAGGAAAGGGTGGTGGATGGGTCAAACAAACACAGAACTTTCACCCAGGAGGCCAGAGTTTGCGTACTGAAGTCAAGCTAACTTCTCTTAACAATTTAGCCTAGGTTTGGGTTTGAATCTGAAAGAAACAGAAAAATTAGAACTTCAGTCAAACCTAACAAATGTCCATTTAAATAAGGGTAAATAATGCTCTTAGTTAAACTAACGTAATAACATACAGGATAAACTAAAGAGAAAGAAACTGCTTACCTGCACTGCTGCCCCATGTGACAACGGAGGAAGAACGAGTGAAATGGTGTACAGGTGAACTCAATCAGGAGTGAACAAAGAGTGAAAGGAACCAATCAGTGCTGAGGAAAGGGGAGCGAAGGAAGTGAGGTAAAGGACGGGCAGTAAGAAAAAGAGGTGTCAAAATAAAGAAAATAGGAAACTTTAATACAGTGGTAATATAAGTTGTTTTCGGGCTGGTCATATAAGTCAGCGGAAATCGACCTGTTCAAGTCTTTATAAATCAATCATGTTTGGTGGCTAAAATCAGCCGGAATAAGAACGACTTGTTAAAACACAACCAGCTTTGTTGTTTGTTGGTCTCAATCAGTGGTCTGCAGGGTGACATGCCTGCACCCATCCCCTCCACCTCCTGATGACAAAGTCAGATCATGCACTGGGCCACTTTAGAACTGATGTATGAAACATGCATATGTAACATAGTCATGGTTAGCAGAAATACCAACATTTTCCTCAGGCGACAGGGCTGTGTCCTCCTCAAGTTCAGGAGGGAGGTGGCAGAGGCAGACATTAAAGTAGTTGATGTAGAGGAAAGGAACAGTCAGACCCGGTGGATTGTGCTTTCTTATATAACATAACATTTGCTGTAAAGACCCCGTACAGCTTCATGTGCAGTCCCAGTTATTTTGCTGCAGACACTGAGCACCTTATTGAGTGCATTTTGGTGTTTGACCTTGACAGACTGAAAGCAGCAGATAATAGAGAAGGGGAGCACAGACTCAATGAAAGATCGATGAAACAGTGTCGTCAGGGTTCTGTCAACCTGAACTTAGAGAGTTTCCTGAGACAAAGGAGATGCTGCTGGCTTTTCTTTAACGCCATGTCACTACTCTCTAGTGTAGTTTCCAAATATTTGTAAGACTCCACTTTTTCTACACTCCATCAGTTACTGTACTGTCAGGAGATGGGTGAGTATGTCTAAAATCAGTGCATGTGTCAATAGTCTTTGACACATTCGTTACTAGAAACACCTGTTGTTTAAAAGAAGGGGAATTTCCTCTCTGTGTAGCAGGCTCACTGTGACTGTATCATCAACAAATGTCAAGATGTGATGATGTCATACATGCTGCAGCAGACATTCATGTACAATACGTGAGTGTTATTGACAGTTTGGAAAACTGACCATTTACTTTACGCTTGCATCCTGAGGAAGTCTCGAATCTAGCCGTCAATAGCGTTGTTTTTGATAGCTTTTGATGAGCTTCATCTAGTGTGGATCTACAGAAAATTTGGCACACATCAGACCTATGGTTTAGGAGGAGATGTCAAAAATGTGTTTTTTAAAAATTCAAAATGGAGGAAAACTTTAGTCAAGCAAAACTTAAGGTTCTTGAGGGTTTTTTTTTGTAGAACACATTGACCTGGACTTGTGTCTTGAATTCAAGGCCTAGTCCACACGGACTTCTGAAACCGAAGTTTTTCCAAAAAATATTGGTCCACACGAGTGATGTGATAAAAAAATATGGTATCCACACAAAACCGCAAAACCCGCTACCAAGTGATGTAATACACATGCCAAAGCAGTAGGTGGCAATGTAACTTCTAACGGAAAGGCCATTTTAACCAATCAGATGTCAGAGTCAATACCGGAATAGAGAAGTGCGGAAAATAAAAACAACCCGATTCACAAAAATAGCGCGACCTAATTCAACAGCAGAGGCGCCTGAACTACCAACTATACTACCACGAAAGCAGCGACGGGCCTGCCAACGGAGGTCCGACCAGAACCTCCGTTGGCAGGCCCGTCGCTGCTTTCGTGGTAGTGTAGTTGGGGTAGCTAGCAACAAGAACAGCCTCCTTCGTTGGTCGTTAGGTCAAGCAGCTGGATATGCCATCCAGAGAGCAGATAGCACGTTCACAAATAAAGTTAGCACCAGCATGTTTGTTTGGTCTGCCATTTCACTAGCTATTTACCGTCACTCTGGCGTCAAACAATGGAGACAGGTAATAAAATACTGCGGTTATCCTATCTACACGCAACCGCTGGCACCGGAGTCTTCCAAAAACTTCACCCTGGACTCCGGTTTCAAAGAAATGTGGTTTCGGGGGCCCAAAAGTGCGGTTGCGTGTGGCCAAACAGCCAAATCGCATAGAACAATACACAGTTTCAGAAGTACACGGGTCCGTGTGGACTAGGCCTTAGTCAGTTGGACTAACAGTATGAGGGGCGTGGCCTTTCCAAAATTGCAACTTTGGGCACTAATCATAGTGCCACTTCCAATCAGTGGCAAAATTTCCAGAAACCTTCAGGAAAAAAATGATAATAGAGAGTATAGAGTTTGTCAGTCTTATTTCTGTCCTGCATTTAAAGGTTCCTGATGTATGAAGACATATTTAAAAGTAATTTTATAACTGTAGTCTTTTCCATTTCCCAATTATGGGCTCAGTTTCCTATATTATAATTTTCTGTCAACAAATCCAATTTTAAATAGACCAAAACCAACAATGTGTTAGTCCGTTTCCTGATAATTTCCGTCTTTCCCGGGCTGTGTGATACTAAGCCCAGTGCCCATTGGTTCCTACTGAAAATCTTTTAAAAAACAAGAGTTTTTAATTTATACTTGCATTTTAAAAAAAAAAAAAAAGCCGAAATTATTCTTTAAAACATCGGGCACTGTTGTCTTTAGCAAACTTTATTCTAATAGGAGAAAATGGTGCATTTGTTGGGGACTATTTTCAGCTGTGGATTAATACACAATTTGGCCTGCTACAGTAGTAGTGAGTATTTCAAGCATCAGTACTCAAAATAAACTGCAGTGCACATATTCGTCATAATAAAGAAACATGCCACCTAACACTATGCAGTATTGTTGTGTTTTTAATAGTTATTGGTCAACAATGGAGCTCTATGACACAGAGGAATAACTGTATATATATCAGGCTTTTTTCACACAGAAGCTACTTGTCAACTTCTTGTCCTTGTCTTGTCTTCTTGACAATGAAAATATAAAACATAAGCAGACTCATCCTTTAATTAATATCATTTCAGGTCCTTTTCTTTTGATGCACAGGCGGAGATCTTTGGTTGTGGTGGGAAATCAGTAAGATATATTACAGGACAGCCCAGCAAACAAGTGTTTGTTTGCCCTCCCTCCTACACTCTATTATCACCAACACAGTCCACAGCACGCCTACACACCCTCAATCTCTCAGCCCCACATTAAACAAATGTAAACAAGACCATTATGCAACACTTCAGTATGATTTAAAAGATGATTATGGCCACTGATTGTGTTTAAATATTCATTTTCACATTGTGGTTGGAATTTGTGCTCATTTAAAACATATACCATGAAATAGGTAAAAAAAAAAAAGTCACAAATTAATCTGAATATTTTGTAATCATTTAGTGCTTTTGTTCAATTCTTAGCTGGACTTATGAATTTTGAGTATTCTTAGATGTAATGACATTAGTGTTTCATTTACAATAAAACAGTTGTGGGGAAAATTGCAGTACAGTTGCTCTTCCTAAAATATATAAAAGTAACAGTCCCTTTACTTGAGCGCATGAGCTGCTCCTGCCCAGGACAGGTTAAGTGGCCTCAAGTCATGAAAGAATGACTTACTGTACTGTTTTTAAAAATGTGGTCTGTCTGAGCACCAAAATGTCAAATGTCACTTTGAATTCTTTTGGTTCTGAAGCAGAAGGATGTTTGAGCTGGATCGCTGCAGGTGGAGGTTCAGTGTCTGCGCTCAGGTCAGATGTCGTTACGTAAGTTTGAGCATCTTTTCAGGTATTGAACCTTCCTGGCTGACTTTTCTTTTGGCCAGTTCGCTGCAGCCATATGACATAATAAAGGTTTCATAACAAATGTTTGGTCAGATTTCAATTGGAATTAATATGTGTCTTGTATGCTGTAAATGAACCCCTACAAGGATGCGTGTGGCTACATGTGGATGCAGTGTCAGTGCATTATGTACAGTTAATTTATTGTTTATCAGAGATTGAAGAAGTTGTCAGATCTAGAAGTAGAAGAAGTCCTGCACTCAAAACTTTAAGTAAAAATACAGAAGTGTCATCAGCAAAATGTAATTAAAAGAGCTGCATATGACATTATGACACTGCATTAATATAGCCGCAAACAACTACTACAATGTAAAGCCAAGCCCTTCTGTGCGGAGCGTTAGCATGTTTTCCCCGTGTCAGCGTGGGTTTTCTATCGGGTACTCCGGCTTCCTCCCACAGTCCAAAGACATGCAGGTTAATTGGTGACTCTAAATTGGCTGTGAGTGTGAATGGTTGTGAATGCATAAGGCGAAATTTATACATGTGTGTCAGCTCTATGCAGACCCTACGATGTAGCCAACGCAGGTGGCCTATGCGTTAGTGAGCATTTAAGCAGGGTTTATACCACCAGTTGGCAGTGGGGTTTCTGTGAAGTGCTATAAAGTTGAATTGGTTCAAACACACATTAAACATGGTTTAATATTCACAAATTCAAAAGCTCGCAGGATTCACAGACAAAGCACTTGTCTTTATCTGGACACATTTTCCCCACAAATACAACAAATGCTAAAGTTTTTAGCACAAGTCTATAGCATTTTACATTGTATAAATTAGCCTAGTGGCTAGCGGACTTTTCCTCTGCTCATACGAAGCCAGGATAAATCACACACAAGACTCAAAATGCTATTTTGTGGAGGCATTATTGTCTTCACAATTTATTGTTTCTTATATGTAAAATTAAAGTAAATAAAAGCTTTGTTTCCACTGAGGGAAATGGTTTCATCTTACAAAAATAGACAGGAAGTCTGTGTTGCCATGACGTGTAGTTACATTTCTGGGGAGGTGCACGTCAGGCTACAATGTAAGGTACGGCATCGATCTGACGCAGAAGTATAAATCCTGCTTTAATATGGCGACCTGTCCAAGGTGTATCGGCCTCTCGCCCAGTGTCAGCTGGAATAGGGTCCAGCTACCAACGCTTTGAGCTGGTTGGTAGCCAAAACAAACCACCAACCCAAGCCTCGCTATTTGATGATTTGGGAATGAGACACAACAATAAACTGCCTTACTTTAGAGTACAAACAGCACTTTTAAAGTTTTGTCCTGTCTAGTACCTGCTGAGATTAGATTTGTCTTTATTTGTTCAGTTATTGTACTTAACTATATGAAGAAAAAAGAGACCTTAGATGACTCTGACACACTCGACTTGAAACCATGATACATCATTTTGTCGTCTCACAATTATATTTTTAGGTTTAAATCACTCCTGTGTTCATGCTCATGCTCCTTTTACATAGTTTCATTTCATGCTATTAACCCAGCTGTCACCCAGAGTGACGTGTAAATGTATCTTGAGCTTATTTATTTTAAATTACCAGCATCAAAAGCAGCTAAGAGTAAGGTATGAAGTCATCACACTCAGATAATAGTACGCAGTCATATTCTTTAGTCCTTAGGCTGGTCATTGCTGACTTTCACCTAATTTCTACATTACATCATCGCTGTAGTCACAGTGGTGATTAATCTCTCAATAAGTAAATAGGAAATTCTCTTGTTAAGAAGATGAGAGCAGAGTGAAGTGGAGGGAGAGGACAGGAGAGTGACGCGGGGTGACGATGGGTGACATGGAAGGTGGGGAGTTAATTTGTGATGGAAGTGCCTCTTAAGGGCAGAGCCGTCAGGTGATGACCGAGGTGGGAAAGTTTGTTTATTGTGAGAGAAAGTAGAGGAGCATCAAACAAGGTGAGCTGATGTTAGGTAATGAGACTGAGTGAGGGTGTGAGTAATGGAGAGCCCGTAGAAGTGCCACAGTCAGTGAATCGGCAGCTCAGTTGTGCAACAGAACTTTTATCTGCCATGTTATTACCTCCCAGGTCATACTGACCGGTTTCACTCAGCAAATTATTAAAGACACGTCATACTTTCTCACCATGCCTGAATTGTTGCAATGAACTTGTTTAAAAAAATGTTGAAATAATAATAAAATTTCTTAATATTTTTTGTCACTTTGACCTGATTGTGGAAAATGAGGCTGAAAATGAGTTAAATGGTCCATAAAGCCAGAATGTGTTTGACCTTTTATTGCCCACTCCCCACTGTGATGTTCTCTCAGATATCTTAGAGGCACAGTTTTTTTTTCTACCAACGTGGAATCCCAAAGCCCTCCTCTCTTTCACTTATGAAACATGACAAATCACTAATCCAGTATGGCAGGAGACTTTCACTGCCTCCCACAATTACCCTTTAAAGTGTGACAAACAGTGCAACAGTCAGATAGTCTGCAAGACAATTCAGAAGCTAATCCATCAAGGGTGTACATTTTGTTTCAGCATTTAGGGGACACTTAAAATAGAGGGGTTGGAGGGTTCACTGCCAGAAAATTTGAGCGTTAAACACTTCATTTCTTGCATTATGGTGAATGTTACGCACCAATTTATGCCTTTTCTGCATGAATTTATGTTGTGAATGTCCCCTCGAAATCTACACGTATGTAATCCATAGATGTAGATATCAACCTCCTGTCACCTGACAATACAGTAGGTCCAAAACAGCCCATTTGAAGAGAGGACATCAAAGTGAATCAAAGAAAAACTATGATATAGTGTAAAGTACTCTGCAAACAAGACAGACAACATTGTTCCTGTCACTTTTTGTATAGATTGATCAATAACATCCAGGTCAATTATTAATTTGTTTTGTTGAGTAAACAGTTGAATAAGTGGAACAAGATAGCACCTGACACACGTCATTAATTCACAGGTATGGGTTAGAAGGGACCTGCCACACCCAGTAGTAGGTACAGGAGGTCGTTATCAGGCCGTGAAATGAGCTTTTGTGGCCGTAACAGTTACAGTGAGAGAAAGGAGAACGTTAGGTAACATAGTAACAGCGAGAAACATGGGACTCCCTAAAAACACAGGGGTTTACCCAGATGGGTGTGATTTAGCAGGACATAGCGGTGCTTGCCTCGGCAAGCCCTGTGAGCTTTTTGGAGAGGCTTGCCGAGGGGGCTCTAATTCAGAGAGGGATTTGTTGGTTAAGGTTAGTAAAAAAGTTGTGGATACAATGAATAGATTTCTGGGGCATCCACTAGCCCCGTGTACAAAAGCTGTGAGACCCAGTGTTTTTAAGGAGTCCCAAAAACACACAGGACTTTCACTCAGAAGACGCCCAGCAACAGATGTGGTCTTCTGCTGCTGTAGCCCATCTGCTTCAAGGTTGGACGTGTTGTTGGTTCAGAGATGGTCTTCTGCAGACCTTGGTTGTAACCAGTGATCATTTGAGTTACTGTTGCCTTTTTATCATCTTGAACCAGTCTGGCCATTCTCCTCTGACCTCTGGCATCAACAAGGCATTTTCACCCAGAGAACTGCTGCTCACTGGATATTTCCTCTTTGTCGGACCATCCTCTGTAAACCCTAGAGATGGTTGTGTGTGAAAATCCCAGTAGATCAGCAGTTTCTGAAATACTCAGATCAGCCCTGCCACGTTCAAAGTCACTTACATATCCTTTCTTCGCCATTCTGATGCTCAGTTTGAACTTCAGCAGGTTGTCTTGACCATGTCTACATGCCTAAATGTATGAGTTGCTGCCACGTGATTGGCTGATTAGTTTTTGCGTTAACAAGCAGTTGACCAGGTGTACCTAATAAAGTGGCCGGTGAGTGTAAATTGTGTATCTTGTTGACTTTTTATGGGATGCGCTACGGTGAATACAGCTTTTTACCTTCTATTAATACGTCTACATTTAGAGTGGAGATTCTGCTCTTATTATGTGCCATTAACTCCTGAAGTGAAGGTAATTAGTGCGAGTACAAAGATAAAACTTTGAAACAGTGTGTTGCTGTCCACAGCTCTTATTAAGCTCATTGTACCTTAAAAAATGTCCCTCACCAGCACTCGCCATGTCACAGAGTGTTTTTTAGAGAAGTTAATGTCCCCTGGGTCAGGTTTAGGGCTGCTTTCTCTCTCACACACTCTCACAAACACACACACACACACACATACACACGCACACAGACAGCACATGCACTGCACACCCACCCACATTCTGGTAAATTACCCATGATGAATGCTGGTAGGTTCCAGGCTACTAACAAGTACACTCATACAGTACAATCCTGAGCTAACACGTGCACACATGCTCTCTCTTTCTCTCTTACACACACACACACACAGACTAATGTTTGAACAGACCACAGGCAGAGGGACAAACAAATGACGATAGCTTTTACTGCAAAGCAGATTTTACGTAGCTGATGTGGGCTTGTCTCTGCTTTTCCAAGAGATAAAACGTGTGTTTATGTCGCTGCTCGTGTGTGTGTGTGCATCATGGCAAACCCCAGTGTCTAATCATCACCATGTAGGCGGTTCCAAGGTTTTCCCTCGACACCACAGTGCTCTCAGTGAGGAGTACGACCAGAAATGAAAGCCACTATTGATTTTCTTTTTCTCCAACCGTCAGTATCTCAAACATTCCTGGGACGCCATTTTCATGATCATGAAATGACGACCCAGGGGGGAGGCAAAAACCTGCAATTTGGGTGATTACACAATCAATAACACCAAAGCCTTTTTCCATTGAGCTAATGGCTAACTGAGCAATAGTAATGTTCCTATGGAGAGCATTTGCTACACTGCTGTAATTAATGTTATTAATGGGGGAATCATTCAACTGTGTACTTTGGTAATTGCCTGGGGAGCTGCTCAGGTCTGCACTGATCAAGCATTACATAATTCAAACACTGCTACCAGGCTGTATTTAGCCTAATGGATGTGATATCAAAGGAAAGGCGAATTTCAGGGTTGTTAATAATAACCTCTGCAACAATTAAAAGTCTACTTTGCTGCTGAGAAGAGATGACACAGACTTATAAATGTATTTAATTACTTTTTCTGTATGAAACAGGCTGTTGTTATTATGTCAGATATCAGACGTGCATTCCTGACAACGCTGAAATGTAAATCCTGCCACTGAAATCAGGCTCTAGTGATACCAATAGAAATAAATAAATTCAAATAAATAAAAAATTGAAGTGTGCTGGTCACCGATAGGTGTGATAATTTACAGCGACCAGAAGAAGAGAAATTCCTGCTGAGGACAGTGTGCGACCACGTTTGCTGTTGTGAAAGACACATTCAATACATAGCTTTGCCCACTCAAAGTTGTATCCTGCTGTGACCCTGTGTCCTCACATAAGGACATCACATCTTGGGTTTACTTGACCATATACTTAATTCTACTTAACTTAGGCCTGTTGTCCTCATTCATGGACACTTTTTTGTGCCATCTAGTGACAGTAAGAGCACAATACACTAATCCATGCAAAAACACGATGGCAGCCATCTCTGCCAAGTCAGTCTGCAGCCAGTCCCGAGACAAAGGTGGACAAGGTACAAAACCTGATCACGTTTTATGGTTGAAACTTGTTTATTGATGATTAATAATGTTTGTAGTTTGATATGGCAACAAATTTGACCAATTTTAGCAACAGTAACAAGATAAGACACTGTTAATTAGAACTCATTTGAAGACAGTGGGACTTTATTATCGTCTCGTTTGAGATCATTGGGACTTTATTGTCGTCTCGTTTGAGGACATTGGGACTTCATTATCTCATTCTCAATATTCATCAGGTTTTTTTTATAATTTATATCTTTCTTTTTTAATTTTTATTTATTATCTGTTGATTTTATATTTATGTACTGATTCCAAATAGCTAGGAGAAATTAAAAAAGCATACCACATAAAAGTTTGGCTCTCAGGATTTATCTCAAAAATGAGTTCATTCAACAAGCCTTACAAATCTACATAAAAATGATGTATAAATCCTTATTGTGTGTATTTCAAGTCTATTTTCACATTATGTTTTATGAGATTTACAAATTTCTGAATTCATGTTAGAAGTCAAACAACGTCTTCAATATGTACATCATAAAATTCTGATATTTTGAGGTCATGTCTCTTCAGTATTGGCTTTACTATGACAGCAGCACATCTATAGCCCAATAAATGCTGCTGTTCACTTGACATATGCATTCCAAAAATGACATATTGATATCATGTCAGTAATACACATATTGTGTAAATAATCTTGTGCCTCTTAAATCATTTCTGTTTCTCTCAGCTTCCTCTTCGTCTCCCTCCCCCAGCGCCATCTGGTCGCCTTCTCCCTATCCATTAAGTGTAATTATTCTTTTTGTATGCTTCCGATATGTTAACAGACTCTCTGTCCACCTCCCCAAGTGCTATGGTCACACATGAGCGAAATTAACACTGGCGAATATTCACCTTGCTTCAACTCAGTGTGAGCTAAGGGGCCAAAATAAGATAATCACTTTAAGCAAATGTGCATCTTTGCATCACCTGGGGTTTAATTTTAGTGGATTTTGACAGGTGAAGTCACAGTTTTAACCAAGTATCCTATGTGTGGAGGAGACAGTGATTAACCTGCTGGTATTGTCTGATATTGGCCATGAAAAATACAAACTGCCCGACATGAGAGATGCAGCCTGGCTGCCAGTGACTGTACTCCGTCACTCCTCCTGCTACTTCTCTTTTGAATGCAGGGCAGTGAAAGAGTCAGACTTAGTACTGAAGCTACTCTTTTGGCTGGTTGTTATTCTTGTGATGACCATGTGATGAGTGATGAGTGATGGTGATGACGATGATGATGACTGTGTTGGTGATGTAGATATTGATGGTTGTTGTTGATGACCACAGTTGTTTCAGATCTCTGTATTAAGTTCCCCCCACCTCCCCCTGATTATTGAGTACTTATATTCTCATGTGTTCTCTCATGTCTTTTTATTTGTGTTTTTACTTGCTGTGCAACTAATGGCAGCATGGTGGGGCAACGGTTAGCACCTCACAGCAAGAGGGTTCCTGGTGGAGCCCCTCTGTGCGGCATTCTCCTTGTGTCAGCATGGGTTTCCTCCAGGTACTCCAGCTTCCTCCCACAGTCCAAAGACATGCAGGTTAACTGGTGACTCTAAATTGTCTGTAAGTGTGAATGTGAGTGTGAGTGGTTGTCTGTCTCTATGTGTCAGCCCTGTGATAGTCTGGTGACCTGTCCAGGGTGTAATCCGGTGCTTGGGCAGTGACTCGCAGCATCAGACATGGACGAAAATGGCCATCCTTTAATGTTGGTCGCCGTTGTTGTTTAAATGGTGCTTGGCGGCATCAGGGGAAAACACGGCAGGACACGAATGAAAGTTAAGGCAATGAAAGTCCAAATAGGGTGGATGGGTTCTACAAATACAGACTTTTACCAGGGAGAGTAGTGTTTGCATCCCATATGAGTATACAGCCTTTCTTTTTTCCTAAACCCAACCACATGCGTTTGTTGTTGAATGCAAAAAACGTCAATTTACGGTGTTCCTGACGTAGTGCTTTTATTTTGAAAGAGACAGTATGTAAACGGTAAATTCTTGTGAAAACTGGGGCGTCTGTGGCTTAGTGGTAGAGCAGGCACCCCACATACAAGGCTGTTGCCGCAGCAGCCTGGGTTCGACTCCAGCCTGTGGCCCTCTGCTGCATGTCACTCCCTCTCTCCCCCCCTCACGCTTGCCTGTCCTATCAAATAGAGGCTAAAAATGCCCAAGAAATATCTTTAAAAAAAAAAAAATTCTTGTGAAAACTGAAGTGTATTTTGAAAGAAGACAATGCATGTAATAAGTAGAACATCAGCAACCAACGCACCCAGATTATCTTTCATGTTGTATCTGGACGTGGAAGGTCCATGACCAGATGTCAATATGTGACAAGGTCGGAGTGAGAATGTATTGTTTAGTTGAAATTTGATATCGTTCCTGCCTGAATACTCCTGAATATGTGAAACTGAATTTAAGACATTTTGAGGACATGCAGACACCCTGTCCTAACTGTCTACCATCCGTCCATTGGTCATGTGTGATAGTGTAGCTCTCAGTAGCGGCCTGCCACACAAACATACAAACAGTACATTGATATACAAGGGTGTAGGTTTCGTTTCAACACTGGGCAGGACACATATAAATCAGGGTGGTCAAGGAATTTAGAGCGTCAGCAACTTAATTTTCTGCATTTCAGTGATTCTTTTTCCTGCATCAGTTTTTGTCTTTTCTGCATTACCTCACTGTTATCAAAGAAATACGTGCTGACAGTCATGTAACCCACTTCCACAGCTTCACTTCCTGAACCCTGTGTACAAACAGGTCGTCGCCTGATTTGATGGGTGACCAAAAGCAACATCTGTTGAGGTGGAGTGAAAAACAAGGTGAACAAACATCACCCTGCCTTCCCAGCACCCAGGCCTCAGTGTGCAGTCCATTAGTGACCTCCAGCTTGCTTCACCTTTCCCCCGCTTTGTGATCAAACTGGCCGGGGGCTTCCCAGCTTTCGTAACAGGAGATCATCACGGTAGATAGTTCACATGAAGAGCAAGTGCCGTGACTGTTATTTTGCTGTGGTGTGAGAGCTGTTGTGCCAGACAGAGACAAAACAGGAGTTATTAAAAAATCCAGCAGTGGAAGCCCACACGCCTGTGACTGCTAACAGAGAATGAAGAGGAGGGCACTGCATCGTTATCTTCTGTACAAGATCATAACCATTTTAAAGTAATGGTGCATAAACCAGTTTGAACCAGTGATCAAATATATCAAATATACATCAAATATATTTATAGGCTACCAGGCTGTACACATGTTAAATTTCTGCTGTTAACTTGACCATTTTAACATGGCGGTTCATGGGTATTTATTCACCTTTGGAGCCAGACTGAATTTCAATTTGAGGATCTACAGTTTTTCATAGTTCCTTGATGGCTTTATTTTTCAGCTGCGGAGGTTGCTGGTTATGCTGGGGTCACGCTACAGGACATTTTTGTCAGTTTCGATGGTCACTATGTCACATTAGGCGATTGTGGAGTCATAAAATCATGCCATCACTTGGCCGGCAGACATGACACACTACACGATGGTCCTCTCCAATCATCCCTGATCGTCTTTCACGACATGCGTGATGTCATCGGGTTATTCTTGTCCTATTTTGTTATCATTACTATTATGTCAGTCACTATGGCTGCTCGTGTGCCAGCCAAAATGTTACTGTAGTAGAGTAACAAGCGTCACCAGATGACAGGAGCTACATTTTAAGTACTGCATGAAAACTATGCAAGTCACTGAATCCTCCACAACAAGTTCCTGTGAATATTTCACAATAAAAGCCTGTTTAGAAAATGAAGGGATTCTCTCAACTAAAGTTATAGGAGGCTTTTAATTTGAAACAGATAAAGGAAGTGTTGAGTTTGAAATGACGGCGCGATGATTTAACTTTATCAAGGCAAAAGGGAGCAGATAGAATTTAAAAATATAAAAATACAGAGGGAAAAATAAATAACAGCCCAATTTTTTATGTAGTCTGTTTCAAATGAAGCTGGTAGCCTCTGCAGTTGTAGTGAGTAAAAGCCCTGCCACTATTTTTTAATTTTCTTACTTTATATCCTCCATTATGAAGAAGTAACATTGTTTGCTAGCTTGATGCTAATGGCAGTACTCACTGGATTCCTAAAGTGCCTCTGCTGTTTGAAGCCATCATTTTTCCATTTTTCACTCCATGTGGTAACGTCCCTAGAGGAAATATCAAAAACCCTGGGGCGTTGTTGTCCTACAGTTGCCCACGACAGCAGATCACTCTGTGTTCCTATTGATCAAAGTGACGGGAGCACTCATGAACGACAAAAAGAAAATCAAACATGCTAGACTTTCTGTCGGGACGTTGTGAGGAGTCCCAGATGTGGCGTCGGTTGTCGTCTACTAGAACACACTACACAAGATGAAATGATGGGTTATTGCATACAACACTCATTGTTGTTCACGATCCGAGCCGACACCCTACCCACCTATGTGCAGCACTTTGGTCGACTGCCATCGTTTTAAATGTGCTCTAGAAATAAATCCTGACTTAACTTGACTTGACTGACCGTACGACACTGCGTCAAACTGGAATTCATGTAGTGTGAACTCAACATTATGGGAAACCCTGGACTCCTACCTAGCAGACGGGCGGGGGAACCATTAAACTTTGTGAAAATGTTGGCTGAGGAAGCGACAATGGTTGCTCTCCTCCTGTAAACAACAAATGAGTCAGCAGATATGTTGGTGACAATTGTTATCAAATGTTAGGGTTAATGTTTAATCTGGTTGCAATTTGCCTTTAAAAAGAAGAAGTTTTCAAATTTTGTGATCATCATTTCTGTTCCATGTGCTACATGGAAGGGTACTAACAGAAGTTTCCAAATCGAGACACAGCAATATTATCAAATATCTCCTTTTTAAAGTTCATTCAGCTGCACGTGTGAATTTTTCTGAGCATTCACTCCAATAGTTCACTTAAGCTTTTACTTTGAGTCATGAAATAACCATGCAAATGAAGCAATGGTATCCTCAGTACACGTGGGCCACGTTCAAAGATGGATACACCATATGGCAGGTTAAGCTGGGAGTAGAGAAGTTATTGTGAGGAGGAACAAAGAGAATGCACACAGAACAACAGCACTGTGGCCTCGCAGGGCGTCTGTCTCTGCTAACTTAATTTCTTTTTTGAACAGATTTAAAATTTCGTTGTTGACATGAAACAATAACAAATATGCCTCTTTCACAGCGGACATGTGGCAGCAGAAAACGCACAGAGTGAGAGTGAGTCAGCGTGCACAGTACCTGCACCCTGACGCTGAGGCGCACAATGTGTTTTTCTGACTGTGACACGTGTGATGACCCCTGTGGTGTCATCTTGTGACTGTGTGATTCACCTGTCTGTGCTCTGCCTGAAGCCAGGTGAGCTTTAGGGGAAACTGGGAACACCTGAGGATGTATCAAGGTTATTTAAGTTCGGGTGCAGCTGGAAACTGTCTCTCCGACTGTCCCTCCACTCTGCTGCTGCTGCCGCCTCTGCAGCTGCACTCCTCGCACATTTGATTTGGTTTTGTTACTTTGTTTCTAAGCACCTTGACAACACCCACGTCCACACATTTTGCACTCAATCACCACGCATGCCACTGACACCACTGATACCACCCTCCATGCTTTAAATATTTAGTTCCAAACCATTTGCCAGAAAAAATGTTGGCTTTGTACGTTTCTGCAAACTGCAGACACATTTAATTTTCACGTTATTATATAGTGGATAAGTTGAAACTTTGTTTCAACAATGCTGTGGTTAACATGGATAGGTTAAGGCACAAAAACACTTAGTTATGATGAGGAAAAATCATGTTTTGGCTTGAAATACCCAGTTTTGGGGGGGCACGATCGCTGCTGGAAAAGCAGCGATATATCAGTAAAAACACAACAGATTTTTGTGCCATTATCACCACTGGAAAAGCATTGATGTCTCAGCAAAAAACAACCACTTTTTGTGGCACCATCCCTGCTGGAAAAGCAGCAATGTCTCTGTAATAAACAACTGCCTTTCTAGCCACTGTCCCGGCAGGAAACACAGTGATGTCTTGGTAAAAAACAAAAAACAAAAACAACAACAGCATTTTGTCCCACTATCCTGGAAGGTAATGCAGCAACATTTGGTTACAAAACAACTGCTTTTCATGAAGCTATCACTGCTTTAAAAGCAGTGGTGTTTTGGTAAAAAACAACTGCATTTTGTGCCACTGTCCCAACAAGAAATGCAGTGATGTGTTGGTAAAAGGCAATCATTTTTTGTGCCACTATCCCCGCTGTAAAAACAGCCATTGGTTGCTCAAAACACCTAGTTTTGTGTCTAAAAAGCCAGTGGAAATACAGCAATGATTCGCTAAATCAAAACCAGTCAAGTTGTTTGTTAGTCTTTAACAGTGGTCTGCAGTGATCTGCAGTTTGGCAGGCATCTCACTGAGATGATACTCATCTGGGTGACACCGTCAGGATAGAACAACAATGAGAGGTTGCTACAAATATCCATGTGTGGTGCATTCAAAGAGCTGGACACACAACAAAGACTACTACTATTACATCACAACCAGTTTTATCATTGGTTGGTGTGTCATCTGACTCACCTGATGTGGACTGTAACCCTGGAAACCCAGACCCAAATCTAGAAAGATTTAGGGTCTGGCTATGAGTAATGAAAATGGCCCAACTCGAGGGGCGGCACCAAGCATGCATTTGAAAATATCACTGCACGCAATTGGATAACACTACGACCAATCAGAACAATACATGGGGTGACGTATCCAGAGCTTAGCTACCAGCGGAGCTAACTGGTAGATTAGACTCTTGCTGTATGCGGTCGGCAAAACAGCAAAAACATCCTTCTTGCAAAGGAAAGATTCGAGCGCCATCTTCTGTTCCTCTTTTAGAGAAAAAGCCAAGTCTAACTCGTTCATTGTAGCGGCCAAAGCCATTTCAAACAACTGGTGTTCATCCGTAGCCATCTTGCAATGTTTACTGACTGATTCCGGACTTCGTCGTCGCAGCGCTGTCGTCATCTGTTTAGCTTGCCTCTGGCCCGCCTATATCAGATACACCGATGTGATTGGTGCAGCTCTGCTACAACGGCATGGGTAATGAGCATCATTAGTGATTGCCAGAGTGACTCGCTGAGCAAATTCAAATTGTGCTCTTGTGGGAACTCTGGATTTCCAGGGTATTAGACTGTGGCTCTAAGCCTGCCATTCCTTCTGCTGTGCCTCCCCATGTGCAAACGTTCCAACATAATGAGTTCACCCTTGATACTATTTTGCAAGCGCATCATCGCTGCATCCTGGGCCTAGTGTCACCCAAGACAAGCATGTTTTTCCCCTACACCAGAATGATTATTGGTGATAACAGACGTTTCTCTAGGCTGACACAGTGCTGTGGAGACAGGTCTAGTTGGTCTCTGCAGCTTGGTAGACATCTTGTCTAGGTGACATGCCATCCACCACAACCCCCACCTACGGATGACAGACAGCTCATATACCCTGTCACTTCAGAGACGCTGATGTGATAAATATGGAACGTGCAAATGTCATGTATTCATGGTTTGCATAGACGTACAATGTCTTCAAAGCTTATTTTGTTTACACTTGATCATGGTGCGTCTCCTTTGTTGTGGCCACTTACAGCCTATCTTTCCTGGCATGTCCGTGAGCATGTAAGTGACAAATGTACTAATATTTATCCTAAAATAAAACATTTTATTGACTGTGATTTGATAAAAGCAGTAGCAGCTTGGCATGTGAAAACAAGGAGAAGATCTGTATCCAAACACACCTGCAGGTCTCCCAGTCTGCAGCAGTATCCTCGCTCCTGTGTGGCGCTCTGATGCCCTCACCCACTACCTGTTTAAACAGCCTGACAGATAAACTGTTTGTTGCTGCTCAGGCTGCAGACAGAATTATTACCATCGCTCTCTTCCCAGTCTGTCACACGCACATACACGTGTGCTGCTGTTGCTTTGCTCCTGAATCATAATTGTAAGATGTTGATAAGAGAGATAAGAGTGTAAACAACATGTCTCAGGATGGTATCTTATCTAGCAGCCATATACCAAGGACAATAAGGAGTTACATGCTCATCAGCCTTATATTTAGGCGTGCGTTTGGCTACACCCGCTCATCCTGAAGGCGAGGCAATCAAAGCTGCTGAGCACACTCGGCCACATGGCACGTTTTCACACATATATGGCACCTCTCTATATGTCTCCTTCACTCCCACGAACACAGGCTGAGCAAACACAATTCAAATGTGTCTGGGGTGTAAATTGAAGCTATTTTCCGGGACAGGGTACTTGCTTTCTCGAGGTGCCATTAGCCTCTTCAAACAGACCCACCTGCGCTCCAGAGAAAGAGGCTGCAACCAAGCGAGGGGGATTTTTAAAAAACAAAAACAAGTCATGTGTAACGCATAGACTCCTTCGAAGAAACGTGCAACAGTAAAGACACGTGACAGAGCCGCAGATTGATTTAATTTCTTTATTCCTCTTGTAGAAAATGTACATCAAAGACAATACCATACAAAATAGAAAAATGGCACACGGCACTCACAAGTTCAAACGTTGAAACACAATAAGGGCTGTACAATACTGCTTTGGCATTTCAAAAAAACACGGACTAAAGTGCAAGGTTTTCCATTCCTTTTCTCGTCGAAGTACATTCACAGGTTTGTTTCGTCTTTTTCACAGAAGTTTCTTGTTCACAGCATCTCCAAAAAAATCACATCCTCACTTGTGTCGAGACATAATAAAGTGCAGATACAGTATGCATGAGAGACACGTTTTCTAGCATCACAACCTCTGTGTGTTTGTAAAGCATTCACTGTCAACTGTAAGCAGATTGTCAATGGTCACAGGATGGTTTGTGTTTTTGCTCGGTCTTTTCTCACACACACACACACACACACACACACACATACTCTCACACACATACACTCACTCACACAAAAGAGCCCTAGCACCTTTTTAGACTTCACTTGGCGACCTGGACCGGTAGGCCTTGTTGGCCTGAAAGCAGCCACAGAGAAGCACGTAGAGGGAGCGCTGGATCTCTGCGTTCCTGTAGGCGTAGATGATGGGGTTGATCATGGAGTTGTAGGTAGCTGGCAGCAGTGTAGCGTAGGTGTACACCGATGGATACTCCCTCTCGCCTACCAGGCAGTAGATGGCGAAGGGCAGCCAGCTGGCACCAAATGTCCCCAAGATGATGGCCAAAGTGGAGACCCCCTTCTTAGTGGCGACGTAATGCGACGTGGCGAAAAAGTGCTGCTGGAGGGCAATCTGGTGGGCGTGGTGGCACACGATCTTGCAGATCTTGAAGTAGAGGGTCAGCATGAGTATGAAGATGACGAAGAAGGAGGTGGCCAGGAGCGTGACGTTGCTCCGGGTTAAAGGGCGCACGATGCTGCAGGAGGCCGGATCGTCCAGGCAGTTCCAGCCGAGCACCGGCAGCAAGCCCAAAAACAGAGACACCCCCCAGGTCCCCAGCAGCATCAGGTGGACGTACTGCAGCGTCTTCTCTGAGAAGTATGTCAGAGCGTTGTAGAGGGAGAAGTAACGGTCCACAGTTATGGCCAAAAGGCTGCTGATGGACGCGGTGAAAGAGGCCACCAGGAAGCCTACAGTGATAAGGCTGATAGTCTCAGAGGAGATCACGTACTGAAACACAAAGTTCAGGATTAATCCCATGCCGGCCAGCAGGTCTGCCGTGGCCAGACTCCCAATCAGCACAAACATG
Source organism: Epinephelus lanceolatus (assembly GCF_041903045.1). Classification (NCBI taxonomy): domain Eukaryota; kingdom Metazoa; phylum Chordata; class Actinopteri; order Perciformes; family Serranidae; genus Epinephelus; species Epinephelus lanceolatus. The sequence continues at coordinate 17,158,069 of NC_135746.1, read as the reverse complement.
GGAGTCCTAAGGGTTGGCGTGTAGAAGATGATTGCTACCACTATGGCGTTTTCACAGGCAATGACAGTGCCGGACATGCAGAGCATGATGTCCCACGGGTTGATGGGGAAATCTAACGGAGTGGTGGAGAACTCCAGACTGCTGTTGTCTGGAGAATCAGCCTCCATCCATGGGAGGGCTTCTGCAGCCACAGGAGTCGCAGAGGAGTCGTTCACCACCAGCGACTCGTTCATAGCTCCAAGCTGTCGTCTTTACCTCCTGTAGGCAGCAGGGGAACAAGCAGATTGCTTTGTTAATGATAATGTGACGGCAGAGTCTCTTTTCACTGCTGTATTTCTAAGGAAGATGTTTCAGTGTCTCGCTCAGTGACACGAGAGCAGGGTGTCTGAGTGCCTACAAGTGAAGCTTAAACTGAACTGTACGTCTAGTTACTCAGTGAAATACACAAGTGGCCAATGCAAAATCTCATATAAAGACACATAATGTACCAGTACCTAAAATAAGTGAATTTCACTGGAGAAAAACAGCAGTTGCAGACTCAGACTAATCATTTGTAGAAAATCTGCTGCAGGAGTCATGCAAAAAGTCGCAAGAAAATCCACCCTAAAAAAGATTTTTGTCATTTCTGTAGTATCTGCTGCACAGCTCACTTTTAATTTGTTAGTTGTAGCTGCACAGGCGAGGAGGATGGATTCATCTACAGTTTGCAGACTTATCATTTGCAGAAAATCTGTTGCAGGAATTTTATATAAAAAAACAACAACACATAATTTGTCAATACCTACAATATGCTTAATTTCAATGGAAATAAAGCAGTCACACTGTACTCTTTTGAGATGAATGTTTTGCAGGAGTCATGCAGAAGTTACAAGAAAATCCACCCTTAAACAGACTTTTGTAATTTCTATAATATCTGCTGCACAGCTCACGTTTAACTTGTGAGTCTGAGCTACAGATTTATCTATGTGAAGTTGCTCCATGAGTCAGATGGATTTATCAACAGTCTAAGGCTGCTCTATGAGTCTACTTACTCACTGACATTCACACGTGACCAATGCAAATATTCATAAAAAAAATCTGTTTTTTACTCTTTTGAAGAAAATCTGTTGCAGGAGTCATGCAAAAGTTACAAGAAAATCCACCCTAAATCAGATTTTGTCATTTCCAGAATATCTGCTGCACAGCTGACTTTTAATGTGTGAATCTGAGCTGCACAGCACAGACTGTGGTGACGGCTTCATCTACAATTTGGGGCTTCTCATAGAGAGTAAATGCTGAAACTACCTGCATTTCACATGCATTCACAACACATTTAGATGGAATTTCTCAACAAAACTCTCCGCATTAAGCTTTTATTGTTCTGATTTCGTGCTTACACAAGCAGCTGCCTCTTAAATGTTGAATTTACGGTCCACAAACCCCAATATTGCACAATGAAAATCCTGTTTTAGGGTGGATTTTCCCTTTAAAGTTAACGTAATAGTAGAGCAACAGCAGCAGACGGTACAGGAGCTGACCGTGGTGCTGAACTCACTCAGCAGAAAACTTCATACTCACAACCAAACATCATCATATCATCATAACTACTCTTTATAATCAATTTTAATACTTTATAAAGACTAACAGTGTGATTATGGTTCTTTTTTCCCCACGTTTATTCACCAAGAAAAGGGCCGTCATGCTGTATTTCTCTTAATTATACCACTCCCTCTGCTATTTTGGAGACCATTCAAAGTAAAAATGAAACATTTGTGATCAATAAACACGATTCCTGGAAAGTTTATATACGTACCTCCGTGACAAAACGGTGTGAGCTGAGATTTTGGGTGAAGTCAGAGCCCCTCGTCCGACGGCCAAGTGTAAAAACTGCAAATGGAAAGGACGCGGGAGGACTGTCCCCTTGTCGCTCGCTCCTCTGGACCCTCTCAGGTGAAGCCCTTGATTTTGTTGTGCTTCCCACATGGGACAGACACCCAGGGCAGAGGTGGTGTGAAGCATTGGCCGGTGTTCAGCTCGGTGAGGAAAGTGCATGTGAGAAGAAGAAGGAGGAGGAGGACGAGAGGGGACCGACACGAGACGCTCGAGGAGAGCTTTAAATCCGCCTGACGTCACGGGAGAGAGAGAGAGAGGAGAGATGAGGAGGAGAGAGACAGAGAGATGGTGCCAGCCTCTCTCTTTCTCTCTTTCTTGCATATTTCAGCACCTCTTGACAGAGAAAATGAAACCAAGGCTTCTTGCACCCTCTTGTTTTTTTTTCTTTCTACCTAGTACATTTTCTTTTCAGGTAAACACTTGAACTGGTGCAGAAAAAATCCAGGTATAAGCATCATGAATACAGGGGGGATCAAGTGGCCCTACACCTCAAGACATGAAATCAGTTTCTTCATCTGCTCAGTACATTTCTTACTCAAAGTACATATTCTGTACATCTGTGCATCCCACACGTTCACACTGAACACGTGGGTTGAGTCTGTGTGTTTTAACACCTGCTAATTTAACCTACATTCAATGGAGAATGTGTGGGAAGGTTCAGCTCAGTACAAACTTCAATAAAAGACCAGCCTTCAAATAGCTAATGGCTTCACACAGGGCCGTAATCACATGTTTAACATTAGGGGGGCCATTTTTAGTGGGCCCCTTCTGCGACGCAGCTCTCTAGCATTTTCATACACAGTGGTCACTACAGTTGACAGCTATTTAAAGCTACTCTTACCTTTCTTGCATTTCACACAGCACTTAGAAAAAATGTGAACATCCACAACTCCCGCCTTCCTCCAAAGTCCCATCCCCCTCCTCCTGCGACTCCACCTCCCTCCGAAGGCCTACTCCCCCCCCACCCCCCACCCCCCCCTCCCACATTACGTCCTCATTATGTCTATGATAGACGTAGCTGTTGGCAAGGTAAAGTTAGATACACGGAAGAGGAGAGCGAGTGTAATGTTACAATCAAGAGAGTCAAACGCAACCCCGGCGTTTTAAAACTCAACCGGAGTCAGTGATGACTGATGAGTTTTTCGAACAAGGTACAGTGCTAACATTAGATAGTAGCGTTAATGTTACTAGTAAGTGGAATGCACGAGGAAGATAACGTCAATGTTTCAGAGGCTACGCTACAGTAGGCTAACGTTAGCCATTAGCAACTGGAGGCTGTGTTTTCATATATAACGTTATACATTGTATTAGAAGCAAACTAAACATAACGTTACCTGTCCTGCCGAGTTTTGAAACTTATCCGGGGTCAGTGATGACTGATGAGTTTTAGAATAAGGTTACAGTGCTAATGTTAGATAGTAGTGTTAACGTTACTATAAGTGGAAACGCACAAGGAAGATAACGTTAATGTTTCAGAGGCTACGCTACAGTAGGCTAACGTTAGCCATTAGCAACTGGATGCTGTGTTGTCATGTAACGTTATATGTTATATTGGAAGCAAACTAAACATAACATTACCTGTCCTGCTGAGTTTTGAAACTTATCCGGGGTCAGTGTTGACTGATGAGTTTTATAATATAATGTAAACGCTAACGTTAGATGGTACTAGTGACTGGCAACAAACAAGAAAGATAATACAGATATATAAGATAGGCTACAGTAGGCTAACCGTTAGTAACTAGATGCTGTGTTGTCATATTTAACGTTATAGCCAGGCCTACGATCCGAATGCATTGATTGGTTGGAGTTTTCTTAGAACCATATGAGAACAGTACAATTATGAGTTTTTATTTCTGGTGGAATTCACTTACATTTCAGTGTGCCATCAGCTTATTTATAGCATTTTAACCTAAACAAAGAAAAGTGTAAAATTTCCAGAAATGTAAGTGTTGCTTTAAAAGCCATTGTCTTGTATATGCAGAGTTCTGATGCTGTAGTTGCATTTACGTCATGAGAGTGGACCCTAGTGCGTCATGCCATACACTGCCACCCACTGGCCAGGTGTTTTCAGTGCAACGCAAATCTTTCAAAATCAAGATGGCCGACGGAAAGCAGGAAATGTTGTGCAGCTCAAGAATATCCTGCCATTCTTTCTACAATAGACAATGCTGTTAGGTAAATAAAATCTGGTAACATCAAGTAACATCTGAGGAGTTATAGGCCTACTGCTGCTAAATTAATTGTATATTGTGAGGAACCTACAATTAATCATCTGTCCACTGAACTGGACGTCATGCATCACTGGCTATATTTCAACTACAATTAATACTATTACTGCAACTTTGTTGTTCTTGAAAATACTTCATCTGCAGTGATTTCCTGAGCTGTAGATCAATTGAGTGTTAGTGTTAGGAGTCAGGAGCAAAGTTCAACGCTTTTGCACAGGCACTGAACAGTATATGAACATGTTAAAATATATGAACACACTAATTTTACAGCATTAAAAATACAGTACAGGCCAAAAGTTTGGACACACCTTCTCATTCAATGCGTTTTCTTTATTTTCATGACTATTTACATTGTAGATTCTCACTGAAGGCATCAAAACTATGAATCAACACATGTGGAGTTATGTACTTAACAAAAAAAGGTGAAATAACTGAAAACATGTTTTATATTCTAGTTTCTTCAAAATAGCCACCCTTTGCTCTGATTACTGCTTTGCACACTCTTGGCATTCTCTCCATGAGCTTCAAGAGGTAGTCACCTGAAATGGTTTCCACTTCACAGGTGTGCCTTATCAGGGTTAATTAGTGGAATTTCTTGCTTTATCAATGGGGTTGGGACCATCAGTTGTGTTGTGCAGAAGTCAGGTTAATACACAGCCGACAGCCCTATTGGACAACTGTTAAAATTCATATTATGGCAAGAACCAATCAGCTAACTAAAGAAAAACCAGTGGCCATCATTACTTTAAGAAATGAAGGTCAGTCAGTCCGGAAAATTGCAAAAACTTTAAATGTGTCCCCAAGTGGAGTCGCAAAAACCATCAAGCGCTACAACGAAACTGGCACACATGAGGACCGACCCAGGAAAGGAAGACCAAGAGTCACCTCTGCTTCTGAGGATAAGTTCATCCGAGTCACCAGCCTCAGAAATGGCAAGTTAACAGCAGCTCAGATCAGAGACCAGATGAATGCCACACAGAGTTCTAGCAGCAGACCCATCTGTAGAACAACTGTTAAGAGGAGACTGCGCGAATCAGGCCTTCATGGTCAAATAGCTGCTAGGAAACCACTGCTAAGGAGAGGCAACAAGCAGAAGAGATTTGTTTGGGCCAAGAAACACAAGGAATGGACATTAGACCAGTGGAAATCTGTGCTTTGGTCTGATGAGTCCAAATTTGAGATCTTTGGTTCCAACCGCCGTGTCTTTGTGAGACGCAGAAAAGGTGAACGGATGGATTCCACATGCCTGGTTCCCACTGTGAAGCATGGAGGAGGAGGTGTGATGGTGTGGGGGTGTTTTGCTGGTGACACTGTTGGGGATTTATTCAAAATTGAAGGCACACTGAACCAGCATGGCTACCACAGCATCCTGCAGTGACGTGCCATCCCATCCGGTTTGCGTTTAGTTGGACGATCATTTATTTTTCAACAGGACAATGACCCCAAACACACCTCCAGGCTGTGTAAGGGCTATTTGACCAAGAAGGAGAGTGATGGAGTGCTGCGGCAGATGACCTGGCCTCCACAGTCACCGGACCTGAACCCAATCGAGATGGTTTGGGGTGAGCTGGACCGCAGAGTGAAGGCAAAGGGGCCAACAAGTGCTAAACACCTCTGGGAACTCCTTCAAGACTGTTGGAAAACCATTTCAGGTGACTACCTCTTGAAGCTCATGGAGAGAATGCCAAGAGTGTGCAAAGCAGTAATCAGAGCAAAGGGTGGCTATTTTGAAGAAACTAGAATATAAAACATGTTTTCAGTTATTTCACCTTTTTTTGTTAAGTACATAACTCCACGTGTTCATTCATAGTTTTGATGCCTTCAGTGAGAATCTACAATGTAAATAGTCATGAAAATAAAGAAAACGCATTGAATGAGAAGGTGTGTCCAAACTTTTGGCCTGTACTGTATATTTTTTATAGTTTCACATGATATGCATCGTTTTTTTAAACCGGTTTGTAGTTCTTAAACGCATGTTATCCGACTGAGTGGACATGTGAAAAACTCCTTTCAAAACAAAAATCTTAGATCAGGGGTTTATTTTAAATATTGCCCCAAAAATTCAAATTGGAGTGAGCGCGTTGTGTCTTATTTTTATTTATATTACACACTATGATATTTCTAATGACCTAGTTATGACATGTTATTCTTTGACTTCTTTTTTTTAATGAAACTTTACAAAACAGTACCAATTGACAGTGATACAGACTACATAACACGCACATTACATTCTAGTAATCATACTAATAATTATTAATAATAATTCTGTATTATGGTATTATCATAAACCGTTATCACTCTACAGATTGAAGGTGTTAAATAATAATAGCTGTTGGAAATGTAAAACTGAAAGAGGAACTGTCCTGCACTGGTTTGGTTCAGAAATCCCTTTAAGTCCAAAGTTGTGTTTACTGGGGCATCGGTTGAAAATACCAAACGTGTCCAAGTGTGCATTTTCTGTTATCATTGTGGGTCTAACAACTGTCTCTTGAGTTATTCTAAGACACTGGAAGACAACAAAGGCCCAGAAATGAAAGAATAGGTTAATGCAATGGTAGAAATAGCATCTTATTAATGTATGCTGAGTAGAATAAATGGCGATCAGGAGAAAGAAGCATCTCCTTGGGACCGATTATGGACTAATATCAAAATGGAAGATATTGGAGCCTATCCCAGCTGACACTGGGCGAGAGGCGGGGTACACCCTGGACAGGTCACCAGACTATCACAGGGCTGACACATAGAGACAGACAACCGTTAACGCTCACATTCACACCTACGGCCAATTTAGAGTCACCAATTAACCTGCATGTCTTTGGACTGTGGGAGGAAGCTGGAGTACCCGGAGAAAACCCACAATGACATGGGGAGAACATGCAAACTCCACACAGAAAAGCTCCTTCTGTGCCTTTTGATGGGCTTCAGGCACACAAAACCACAGGTATAGAATATCCCGGAGTTTAACACTGGGCAGCTGGGATGAGTCAACTTGTCTTCAGCCTCAATTTCTTAATTTCATCCAGTTTCAACAGTGAGTTTTCAAGAGTTTTCATGCTGCTTAGCCGGGAGTAAAATTCTGAAAGGTGCAATTATGGTGTTTATCTGTGGGTAGTAATGATTATTAGCAGAATGAAAACAGCGCCGATATCTTTCATCTACTCTGCCACCAGCAGTTAGTGTCAGTTGAGCATTCTGCTGCCGTAGCAACCACTACTGTCACTGTTCCATGGCAGTTGGAGTTTAGAGCGTCGACAGTAAGTTGTTAACTGGTTATCAAACCAACACTAATGTCCCGAACAAACAAGACCAATAGTTGACATTTCTATACAGTCATTGTTAAAGGCTGCTGAGGCTAAAAGGGGCAGAGATAGAGCACGGGCATAAACCCGACTCAGCCTTGGTTGGACAGTCAACAATAATTGAGGCACTTGAAAGGACTCAGAGCTGATCCTGAACTGACCGTCTCTCTCCTGGACAGATATGTAATATGTCAACTTGTTATGAAATACTCTGCCAGACATGGTTTTACATTGGTATTCGAATTTACATTGGTGGCTACAAGAAAGTTGTTTCACCACAACACATTCTCACTCTAACCTCGTCACATATCGACGTCTGGTCACGGACCCTCCACGTTCTGGGACACCGTGTCAAGTTCTGCCTGTTACATGCATTGTCTTCAGTGTCAAAGTACACTTCTGTTTTCAATGGAAATTTAACGCTTACATAAAGTCTCTTTCAAAGTAAACGGACTATGTCCATACAACAACGCAAATTGACATTTTTTTCCCTCCAATATTTAACGCACATGGTTGGGTTTAGGATAAAAAGAACAGGGTTTGGCTTTAGAATCTTACGACACAAACACCACTCTTCCGGGTGAAAGTCCATGTTTGTTGGACCAATCCACCACCACTCCCACCCGCCCTGCTTGGACTTTTGCAACCTTAGCATTCATTGTTGTCCTGCCGCATTCCCCCTGACACCACTGAGTGGTGTTACACTAAAATGGTCACTGGCTGCGCATCATGCCGACATTATAGGATGGCTTTTTTCGTCAGTGTCTGACGCCGAGTCACTGCCAAAGAGCCAGATTTCGATGACTTCGAGTGAGACAGGATTGTTCACCATCATCATGTTGTAGTTATTAATCTTACATAGCCACAAGTAGATACATTACCTCATTACTATGCATCCTGCGAACAGCTATGTGAAAGAAAAAGAAAAATAATACAAAAAGTAAGCTGGTTTTCTTTCATTATTTTTTTTTAAAACAGATCCATCTGCTGCCCAGATCCAGATCTTTACAACACAGGGCAGTGGTGGTCAAGGAAACGCATTAAGAGACCTGGATACAGCGTAGTGGGCTGGACCCCCGTTCATTTCTATGAAAGTTGCTCAGTGGTGCATGAGAGAATCTGTATTTACGTCTGGAACATCCCATCTACAACGGGCTCAGATTCGGGAGTTACTCTCTTATCCTGAAGCCTACTTAAGGAATCTGATCCCATTTTAATTTGGTGGCGGGAACCTCTTGTGACTGCATGCCTTTGCTGACGTCGACCCCAGCAAGATTCAAACCCTGGACCTTCCGCCAAAAAATGTCCAACTGCCGCGTACAAAATTACCCAGATGATTGGCACTACTTTTGCATCATTGGACCTATAGAGCAGTTGCACAAGAAACTTCTGCTAGCCAAGCCGGCTACGTCCAGTTTAACACTCTGCTAACTTGAGTGGGGACAAAATGATTTCATTGTGCGGCTCCTCTAGACTTTCCGAATGTTATTGAACCAAATGGATTAAATTCTGATAGTGAAACGGGGGTTATGACATTGAAAAAAAATGTATCCACTGATTCTTTTGCCATTTAAGTCCATTGGAAAAAGTCGGTTGCAAATCACTGCCCAAGTGCTGGATTTCGACGACTGTGTATCATCTGCATAACAACAGTGGAATTTTTTTTTTTTTTTTTGGTAAGATGCCTGAAATAAGATCTGTGCATTTTGTTATACAACATAAAAATCTAACAGTAAATACAAACTCTTATGAATTTTGATGCTTTAACTTATCTTAAATAAAGTCAGTTGCTAACAAGTGGCTAAATGAGACGGCTTTACAACCTCGTTGAAGTCATGTGACTGTGAGGTAGTTTGTTCATAGCCTTACATCAGATTTTTCTTTTCACTTAACTTGCATTCAGGCTTCAAAAATCATAAAAGTGGTGTTCATTTGTGACAATTATCCTGCTGAACAAAACATGTAGGTCGAAGTATCATAAACTTTTTCACAGTCAGAATTTACAGTTGGCCTACTGTAGATTTATTATTGTGTTGAACTTTTGAAAGCAACTCTCATAAACTAAAGTTACACCTTTATTAAACAAGTCAAAATGTGTTTGCTGTGTGACCACAGGAGGAACTGACAGAGTGGAGAGATAGAGGGAGCTCATGTAGGTGTAACAGATGGTCTGGACCAAGTGGTATATGTATATACCGTATACTTTTACTGTGAATATTAAAACAGTGCGATATTTAGGGTTAACAAAATTGACGCACTAAAAGAAAGCTGTGTCTTCAAAGACTAATTAAATGTGATAACAATGGTTGAAATGTTGAGAGACAGGGTGAGGTTGGGGGAGATTCAAAGCAGCATGGCAATATGGTAACCAGTTTTGGTTTCCAGGCAACAGCTGTTTGCCACCTTTTGTCAGGACAGAGGGGGTTGTCTTCATCTGTAAGCTAAGCGGTCACATGAAGTGCCTAGTGACTCATGTCAGAGGCCCAGGCGGATACCCAACCACACACACAGGACCAAAATACATCTAAGAATCATTTCTGATTGTTTTCTATGATGGACTAAATCAAATTAAATTTCCTCCTAAATAGAAGCGCTGCATGGCCGGTGCCACACACAAACATTTGGTTATTTTCGTGACGACTACCAAGAACAAGCTGCCCCCAAAAATATCAGTAACTGGATACATTTATTCATCCTTACCCATGTGTTCAATGTAATCAGACACCCGTCATTAGAAACATGAAAACATGAGAAAAACAGAGCCTTACATAAAAGACCTCTTTTCCCTTCAAAACAGCCCCTAACAGCCCACAGTCCCCCCGCTCAAAAACACACACAGCAGAGCTCTTGTTTTCAAGAGTGCATGCTCTTACGTGCTCATACACACACACACACGCCCTTTACATTAATGCCCTTATTCAGTTATCTACTCAGGAAAACTGAGCATGTCTCGAGTTAGAGAAAATACCTTTAATGGATCACAGTCATCTATAGGGGGCACTGCAAATGGTGGAAGAAAAAAATGTATATTTTGCTATTTCTTTTTCTAATACTACTACTACTATTATTTTGAAATATTAAAAAGGCCACAACAACATAACTACATAGCAAAGCCTACTAAATAACAGCGAGGTCTTTTTCCCGGACTTTTCCTGTTCCAACGAACAGCTGATGGAGGTTGCATTGTTTTACACTGTGAAGCGTTCAAACTCTATCCAGTAAAATTTGTATTGGGCAAAGGTAAATTATAAATTTCTCATAATATCATGTTTCAAAATGTACCCTTTGGCGGGAAACTTGAATACATCCAGCTGTTTGAAGGAGAAATTTGTTGATGTTTTCACAGCATCATAACATAGATATTAGAGAGGGAATTATGATGTAGCATATATAATAAAAAGGCTTTTGCTTATGATTTTAAAGATGGGGTGGGGGGCGCCAGAGGGAGGCTGGCCTAGGGCACCAAATGTGCTAGGGCCGCCACTGCATCCCAATTCTCTCTCCCACTAGCCTGCACTAAAGGCAAGAGCTCTAAAAAATTCTTTAAAAAAAGAAAATAAGTTGATTCAAAATGAGATTTTTTTTCACTTTTAATGCGAGTAAGGTGCCACAGCCTCCGCAATGTCAGAGCAAACTATTACTCAGCTTTAATAGAAGAAAACAAAAATAACCCCAGGTTTCTTTTCAGCACTGTAGCCAGGCTGACTGAGAGTCAGAGCTCTATTGAGCCTTATATTCCTTTAGCCCTTAGCAGTAATGATTTTATGAGCTTTTTTAATGACAAAATTCTAACTATTAGAGGCAAAATTCATGACCTCCTGTCCTCAGATAGTAGGCCTACCTATCTAACCTCAAACACAGCTGTAAGTCCTAATATATATTAAGATTGCTTCTCCCCAATTTCTCTTCAAGAATTGACCGCAGTGATTTCTTCATCTAAATCATCAACGTGTCTCTTAGACCCCATCACAACTAGGCTACTTAAGGAGGTCTTTCCTTTAGTTAACACTTATATATTAGATATGATCAATATATCCTTATTAACAGGCTATGTACCAGAGTCTTTTAAGGTAGCTTTAATTAAACCTCTGCTAAAAAAGCCCACCCTGGATCCAGAGGTGTTAGCCAACTATAGACCAATATCTAATCTTCCCTTTATGTCAAAGATCCTTGAGAAAATAGTCGCAGACCAGCTGTGTGATTTTCTCCAGGATAATAATTTATTTGAGGAATTTCAGTCAGGATTTAGAGTGCATCATAGCACTGAGACAGCACTAGTTAAAATTACAAATGACCTTCTGATTGCTTCAGACAAAGGACTCGTCTCTGTTCTTGTTTTATTAGATCTTAGTGCGGCGTTTGACACAACTGACCATCAAATTCTGCTACAGAGACTGGAACACTTAATTAGCCTAAAAGGTTCTGCACTAAGCTGGTTTAAATCTTATTTATCTGATCATTTTCAGTTTGTTGACGTTCATAATGAATCATCCTTACGTACTAAAGTTTGTTTTGGAGTTCCGCAAGGTTCTGTGCTCGGACCAATCCTATTTATTCTATATATGCTTCCTTTAGGCAGCATCATTAGAAATCACTCTATAAATTTCCATTGTTATGCGGATGATACTCAGTTGTATTTATCGATGAAGCCAGAAGAAAGTAATCAATTAACTAAACTCCATAACTGCCTTAAAGACATAAAAACCTGGATGAGCACCAATTTCCTGATGTTAAATTCAGACAAAACTGAAGTTATTGTTCTTGGCCCCAAACAACTCAGAGACTCTTTATCTGATGACATAGTTTCTCTAGATGGCATTGCTCTGGCCTCTAGCACTACCGTAAGAAACCTCGGAGTAACATTTGATCAAGATTTGTCTTTTAATTCTCATTTAAAACAAACCTCACAGACTGCATTTTTTCATCTGCGTAATATTGCGAAAATTAGGCCTATCCTGAAAAATTGGTCCACGCTTTTGTTACCTCAAGGCTGGATTACTGTAACTCTCTATTATCTGGTAGCTCTAGTAAGTCCTTAAAAACTCTCCAGCTAATTCAGAATGCAACAGCACGTGTACTAACAGGAACTAAGAAACGAGATCATATTTCTCCTGTTTTAGCTTCTCTGCACTGGCTCCCTGTAAAATCCAGAATTGAATTTAAAATCCTACTGTTAACTTATAAAGCTCTAAATGGACAGGCTCCGTCATATCTTAGAGAGCTCATAGTGCCATATAATCCCACCAGAACACTGCGCTCTGAGAACGCAGGGTTACTCGTGGTCCCTAAAGTCTCCAAAAGTAGATCAGGAGCTAGAGCCTTCAGCTATCAGGCTCCTCTCCTGTGGAATCATCTTCCTGTTACGGTCCGGGAGGCAGACACCGTCTCCACATTTAAGACTAGACTCAAGACTTTCCTCTTTGATAAAGCTTATAGTTAGGGCCGGCTCAGGCTTGCCCTGTACCAGCCCCTAGTTAGGCTGACTTAGGCCTAGTCTGCCGGAGGACCCCCCAATAATACACCAGGCACCTTCTCTCCTTCCTCTCTCTCTCTCTCTCTCTCTCTCTCTCTCCCTCTCTCTCTCTCTCTCTCTCTCTCCCTCTCTCTCTCTCCTTCTCTCTCTCTCTCTCTCTCTCTCTCTCGTATCCTATTACTGCATCTTGCTAACTCGGCCATTCTGGATGTCACTAACTCGGCTTCTTCTCCGGAGCATTAACTCATATTGCAGCGGTGCCTGGATAGCGTGACGTGTGTGGTTGTGCTGCTGCCGTGGTCCCGCCAGATGCCTCCTGCTGCTGCCATCATTAGTCATTAGTCATACTTCTACTGTTATTATACACATATGATTATTGTCACACATGTATACTGCCAGATACTAATATATACTTTCAACATATTGTACTACAGTAGCCAGAACTATAAAGATAATATTATTACTTTCATTAATGTTGTTGTAACCTACTGTCATTACCGTCTGTCCTGCATCTCTCTCTCTCTGTCTCTGTCTCTCTCTCTCTCTCTCTCTTTCTGTCCCATTGTGTCATACGGATTACTGTTTTACTGTTAATTTATTATGCTGATCTGTTCTGTACGACATCTATTGCACGTCTGTCCGTCCTGGAAGAGGGATCCCTCCTCAGTTGCTCTTCCTGAGGTTTCTACCGTTTTTTTCCCCGTTAAAGGGTTTTTTTTGGGGGAGTTTTTCCTTATCTGCTGTGAGGGTCCAAAGGACAGAGGGATGTTGTATGCTGTAAAGCCCTGTGAGGCAAATTGTGATTTGTGATATTGGGCTTTATAAATAAAATTGATTGATTGATTGATTGACTGACAGTCATAAAAGCATCAAAATAGAGCTTGTTTATTGAAAAGTATCAGGGGAGGGTCCCCCAGACCCCCACAGAGGTCCAGGCTAAGCCCAGAATGTCCTCAGATCCCCAAAACACCCCTGTGCACACCTGACCTGTGTGGGACTTTTGCAACTGGCCATCTGTGATTTTGCAAAGTGGCCCCTGGGAAAAGCAAATTAAGTGTCCCTGGCATAGATTGTATAAAAATAACTGACGTAGCCAATGTGATGTCACCTGTTGGTTTGTGGACTTGCACTTTGAAGCTTCAAGTTTGCCATTTTGGCCATAGTGATCTTGGATTTTTGGAGCCACAAGTGACCAAATTTAGATTAGAGGGTGTAGTTATAAAAAAAATGTACCCCCCCCATACAGTTGTCTTGAACGGGGGAGTAAGCGAAAGAGACCAAAGCTGTTTTTTATACCAGGCTATAAACGTGTTTATTTCTGACGTTAAGTTGGACATTTTAACATGGGCACCTATAGGGATTGAATCACTTCTGGAGCCAGCCTCAAGTGGCCATTAGAAGAACTGCAGTTTTTTGGCACTACTGTGTTGGCTTCATTTTTTAGCCACGGACGTTGCTGCATGGGTGGGAGGGAAAATAGTAAAACTTCTGGTGGTAGGGAGGTGGAAAATGGAGATGCAATTTATCTGGGACGTCTGAGCAGATCAATCGCAGGGACACATTGACTGTAAAGATGTAACATCTCCATTTATCAACAAATGTCTTCTTATGAAAGAGCTGGTTGCATTCTCTCAGGTGCACTGACCTACTTTATGCACATATTATGGCTCCTGGGAAAAAAAAAAAAAAAAAGACCTGATAACTTTCCTAATTTTCAGTCATAAATATAATGTTATAATACCAGATGCTTGTATTAACTGTGGCCAAGATTTAAAACAATTAGGTTTGTAGCAAGCTGTGGTTTCCAGCTAACAAGAAGGAAGCTGAGAGATGAACTCTGAACCAGGAAGTGCTCTGTGGTTAGTTGTAGTACAGGTAGACATGTTGGATAAAATATTTATTTTTATAGAACTAAATTATCTTTGCAGGTTTGGGACCTAATTGGGGTTAGTACGGAAAGAGTAAGAAACATTAAGAAAAAGTTAAAAGATTAATTAAGTTAAATTAAGAAAGATGAAGTGGAAAACAAGCTTTTTTATGTCCTCTTAAAGGCGCTCTATATAAGAATGTGGCCATGACGGTTACTGCACTCAAATTCAAAATACTGCCGCAAGTCCTGCGGTGGGTGGCGCAACAGGCCAAAACACAAATTCAAAACATAACCATAATTTGCGGACCGTAATTTTTTTTTTTTAAATGCGAATATTCCGGCTGTACTATTGTTGTCAGTGAGATCAGTATGTTATATGAACATTATTCCTTAGTCTCTGTGACATATTAGGATGATTTTACGACTATTTGCTTTAGATTTTGTACATATAGCTCCTTTAAAGACTTCTAAGACAGCTTTGTTAAATTTGTTGCTTAAGCCTTAAACAGACAGTTCACCCCAAAATCAAATGTATATATATATTTCTCTTACCTGTAGTACTGTTTATCAGTCTAGATTGTTTTGGTGTAAGTTGCCAAGTGTTGGAGATATCAGCCGTAGAGATGTCTGCCTTCTCTCAAATATAATGAAACTAGATGGCACTCGGCTTGTGGTGCTCAAAGTGCCCAAAAATCATTTAGAAAACTCAACAGCAATGTGTCTTTCCAGAAATCATGACCCAGTTACTCAAGATAATCCACAGACCTTGTTGTGAGCAGTTTCATGTAGGAACCTTTTTCTTTCTACTTAACAACATCCGCCAACCGTATCACTGTGCAGAAGGAAGTGTGCATCTACTCACTGGCAAGAGACAGCGTGAGATGTAAACATTAATGGCGTCCTCCTCGGTAGTGCTACTAGAGCTACTGTAGTAGTAGATGCACGCTTCCTTCTGCACGGTGATTCGGTTGGCATGGACGTATCTATTTTCGTATGTAAAACAGAGTCGAGGGAAAATATGTTTGCGATATGTGACTCCAGCATCATTTTATCTACACATCTTTTTTCTGGGAATCCCCTTGAACTGTTTTGCAGACAGAGGACCCCTGGGGGTTTAAGATCTCGCAACTGCAAAGAAAATCACTTCTGAGAAAAAACCCTTCCAAGAAAACTATCCTTGCATGAGACGTATATATCGCTGCTGAGTTAATCAGTAAGGAAAAAAGGATTCAGAGAAAGAATCTTCTCAACTTACTGTAGAGACACACTGCTATCATCCATGAGCTGGAGCACTGACTTACAAACCACTATTTCTACTACTTCATGCTTTTAAGCAACACAAACTTGACATCATCAAAAGCAACCTGCCTTGATCCATATTCCTCTCCAGCAGTCATACTGAGCTAACAACCAAGAAGAAAAGTTAAAGTCTCGTGAGTCAGCTGAAGCACACCGATTTAGAATGTGCGAGAATGTAAAGCACACTTCGCACTCTCCTGAGTTAATTTAAATGCAGTTAAAGTTAGTTTTCTTTAATTGCCTTGTCATTCTCTAACACATCACATGCTGAAGCACCACTCCTCTGCGCTCCCCGTCCTCACCCTCACGAGGCACTCGATGCAGAGAGCAGTGGTCAGCCAGTATGCCCACTGAATGTGTATGTGCGTCGCAGGAAAGGCAGCATCCATCACGTTTCACATTTTCTGACACCTGTAGTTGAAAGCCGAGTGCTGAAAGACTGTGTGAGAGCGGGGAAGAAAGTGTGATGGACAGAATAAAATTGAAAGGGTGAATAACGGGTGAAAAGGGAGCGCGAAAAAGACAGCAGAGGAGAGTGGGAGGGATGAGGAACAATTACTGGAGCTGCATGAAAGGAATAATTATGCATTTTTATGAAGAACAGTAGAGCACAGGCGTAAACGTAGAAGAGCAAAGTGGGGGAAAATTGTGGTGTAGCGTGGAAAAATCTGTCACATCATGTTAATAAATACATGTTTAATTTAGCATACACAGAAATCAGCTGACATCTCAGAAATGCATTTGTACAAAACAAAAGTGTGCAGGTTTGTAAACTAAGAATATCAAAGTATCTGTGTCGTGTTTGGTCTGCAGACCTGGATATACGTTTACAGTACATGAATGACTTACACTGTGTAGGACTGTTGTTCCAGATGGTTTTTGAGAGCAATTTCAAAAACGACTAACAAACAAAAATATAAACTCAAAGCAAATCTGAGGTGGAATTTAAAGAAAAACTCATTATAATCTTTGGGCCTGCCATCATATTAATGGATCCAACATTTAAGATTCAAAATACATCAACAAAACTTCAGAATTTTATGACCTTGACCCTATTTTCCCCTGATATTGTGTCTAAGGCCGCATGTCCACCAAAGTGTTTTATCCCAGCTGAAAAAGCCAGATGCTAACGAGCAACTGCCCACCTAGGAGTGCTTTGAAGCACTTAAAAAAAAGGTCACACCTTTAAAGTGAGACACTATGGTTGCGTCTGGTTGCTGTGATACAGAATATCCACAGAAGTAAACATGTCAGCACAAGGTAGAGGACTCGCTTTGGCAGCACGTAGGGAGAGAGGATGGACCCGCCGGTCTGCATGGGGTTCATGAGAGTAAACATCTATTAATATATTTACAGTGTGTAACATATTTGTCCTCCATCGCTGTTGTCGTTGTTCAGCACTTGTACATATAAGATATGATGATTTATCTTTATGGTATTTGCTCCACCCCTTCTCCACTGTGATTAAAGGTTTGGGTAAAAAGTGGCTGTGACGAGCACAAGGTTTTACCCAAAGTTGAACATTTTGGACTCTCGGTGCTCAGAAGAAAACACAAACGTTCAGAGCTCAGAGCAGAATAGACACTTAGCACCTTGTCGTAGCGTAGCGTAAACACACGGCGCTCAAACTTGCAATGATTTTTAAAATACAGTGGCCCCAGGACACAGCCTCTAAGTGACTACTGAAGACAACTTTTGAAACTGGTCCAGTGTTGAGGGAGACCACTGGGCGCAACAGACTACAATGTGATCCATACAGGCAATTGTAAACTGTCAATTTACGTCTACTAAAAGAGCTTGTTTTTGCCACTGACAGGATCAGATTGTTATAAGAGGTGTCTGACAACAATATGGAAAAGAGAATGGGAACGTTTATCTTTATCTTTCCCTGGTCTGTTTGTTATTGTGACTATTAAGTCTCGCCCAAGGAGAAGTCTCGTTCTGAAATCTCACAAGTCGACTTGCTGCAAGAAAAACAGAAGAGTAGTGAGAGTTGGAGAGAGGAGTGCCGGGAGGAGTTTGTTGTGTTGGAGTACAGAAAACGTAGCTTAGCGTTATCTAAAAGATTTTCAATTTCATGGCTAAATATTAAGTCGGGACAGGCATTTTAAGTAACTTGCAAATACTGGCAAAAACAAGTGAACAGTCATGTTAACTGGTTAACAATGGGAAAGAAGTGCAATTTCAAATTAATGTATTTAACAAACACACTTCAGTTTACCTTTTAAACCATAAATTCAAGGGCAAAATAAGAACAATCTGCAAACTTTCTGTTACTGCTGTAACGTTACATGGTTCAAGACCCAGCATTGAAGGACAGTCCCCAAGGTGCTATCCTCCTGGTCAGTTCAACGTCTGCCTAATTAGCACAAACAGCTTGACAGACCATCACAAAGGGGCGGGGCTTAGCAAAGGATCAATAGCCTGTATGGATTATATTGCAGCCTGTTTCACCTCTGTGGCATTTAATAAAAAGTGTTGTCTCCTTTAGTCACGTTGTCACAGAAACATGGGACAATAGGGTCCTTTTAGGAGTCAAAACCATTCATATGTTCCAAACATACATACAGTTAAATAAACCTTCTTAAAAGAAATGCTACTAAAACTTAATTGATGGAAAACAATACAAAGAACTAATAAAAAGCACCATATAGGCATCCTGTTGAGGCACACCTGACACAACTGGATAACATTTGAAGCTATTAAAACACAGAAATGACTTTCATTAAAAAGAAAAATGAACCCGCACAGTTCTTCTACAGGACACATGGGCTGTATTTGCACTGTTATCTTCATTATGGGCTACTGGACTGTGGTCTACTCTGAGCAGAAAAGCAAAACGGATTTACACATGCAAGGAAACACCTCTTGCTCCAAACATGAGAGTCATCGATTGAATCTGATCATCTGGATTTGCATACTGGTTCAAGAAATCAGGTCCTTGTTGTGTGCGTCTCACATGTATCTGTTCTTGACGTACTCCCTGTACATCAGCATGTCCTCTCTGCACAGCACCCTCACCTGGCCCTGACCCGTCGTCACATGGCTCTCAAACTCATCGCGGCTGTCTCTGTCCACCTGCGGGGGAGAAACGCCATAGATGCTGTCCTCGGGGAAGCAGGACACCGGCTCTCTGAGAGGGAAGGACGAAGAAGAGGAGAGAAAGGCAGAAGCATGTTCAAATAATGGATGCAGTGAAGAACCACTTTCACACAAATCACGTGGAGGTAGAAAAACAAGCCATAAAGTTTAATTGTAACATCAGAGGAAAATGGTTTCTATCTATAGTTGTCACTAGATGATGAAAAAAGTGCAGCAAGGCCTAGAACATTTTTTTAGTCTGACCAACATCTTGTGAAAATCTGCCGGAGAGAGTGAATCATTAAGAGGACTGTTAATGGAAACAACATGAGGACTGAAGAGATGGGCGCTTTTACGGCTGGATTACTCACATTTCCACAGCAACTACACTCTAAAGCATGTGTCATCATCTTCAGGGTGGATTATCAACTGTGTGCTCTTCAGGTTATCCACTCAGTCGGCTAGTTCAACAGCTGCTCAGACACATGCCTGCTTCACACATGACACACATCCCTGATAACTGGCTCTATCAAAGCCTCAGCAGAGGCCCTGGTAGCTCGAAGAAGCCTTGAGATGATTTATTTACTCAGTAAGTGTCATCATGGAGTCCTCAGCTAAGGGTATCATGTAAAATGAAGCAAATACAAGAGCTGCAAGCAGGTCTACCAAGGTCCGAGTGCCCGCCTCCAAATCAAAGATGCACTGTCACGAGGCAACGAAGAGGCTGAGGCTTTTTTAAAATCACGTTTGATTGTATTTTTGGACAAGGTAAAGCCAGGTTTCCATCCAAACTTGGACACTATTGTTGTAACAAACTACCTCATCCTCCAGACCTCCTGACGTTACTAACGTTACATGGTGAGCTGATGAAAGCGTACAAGACTCAAGCAGACTATAACTATTCCAGGTCCATGACTGAAACGACGGCTGTCTTGTTTTTTGGTCGGATGGGTAAATTTGCTTGAGTGTAACTGTCTTTTATACTTCAACTCTGCATTTGTTTTTTTCCCCAATTTGACTGATTGGAACAGCTGTAAACGGAGCAAACTTTAGACGTTGGTGCAGTGTTGGTAGTCTCTGACTCCAGTTCCCTGCCCTCCGTCTGGACAGCACACTGACATATGACGTCATGTGCAAAGAAGCTATGAAAGAAGCACATAAAAACAGTTGGATGGAAACCCACCTTGAGACGCTCGCCTGCAGTGCACACTACTATGTAATGATCCATTGATCTGGATCGATGTCCTGATTTAATGATCAAAAATCCAATGTCATTGATGGAAAGTAAAAACTGTCATCATCTCTAAGATATGCCTTCATTTTAAAATTCCCATGGCACATCTGCGTCACCACCTGCTAACACCAGAGAGATAATGGCAAACAGCCAGGGAAAGACGATAAGGAAGGAATAAATCAGGAGAATGGAAATATTTGGGATTTTGGAGAAAAGATGGTTCAACAGACAACAATACTATATAAAATATTCAGGAAACATGATGAACCTGGCCGGGCATATCGCCCCTTAAAGTTGTTGCTCTTGCAACAGCAACATTAGCTCCTTTGTTTCAACAATGCCTGGCAGAAAAAACACGCATGTAGGCTGAAATTAAACTCTGCTGATCTGTCGAGACTTTAAGCAAAGGTGAGTAAGAAAATGTCTAAGTAATACAAGTTATTTATTAAACTATTAGTGAAGGAAAGTCTGCTAGCCACTCGGCTAATTTATGTTATGTAAAGAGGCTTAAGATAATAATAGTGACTAGCAAAAAAAAAAAATAAATGTTTTTTTTTCTATGATTCTTGAGAGTTATATTTTGTAGTTATTCATTTTATACTTTTGTTAAATGATCTTGTTGTGTTTTACGTGCGTTCTTGGAGTCAGTTTGAAGTAAAATTTACTGCGTCTATCAGGTTACAATTATATATGTATTGTTTTTTTCTTTTACGGCCCAAAGCATCAAATTAAGGGGTGGCAGATTCTTTTGTAACCAATTGTGCTAAATGTGCATGATGATGTTATATTATATACCTGAATTAAACTGATTCAATATTATATTATTTAGATCGGTTCCCGTCTGCAGCCAGGCACAGGAAAATAAAAGGCTCGCTAACATTAGTGTGCTAGCTACGTTAGCTATGGCTGAATGCTGGCAGGCAGAGACAAACATCTATGATCCATTGGCCATTTAAAAACCCAAATAAAGAACACTTTTTTTCTAGAATGAGCAGAAGTTACTGTAGTCTGTTATGATGAAGGAGTTGATAAAAAGACAACATTAGCTAGTTGGAAAGTTGTGTAGTGTTACTTCCAGGAAGTTATAACAGTTCTTTATGACAGTCATTTCACATCACATAAGTATTCAGTTCATGTAGGCTAAACCTAACACACACTCCTCTTTTGAGCGTCCAACAGTGATTATAGCCTAAATGTTATAATTAACTGGAGACAAAACCTTTTTTTCTAATACACGTAAATCATAAACCCATGGATACAAAAACATCTCATTGCAATCAGTTGAGAAATATAAACACTGTAGTGTTATTTTATCCAGAAAAGCTACAGCTCCTTGTTTGTCGACAGGCAAGTCTTGCTCTCTCCAATACGACGGCGGCATTGACGCACTGCTGCAACGAGCTGACACAGTCAATGAGGTGTCTACGTATATACGTCTATGGTGTCAAACACACAAGTCCTGATTTGTGCTCTGTCTGTTGATTTGGTTGGTGACTCTTCACACATAGTGACTCTTCACACATAGCTGACGTCTCAGCAGCTCTTACAGATAATGACTGCAGTCTGCCGACATGTCAAGTGATGAGAAATGTAGAGTAAAGCCAGAGATCCCCCAGCTATAGTGTCACATTGTAGAAATGGATGTAACGTGTTGATCTGACTGGAGAATACTGACAGTCACTTATCAGATGAGCATGACGGATAAATTGTATAAGTTAACAAAAGTCTCTAAATTTTTCAAACTGGGACGACACCTTTATCGGACATGATCATTTATAGAGAGTAACTGATCTCTTCTCAGTCAGCGGTAATTGTCCATTCAACTGGATCTGTGAGTTAAAAGCTCATTATGATCTGAGGCAGAGACAAATCACCACACCTCACTGACGCTTCTCAACAGGAATCTGCCACAGCATTCATATCCTTTCCGCTTTTACCTACCTAGGTGACAGATTCACGGGTTTTTGGGTTCTGTAACAGCTCTTAGAAAAGCAGTGTTGCACAACAACAGACCTGCCGGACCCTGTGGACCTGACACGAGGGGGACAGGAATAGACAGATGGACTAATGAAAGGCCAGAGTGATGATATAGGCAGATGAAAAGACCTTATTGAGGCTGTTCTTTTACACAAAATCCAGTATCTGTATGTCTGCCACCTTTGTGTGAAATGTAATAAATTTCACCTGTGCTAAATTATAAATAGCATTTCTTTGAGCAGACATGTTCATACAAATCCCGTGTTCAAAGACAGCCATAAGAGTCATGCGTTCACTCAAAAAAACCCTGGACGGCACTAAAAGATGGAGTCAGAGGCTCGAAAATTCATCTCTCCTTCATTCTTCTCTTAAGTCACCAATTTTCATCTTATCATCATTGCAAGAAGACGTCAAGTGAGCAGGTAATCGTATCTGTCAGACCTGGGCTGCTTCACTGCCTTTACTACTCCAGGACAGCAGCACTGACCCTGAGAGACTTGAACAATTATGTTTCTACAATCTGCCGTCTTTCAAACTGTAAGCGCAGCAGGACTTCGTCAA
The DNA here is from genome assembly GCF_041903045.1 of Epinephelus lanceolatus. Classification (NCBI taxonomy): domain Eukaryota; kingdom Metazoa; phylum Chordata; class Actinopteri; order Perciformes; family Serranidae; genus Epinephelus; species Epinephelus lanceolatus. The sequence continues at coordinate 17,135,175 of NC_135746.1, read as the reverse complement.
GTATTCGAAAACTATGGACGGCAATGGCACTCAGTTGTTTGACCACTTTGGTCCAGACTTAAATATCTCAATATGCACTGGATGCAGGGCACTTGGCACTTTTCTAATAGTAGATGAAGAGTCTTTGGATTTAAGACCAATGGTTGGACGAAAGAAGCAAATTAAAAATACTTTCAGTGCATCTTTGTCCATGATGTCCTGCCCTTGTTTGGTTCAATAGACACACTCACCACCTCCTTTTTTCTCTCCTTGTATTCTAAGTGACAAGAAGACCTCAGAATTGCATCTCTGCTTTTCGCAGATGATGTGGTTCTGTTGGCTCCATCACACCGTGACCTCCAGCATGCACTGGGGCGTTTTGCAGCCGAGTGTCAAGCAGTTGGGATGAGAGTCAGCACCCTCAAGTCTGAGGCCATGGTTCTCTGCCGGAAACTGGTGGATTGCCCTGTCCGGGTTGGGGGAGAGTTACTGCCTCAAGCGAGGGAGTTCAAGTATCTCAGGGTCTTGGGGCCTGGGTGGCTTAGTGGTAGAGCAGGTGCCCCATGTACAAGGCTGTTGCCGCAGCGGCCTGGGTTCGACTCCAGCCTGTGGCCCTTTGCTGCATGTCACTCCCTCTCTCTCTCTCTCTCTCTCCCCCCTTCACGCTTGTCTGTCCTATCTATTAAAGGCTAAAAAGCCCCAAAAAATATCTAAAAAAGTAAAAAAGTATCTCAGGGTCTTGTTCACAAGTGAGGTTAGAACGGAGCATGAGATGGATAGGCGGGTTGATTTACTGGTTCATCTACGTCCCAGCCCTCACCTATGGTCATGAGCTCTGGGTAGTGACTGAAAAAATGAGATCGTGGATACAAGCGGCGGAAATGAGTGTCCTCCATGGGGTGGCTGGGCTCAGCCTTAGAGATAGAGTGAGGAGCTCGGACATCCGGAGGGAGCTCTGAATAGAGCCGCTGCTCCTTTGTGTCGAAAGGGGCCAATTGAGGTGGTTCAGGCATCTAAACAGGATGCCTCCTGGGTGCCTCCCGCTGGAGGTGTTCCAGGCACGTCCAACTGGTAGGAGGCCTCAGGGCAGACCCAGAACACGCTGGAGAGATTACATATCTCGTTTGGCCTGGGAACGCCTTGGGGTCCCCCAGGAGGAGCTGGAAACCATTGCTGGGGGGAGGGACGTCTGGGGTGCTTTGCTTGGCCTGCTGCCCCCGCGACCCAGCCCGGATAAGTGGATGAAAATGGATGGATGTATTCACAGTTTAAAATATCTTCTATTTAGACATTATTTCATCAAATCGCTCCATTATCAAAATACAGAATGATTGCACAAATACAGAAACAAAAAAACAACAACAAAAAAAAACAGCTGTTAGAAGGAATCTGGATGATGTAATGTAACCTAATAAGCGGGCTGGAGGATAGCGTTTGGTTTAGAGCCCTGCGCTGGAGCCCGAGGCCCGAGGGGCCTGACAGCCCGACAGCCTGAGGGCCAGGCTTCGGGCCAATTACCACATCATTACCTCGGACACAGGCTGGGCTCGGGCTTTTTTTTTTTTAAACCTGCCAATTAGAGAGATGTGTGTTTGTGTTTAACCAATTTAAACAGCAACATTTGAACGCAGCAGCTGCTGTGCCTCTCCCTCTCCGCTGCACGTCACTCATCATATTTTACTGATCCCATTCGTGCGTCCAGCCCACAGGTCCCGCCACAAACATGGACAACATAAAGAAAAAGATTGAAGATGGTGAACTTAAGACGGTGAGCAACACCAAGGGAAAAGCACAGTATTGGACAAAGTTTAAACTTGTTACAACCCTTCAAGATGAGCCAACTGGGTTTGTTCAGTGCAGTCACTTCAAAAAACAAAATAATCAATTAAACAACCCCAAAAATGCTTCAAACACTTCTCTAAATAATCTTAATATTGAAAGGAAACGAAATATACCCACTTATGCCATTATAAGTGCTTAGATAAGGTCGGAGGTCTATAACTGCACATATGTACAGTTATAGACCTCCGACCTTATCTGGGTATATTTCGTTTCCTCCTTCCTAATAAAGTTTTATATGCGTTTGTGCCAAAGCACTTTAAATTTTGACCCTCTGTGTGTTTTCCTGGAGAGATTAGATCATCCACAAAAGAACCTAGGACTTGGCTCTTTGTCAGGGTACAATGAGCTGGGATTTGCACATCCAAAGACCTCCGCCTAATCCAGCAGTGTCTGTTTCACATGACCTTCAACCTTTCCTCCTCTGAACAATGACCCCTTTGCTTCCATCTGGCCTTCTAGAAAATGGTTAGCTATGACAAACCTTTTAACTCATGGTCCTCTTACAAAGCTGCGAGATCTTCTACAAACAGAAATCTTCACCTGCCAACTCTCGCTTTAAAGTGCAGCACAAGACGAACTAAAGCTTCAGCACGCTGATATATTTTGTCCTCTACCATTTGTCTGGTCTGTACAGGTACCATTTCACAGATATCTGTTTATGTTTCATTCAGCTATGATGGATACAGCTAAACATCAAAGCCCATCTGGCTACCTGGATGTATTTTTAGAGCAAAACAATAAAACAACCCCTTCGGTTTCCTCTCATGCCTCCGCTGCTGTCTCTTGGCTCTTTCTCCTTCAAAAGCCTTCACTCCAGCAGCTCTCATTTTGAGCTGAAAGTGTTATTTTTCTTGAGATTGGGGATAGATTTTTAATACCACTGTGCTGAGTGAGTGGTAAACTATTTCTGTGTAGAAAGGCACTCGATAAAAATATCAGTACTTTCAAATATCTTACTTCCTTTCTTTTATTTTTGGACTCAGGGCTTTATAGGTATATAAAACTCGCTACTTTTTGTCTGCTATGAGAGTGTGTTAATAGAACACAGCCAAACTACTTTTTAGCAGCTGGAGCATCACTCTCACTCTCAGCAGTAAAATTAATAAACATATTTCCCAAAAAGTCGAAATATGCCTTTTAAAATGTATTTGTCCGACTGTTGAAAATCTCTGGTTGTCTTTTACTTTAATACTTGGATTACTAAAATCAATTACGGTGCCTGTTGTTTATTTATTCATTTTTATTATTTCTGTTTACCTGACAGGGATAAAGCACAGTTTCTTAGCTGTATGCTAATTTACATATTTCATCCTTGGATAGGAAACGGAGAGTAACAGCTTTGTTTTAGAAAATTAAAACTGTAATTAAAAACACAATGACAAGGCAGCACTTACTATACAACAATGTCAATAACAAGATTTTATAACATAACTTTGGCATTCTTCATCCTTGTTTTTGCCACTGACAAGCTCACTTACTATGAATTATCTAGGTGTCTGAAAACATCATGGAAAGGATCTCCAGAACAATATACCTTTTTGTCAAAGAGTAAAATCCTTTCTGTTTAACCAGAAACAGCCTTGAAATCACTAAATCCACCAGACTCCGTTTAAATAAACAGCCATTTTAGCGTGTATAGATCCAGCATAGTCACATTTAACTGGGTGAATTAAGGGTTTATTTCAATTAAACCAGAGCTGGTGATTGTTGGAACACTGGAAAGATGAACCAAGGTGGCTTTTGGGAGTTTTATTTTGTTTCATTCGACTCTGAATGAAGTGTGTTGTACAATGATAAAATTACTGTTTATTTAAGTGGAGTCTGGTGGGTTTAGCAACAGCAATGTCAAGGCTGTTTCTGGTTAAACATAAAGGATCTTATTCTAACAAAAAGGTCAGTTTTTGTAGGGATCTATTCCATAATGTTGTCAGACACGCCTGCCCTGTTTGGTTCGATTCAATCAAACTCAAGTTCTTTTGCCTCCTAAGTGTGGTTCGTTTGGGCAGGTGTGAACACAGCAATCACACTCAGGTGTGCACCAAAACAACCGGACCGAGACCTTCTTGAAGAGGTGGTCTTGATACGGTTACAAACGAACTCTGGTGCAGTTCATTTGTGGTGAGAACATGTTCTGACCTTGATCTGAATCAAATGCAGTCACAAGACACATTGTTTGTGTTAAACATGAGCGTGTTACAGTCCTGGAGGATTATTAATGTGCACCTCCTCCTGTACTGCCTTAATATGCACATTCAGCACATCCAATGCATCAAAACATTGTTTTCTAGTTGGAGCCGCGCCTCGTTTTCAAACTGTATGGTTTGACTAAAATGAACAATGACAGCAATATAGTCCACGATGAGCAGCGCTAAAATCAACCTGCGTAGTTGTCCCTCCACTGTGACATTAGAAAGTGTCACATTTATCTTGCAAGTGTCCTCTTCTTCAACGTTTGGTTTACTTCCTGGATTTTTCCCGCATGGAAATTCTGACCAATCAAGAGCAGCTTTCTCGCACAAGGCATTTGATCTGGTCCACTTGTAAATGCTGCCGTGAGAACACGAACCAACTCTAGGCAATTATACAACTCTGTAATAAAATCAGTCCCTGATTTGAACCAAAGTCAGACAACTCTAAGTCTGAAAGCACCCTTTGAATAACAATCTGAGTCTGGCAGTGGCAAAATCAAGTTTCTAGTAGACATACATTGACAGTGCGCAATTGTATATTAATGTTACATTGCAGCCTGTTTTGCCACTGCCAGGGTCTCGCTTTGTATTGGACCAATTTCAAAAATTGCTGTCTCCATTGTTGGACACAGAAACATAGGAAAAAAGGTCCAGGTTGAAAAACAGAAGTTGCCCTTTAAGGCACCACAACAACAAGAACAAGATTTCACAACATACTCATCCCGTGTTTGCGTTTATGCGTGTTGGGTACATGATCAGGTTGATTCAAGCTATGATGTCATATTGAATTTAAAAATCATTCAAGCTGCAGCACTGTCTTATATAAAAGTTTGTTGCTCTAATAAAGAAGGTTGAACTGTCAAACTCACACACGCATGCATGCACGCACGCACGCACGCACAGTCACCTCTATCGGTTGTCCTATTATCCGACCACATGATATGAACTCTTTTAATGGCGGAGGAGCCGAATTATTGATCACCTTGTACATCAAACTGGCATCAGCAGGACTCACAAGACCATCAAAGGTCAAGAGGTTATACTGCTAAATGGTGTCACAACGATGGTGACTTGACGGCTTCTGTCCAGTGTCTTGCCGTGTTCGTTTTGTTGCTTTTCCATCTTGTGATACAGTATGAAATGTGTGAAAAGATCATTGAGTGCATGTACAGTTTTGCTGCATCTACAGGTAACTGGGTTTAGAGAAACCTTGTATGTATCTGCACGCAGTGTATAAGCATATCCATGTGAGTGTTTAAAAATAGAAGAGCATTAGAAAAATTAGAAGAGGGAGCATAGCACGGCAATTTTGTGTCCCGTCATTTCTCTGACAGAACACTGTTTGATTTGAGCCCTGTCAATGCTACAACATTCACAGAGCAAGCATGTACATTATGCGTGACGTAGCAAGAGTGAAAGGAGAATGGATATTCAGAGGAACGGTGGAGACATTGTGCCACTGATATGCTGTCTGTGAATGTGTGAGTGAGAGTCAGAACCACAAAGAAAAAGAGAGCAAGACAAAGAGGGAAAGTGCTACTGTGTCTGTACGGCTGCACATTGCCATCCCACGTGTGTCGAGTTTTGAATCTGGCTGAAGACAAAACACCCGCTGGGTCACGGCTGCAGCTAGCAGGAAGGCAAAGGGGTGGACTATCTTGGAAACAGCAGGGTTGACAAGAAGTAAAGAAAGAGTATTTGGTTAAAAGAGCTTAAGATTAAACAGCACACAGCCAGAAGCCTCCCTGGAGACCACTTAGTGTGAGCAACTGTGTTCACTTGTCCCAAGGCTACTGAGTGGTATCTAAAAGGGCTGGATTAGAACTGCAAACCCAAACACATGAATGGGGATTACCGAGCTTGGGTACATATGGCTTTTTTTTTTGGTCTGTCTGTGTGTGGGTGTGTTTGGGTTGATTTGTCATGTGTTTTACTCACAAGCAGATGATGTTTGCCAGGTTTATGTGTTCTGTTCTTTCCACCCTGTGCTGGCTCTCGCCCAGACGTGCGAACCTGCAGAAAAAAAAAAAAAAAAAAGAAAAATGCAAAATTAACTGAACGTAATTAAAAAAAAGTCAGGTAACAGTGTAATTAATCTCTAAAGGACCCTTCATATTTTAGATTCATTTTGTGTATTTTTCAACACAAATATTTAGAGATGAGCTCAACATGTCTGTTGGGATCTTGAATGTCATCAAATCTCAAATTTCCCCCAAGGTTATTTTTCTCCTGCAAAGACACAATAATATGCAACAGTTGAGAGTGTTCCCCTCTGGCTCCTGCTTATGATTTTTTAATATTAATGCACTGATTAGCAGCGCTTTGGCTGCAGCTAACATCTTTGGAGCCATTCCAACTTACAGCCTGAATAATGAATGCAGTTTCATTCTCATTATGTGCCACGACAGTAGGAGGATATGAACAATATTCTTCAAGACAATTTGGATTTTTTTTTTTTAAAGTCAATTCCCTGTGCTTCAATCACCCCTCAAAACTGTGGCTGCCATCAAAGCCAGAGATACGTATCTAAGAAATAAAAGTAATTCTTTCATTGCTGATTTGTAACATCTCTCCACATGCAGAGATATGCCTCAGTCAGTAGCTTTCAGTCCATCTGAACATTTTAACATAGTTATTAACAGCAAGAACACTTTCTGAGAAACACTGACAGTCATGCTCCATATTCAAAATGCAACAGGTCTGGTGTTTAAGGTTCACCCCGATCTGTTGGGACTAGGGTTGGGCAATATGATGGTGTATGCAACGTGAAAGATTTGTGTAGAAAAACTGAAATGGATTCTCACATGATCTTGTGATTACTGTGTGAAACCGTGAGTCCAGCTGCCTCGCAAGGTAACGTGACTTGGGCTGACATGGCGGAAGATGGTGAAGTTATAAATACAGAAGCCTGTAACACTTAAGGGTAACACTAAACGCTGTCGCGGTGCGCATGTGTTCCCGGGCGCCTATTTCCAACAGCTGCACCCTGAGATAAACAGCTACAAGATCCAACTTTTACAATGAAGCAGGACACACCGCACGTCATGTGATGAGGATGAGGATGTGGATTTGAATTATAGCCACTGATTTCTTTCTTTTCTTCTATAAATATCAGTCTGTGGAGGAGAAGTTGATCATTCTAGTGCAGAGCTGCCAGAGCTTCACGTCTGTCCCGTGGACAGTAGGCCTACACACAAACAGCGCCTGGAAGAAGATCATTTCTGCGTTCATGATTTCAGGTACACAGGCTATGATACAGCGCTTGTCAAGGTTGCTTAGCAACCTCAGACGCAACCTGCAGCCACGCTTCTGAAAGCTGGCAGAGAAAGAGAAGAGTTGCACTCAGTGCCCGGCCTCACGTTTTCCAGGCGGTTAAAGACGCAGCATTTGCACGGCCCCTAAGGCCTCCATCAGACAGAGTGCTTTATGTAGCTTGCTGTCTCTTTATTATATTTTTACTAATTAACCACAAAATCACCTGTCCTTATCTTAATGGTTCTTAAGTAAACTTACAGATCTGTACCTTGAAATCTACATAAACCAAAGTAAAAGCTTCACAGTTATATGCCTCCAGTTTACATCCATGTCTGTGAAAACATAGATGCTTCACATAAATCAAACACTGCCGCCCGCTCTCCGGCCGCACTCGCACAATTCTGAAATTCGTTGTAGGCTACTACAAAAGCTTGAAATGAACGTTCAACTCATTGTTTTTTATTGAAAATATGTCACTGTCTTCATTTATGATGTATAATTTCTCTAGCAGCAAACACATTTAAAAGGAGACCCTTGTCAAGTCTTTTTACGTGCGCTGTCCGTGGTGCTGAAATCCCCGCTGCGGCCACCTCTCTCTGCTGTCAGCAGACTGGGGGAGAAAAATAGACATTTCTTTGCTTTGTGCTTTCAGAAAATAACCAGGGTTAGGGTAAGAAAGACCAACGGTCTGTACAGCAGTCCCACTGTTTGCCTGGGCATATCAGGCTGTGTGATTCTGCACAAAGATTGGTTTAACGCATTGGAGCAATTTCATACAATTTCAGACATTTAACATGATAAACTAATTTCAATTCAACATGGTCATTTGCTTATAGAGGATTCAGCTGAAGCATATTGAGTGTTATATGTCATTAAGATTAAGTATTTGCTTGTTTTGTGGTTAATTATGCACATAATCCGTTTGACATGAATGGGATTTTTATTCGTCCCTGCAGACAGAGGCAAAAGGATCAATGTGCAGCCTGTGTTTCCTTTGCGTCCGTCTCGTTCATTCAAACTTTGTAAACACGGTTGGGATTTGTAGGGGACATACATGTGTATGCTGCTCACTATAAAATGTGTTTACTAAAATGTGTTTACTAGCCTCATTTCTAGTCAAAACAAATCTCTTTACACTTTAAAAAATACTTGTTTCAAGCAAATTTTCACTTGAAATAAGTATGAAAATTTGCCCATGGAGCAAGTTTTTTTTTTTTTTGCTTGTAATAAGAAAAAAAAAACCTTGCTCCACGGACAGATTTTTTTCTAGTTATTTCAAGTGAAAATTTTCCTGAAACAAGTGAAAATTGTCTAAAAACAAGTTACTTTTTAGGTGATGAGTCTTATTTCAATTGTAATGAGATTTGTTTTGACTAGAAATAAACATTCTTGGTAAGATTTTGTGTTTTTATAGTGTACATACACATACATTGCAGCTGTGCCTGGATAGTGTGACGTGTGTGGTTGTGCTGCTGCCGTGGTCTTGCCTGATGCCTCCTGCTGCTGCTGTTATCATTAGTCATACTTCTATTGTTATTATGCACATATGATTATTGTCACACATGTATACTGCCAGATATTAATATATTATTATTAATTATAATATTATTACTTTCATTAATGTTGTTGTAAGCTACTGTCATTACTGTCTGTCCTGCATCTCTCTCTGTCTCTGTCTCTGTCTCATTGTGTCATACGGATTACTGTTAATTTATTATGCTGATCTGTTCTGTACGACATCTATTGCACGTCTGTCCATCCTGGAAGAGGGATCCCTCCTCAGTTGCTCTTCCTGAGGTTTCTACCGTTTTTTCCCCCGTTAAAGGTTTTTTTTGGGGGAGTTTTTCCTTATCCGCTGTGAGGGTCCTAAGGACAGAGGGATGTCGTATGCTGTAAGGCCCTGTGAGGCAAATGATGTTGTGATGATGTAATTTGTGATATTGGGCTTTATAAATAAAATTGATTGAAATTGATTGATACATACACGTTTTGACCATGTTGTGACTGTTTGAAGGTCTTCATTCTTGCTGTTGTGGTTTGAGTCGTGTTGTGAGTTAGCGCAGCTCACTGTTCAATAAACAATTGAGCTTGGATGTAGTTGCACTAGTTACTTTCATTTTGCTGTAGCTTAGCTTGCTACATTTCTGAGGGTGATAGCTTTGATGTAGTGAAGCTTCATTTAATATGAGAGTAACTAGTAGCTTAGCTCACTACACTTTCCAAGTAGCTTGCCCAACACTGATTGTGACATCATAATGTTCTGCATAAAACAGTTTTCTGGCCATTACTCAATGTCATAACTCAGGAACAGAAAGGGACACATTTGGACATTTGGTGAATTGATGACACTTACCTTAGGTGTCCATGTGCGCCAAATTTGAAAAATTCCCTCAAGGTGTTCTTGAGGTATCATGTTTTCAAGAATGAGACAAACAAAGTCACAGTGAATATCAAAACTGTTATTCTTTTTTGGTTCATGTTTTTCTAAGTCAAAATTCTCGTATTCCAGTTTCTTAAATGTGATTTTTTTTCTGTCTTCCTTACTCCTCTATGACAGTAAACTGAATATCTTTGGGTTGTGGACAAAACAAGACACATGGGAAAAACTGATCGACCTTTTCCAACATGTAGAAAATAATCTTTAGTTGCAGCCCTGTATTGCTTCAAGATGAGACCATACCAGTTATCATCAGTGGGTTTAGGACAGCAGAGTGTGTGGAAAAAAAGCTATTAAAGCTCCATCAAACGCATCACACTGTATCAAACGTGCAGTTCGGATCCAAAGAACAGACAGCTGTATTCATTATCAGAGCCTGACGATGGCTATTCACTGTACCTCATCAACAAGGTGGGGAGCAAACAAGGAGAAAGGACAAAATGAAACAGAAAGGACAGACAGAAAGTGACACTTGGGGTTAAAGGAAGGGAGAGGTGGACAAAAAAAGCAATGAGGTCAGAAGTGTGATGCACACAGCGGGGCAGAGTTGACAATGTCCCTTTAACAAAAAGACCGATATCACCCTGAGGGGGTGACTGATGCTGACTGCTTGTTCCTCCCCTATCTGTCTTGGGAACTGAATGCATCGTCCGTAACAATAAATACATTTTCCTCAGGACCAGTTAAATGAGCAGAGGCAGTCAGAAAATAACGCAACCGTTTGCTGCAACGTGGCATTAAAAAACATGTTAGACATATGTATATATACTGAGAGCTGAAGGACAAACAGACAAACCAGAAGCCAGCTAAAGTTGGTATAGTAGGTATGAGATATAGCACACGTACCCTGTGTTTGAGAGGATGTGTGCGTGTTACTTCCTCAAAACTTCAGAAATATCTCTCAGTATAATGCAGTCCACTTCAACACCTCTGCAAACTACAACCTCAATAATGAACATATTGTCAAATTAAAAAAATACTTTACCCCCCTGAATGACCCGCTGTTTATCAGTTACTCACCCTGTGTTACGTTGAACTCATAAAGTGTTTGGGGAGGGGGGGGGGGTGATTAACAATGAGTTGTTAATCATGGACTCCTATAACTTCAATTCATCAAGAATTTTCTCCGTTTTTAGCTGGATCGCAACATGTGCCGCCAGCCCTATAAACGCTAAAGTCTGTCCGTGAGTGAGTGACTGATGAAGTTGCATCTTTGGAGTGAGTGATGACAGTAATATCTAACAACTTAATGTCTAACCAACCACTGTTGTCACAGTGTAGGAAAGTACATTGCTATAATCAGAGAAGTGACAACTTGGTTCGGCTCATTTTCTGTGGCCACTGTAACATTAGCATAAAAGCGTGGTGGAATTAGCAAGCTAGCTAAGTAGCAAGCCACAGTTGAAATGGCAGTTTTGGACAAAGGAAAGACCTGATCACCTCAATAATTTCTTTGAGGAGCAGCTGTGTCTGTATGACACAAACCTTACATTTATTTAAATGTTATTGAATTTTATGTGTTACAATGTCAGAATGGGTGCTGCCATTGTTAGGAGGAGAATGGGAAAATGGCGACAGGTGACACTGATTAAAAATTGAGGTAAATATTATGTGTACACAATATCGCCATGATGACTGATAGGATGTTTGTTATTAGTGGAACTTGGCTCCAATTGTGGCCGATGGCTCCAGCAGTCACATGGGGACGTCCATCCCAAACCAGAGCTGAAGAGGGGAGGGTTGTGTTAAATGATCAGTGGGTACATCGCCAGAGAAAGCAGGTCCCTTCTGCTGTGTGATTCTGTCGAAGTGTACTGTCCTTCATTTTAACATGCATTTACATGAATTTTGGGGGCTAGACCGCAACAACGGGGCCAGCACTGTAAAAGGAGACAGTTGAGTTTACCTAATTTAGGGGCTGTGCACATACCGCCTTTTTTGCGCCCTCAAATTCATTGTTTTCAATGTAGACGCCCAGGCAGGCGCGCTAAAACGCCAGAGCAACGTCAGGGTGATGCCAGAGCGGTGCGCACACGTTCCCAAGTGCCCATTTTTCAAGGTTCGACGGCTGTGACAGATTTCTTTCCCTTCTTCCGTAAATACCAGTCTGTGGTAAATATGGAGGAGAAGTTGATCATTTTAGTGCAGAGCTGTCAGAGCTTTAAATCTGCCCCACGCACAATAAGCCTACACACTTATAAACAGCATCTGGAAGAAGATAATTTCTGCACACAGGATTTCAGTTAAACAGGATATGGTACCGTGCTTGTTGAGGTTGCTTATTACCTTTCATAAATGCGCAGGTCTTTGTCTTCGGGTAACTCAGCCAGATTGAGTCCGTAGGGCTCCTTCACTGACTGCTGCTGCTGGATCTCCTGAGGAGAGGAGAAGGGAAAGGTAAGAAGCTACAGTACACGTGACTGAGACAGAAGAACATAAAAAGGTTTTCACAAGTTTTACCGCAACTTTAAAAGGAAAGAATAAAACGGAGAGAAACATTACAGCAGGTAAAACTGTCTGCTAACGGCCAGCTTCTCCAAACAGCAAATCAAGTAGCTGCAGCTCAAAATATAACACCATTGAGACAAGGTCATCAGGTTCAACCGCTTCTCTACAACTGATTCACTACTTAAGATGGCCCAACGAGTGTAATTCAGACAACTATGAATGTAATTTGATTGTTGATGTCTGATGAGATGGTGTCGTGTTCAGGGACAGTGCCCTCCTGGGGGTCTTGCACACAGCGTGCAAAGTTAGTAGGGACATAATAATCACAATAAAAATGATCAGTTTGAAAGGGTCAGACCAGTTCAAGCTGATTCTTCAAGGCTTCATGTGAGAAGATTTTGTGATCACAACAATTGTGTAATCACTGTCTGTTCTTGGGAAATTATTGAAATTATATCTACAAAGAGACAAAAATAAACTGTTGCAAAATCAAGTTGGAAGATAATGAAATCATAACCAGAGGTCATTGATCATGAGGTTATGCTCCCTTAAGAAACACGCTATTGCACCATATATGAAATAAGACCTTCAATTAAAAAATGCAATTAACCAATGAGATTAATGCGACCTAAAAATCTAACACCAAGATAAAATGAAATAAAACTGTTGCCAGGGTTAATTCATTATTACACAAAGCTATGGGAACATCAAATAAAAGAAAAACAATAAATATTCCCAGGAGCACTTTTTTAATCATGCTGTGATTTATGTTATTTTTTTAGTTTCATGGAAACATGTAATTAACCTGCATTAAGCTCAATTCATAATAAATAGTTTAGCATTTCCTCTTCCCATTTAAACCAGCAATGATATTAAGTAGTGCTGTGGTCTATTAACCCTTCCTATGATGATCTAACGACAGCTCGGTGCAGCAGAAAGACTGTCTAAAAACTTGTCCTAACGGTCTCCAGCAGCAGGGTTGCATCCCTTTAAAGTCAAAACAAGACAATGAGGCTACAGTGTACACGTGCTCACTCAGACCAGACGATGTAAGTGGCAAGAAAACATTGTCTTGTCTGATTCATCTCAGTTTCATCTCAAAAAAATATTTCAGAAACCGCTTGGCTAGTCTGACTCACCAGATTCTTATATCATACGAAAAATGCTTATCGTGATACTCGCGATATTTCGGCTTGTTGACGTCAAACTGTTCCCCACGGCAACAACAAGTATGGCTGAAAGTGAAGTAATTACAGACTCCGTGGTGGTTCCAAAAAGAGGAGCAGCTTCAGTAGTGTGGAATAAACTGTGGCGTCCTGAATGTTTTATGAACAGCCCTGGACTTATCAGACTCTTTTAGGAAGTTACTGCTTAGAGGGAACTCAGTCAGCGGGAATCTCATGCTCAAAGGCGATCCGCTGTCTGACACCGCCAGTCAGAAGTAATTTGCAACATCTTTTAACTCTAGCAGCGGCATGCGCTTCTGTAATAACGTCGTAATTATGTTCTGCTAGAGCCACATATAGCGGGCAAATTGTCCATGGTTTTAACCAGCCGTGTGAGCTCCTCCAGAGCTGAGGTACAGTCATGCTTCACCTCTCAGGTGCCGATTATCAAATTATGTTGGTCTTTTTTATCTGTAAAAGTTGCAGAGGCATTTTATTGACAGCGCTCGCCTCCCCACTTGCAAATGTGAACACCAACATCAGTTCATCCTGACACTATTTTGCAGCAGCACTGTTGCTGCTTTCTGGGCTCAGCGCCTCCAAAGACAAATGCGGTTGGTTAAAAGAACACAAAAACGCCAGAGCATTTTGCCCCTGTAGCAGAAAGATAATGTGTGCTTCCAGACCTTTCTCTAGCACTGACATGACGCTGTGGCAATACGTCTGGCTGCACGAGACCTGGTTTTGGCTACTCCAGTGACTTAACTATTTTCTTGCTGTTGTTTTATATACTAGGCGGTACAGTGGTTATCACTGTCGCCTCACAGCAAGAGAGTTCCTGGTTCAAATCCGAGTTGGGGGAGCCCTTCTGTGCAGAGTTTGCATGTTCTCCCCGTGTCAGCATGGGTCCTCTCCGGGCACTCCGGCTTCCTCCCACAGTCCAAAGACATGCAGATTAATTGGTGACTCTGAATTGTCCGTAGGTATGAATGTGAGTGTGAATGGTTGTCTGTCTCTATGTGTCAGTCCTGTGATAGTCTGGTGACCTGTCCACTGTGTACCCTGCCTCTTACCCAGTGTCACCTGGGATAGGCTCCAGCCCCCCGCAACCCCCAACAGGATAAGCAGTCATGGAAAATTAATGAATGTTTTATATACTTGGTATCTAAGGTGATTTATCAGTCACATGACCGACCAATGGACTGTATATAAGAAAACTGTTACCAGCCTCGGATACTGCCCTGATTAAAGAATGGATGTATAAAGAGACCTGGATACAGCATTCAAGGCAGGACCCCATTCAATTCTTTGAAAGTTGCTCAGTGGCACATGAAGCCAAAAACCGTTTGACTTCCTGAGTATAAAATTACCCTGATCTTCTTGAAATGTTATCGGACAAACTAGATTGCATCTCACTCGTAAAATGAGACATTCCGCAGGGGTTGTGATGGTCAAACAAAATGTATCCACTGATTTTCAGATGTCTCTTTCACAATGTTAGTCTATCGGAAAAAGTCTTTTGGGCCCAATGACGAACCTAAAAGTTGTAATTATGCAGTTCGCCACTATGTCAAATTGGCTTCAAAGCCCGGTGCTGTTCCTGGGGGCCTAGATGACCGCCTGAAAGCCTAAAACATTTGTCAAATAGACCACTGCAACCCAGGAAGAGGTGCGTGTTGTGTTTCAATTTTAATAACAGAATAAAATTAAGCTTTGAAAAATTGAGGAACCTCATCAAATTACTTGGGTTTCCATCCAAGTATTACAAATTTTAAACCAAATTTTCAGGAAATCTGCAATAAAAATGCAAATTTATGCACTTTTTCCATCCACTATGTGAATACTGGGCGTTGATTCATCAAGATAAGCAGTAGGAGGTGCTAATTATCCAGTCAGGTGCCACTGCAGAAAAACTAGGCCAAACAAGATGACGTAAGTACAAGAGCGCCAGTCAAACTTCAAACGATGAAAACAATCAATGTACAATAATGACGAGCACACTGGACAATAGAAATAGAGTACTGAACAGCTAATATTACAGCTATATGCCTTTGGAAGAGTTTTGGTAACAGCCACATGTGCATACATAAGCCTGTTAAAGCCATTCAGGGACAACAAAGAGAGCTTGCTGTGGCCTATGCAATGACTGTGCAACATCATTTATTTGCTGAATCTTAACTGCATTTACTTTTTTACTGAAACACCGACTTTTCCACCTCACCCAAGCATAAAAACTCTTTTGCCATATTTGAAGATTTTTTTCTAACTTTTGTTGTTTTTTATGCGCATATTGAAAATACACATAAAAAGAGGTGGAAGGAAACGCACCTAGAGATGCAAAAATTATGTAAATGCAATACCGTCATCGTGTTCAAACCCAGGATCCTTAGCCACAGAATAACCTCACAGTATCTAAGATGTAAAAGAGAGAAACTTTACTCTTTAAAAGTCCTGCAAAAGGTGTATTTTGCCTGCTTTTTATTAAGACTGAGAGAAGCTTGTTATGTAACAGTGTGCACAGCAGTGGCCATAAGCAGTCAGCTCTGCCATTGTTGTCTTTGACTGTTTTGACTGCAATATGCTCAACATAATGCATTCAGTTTTCACTGTATTTGTATTGATCCAAGCTGCCTGGGGGGGGGGGGGGTGTTCCAGGACCCTAGCCAAGACACAGCAGCTGTGAACACACACACACACACACGGGCATACAGACAAAATCACAAAAACACACAGAGGCTTGCACAAACACAGAGTACACGAGAACACACGCGCGTACTGCTGTATAAACACATTCATATGGTGTGTGAAAGCACAGACGAGCATGTAAACACATACTTGCTTATACATACACCCACACACATTGCAAATCTATCCATGTTCATGCAGGCACACGTACGCCCATACTGAGGGGAATATGAAATGAGCATGTGTAATTACATGGCAAACGTAGTAATGATCTGATGTTTAAATATTTCAGCAGTTTTGTTTTGTGCTGGCACCCTGGCAATCCATTCTCAGGGACAAGCTCAGAGGCAGCGACACGAGACGCATGAGAACGAGAGTGTGTGCACCCGACACGTGAGCTAGCTGTCCAGACCAAAATATTCATGACTAGCTCGATGCTCAAGGCCCCGAGAAGACAGAGCAGAGAAAACCTACGGAAAACACATCATAAATCAGGAGGAGAAAGAGACGGATGGAGCCGGGAGGGGAGAGTCTTTACATCTAACTGAGGATCAGAAACGGTCCTGTTGAGTTTTATCGTGATTTTCTGCTCAGTTTAATCAAGGCTAATTTTTTTTTTTCTTGATGCACAAAAAGGTAGACATTTTGTAGCATCGTCAGTGTCCATCCAATTGGTGAAAGGCAGCTGACACATACCAGCTTTGGGCTGATACATCCAGGGTTTCTACACATTTTCATGGACACAATGTCAAAACTTTTTCATGACTTGTTATCCATCCGTCATCCATCCATCTATTTTCATCCGCTCATCCAGGGCTGGGTCGTGGGGGCAGCAGGCCAAGCAAAGCACCCCAAGCAAAGCACCCCAGATGTCCCTCTCCCCAGCAACACTTTCCAGCTCCTCCTGGGGGACCCCAAAGCGTTCCCAGGTCAGATGAGATATATAATCCCTCCAGCGTATTCTGGGTCTGCCCCAGGGCCTCCTACCAGTGGGATGTGCCTGGAACACCTCTAACAGGAGGCATCCTGATCAGATGCCCGAACCACCTCAACTTACCCCTTTCGACACAAAGGAGCAGCAGCTCTAGCTAGCCTACATAAAATTTATGTTGCTGTTATGTTACATTACATGGAAGGTTAACCACAGATGATAACTGTAACAAGTTATTTTATCATAAGCAAAAAAATGCCATGACTTTTCCAAAACTTTGAGTAATTTTTACTAATTCCATGACTTGACTTTCAATGACTTGGGTTTACATGACCATGGTAACCCCTGTGCAACATGCACAGGGGTTACCATGGTCATGTAACCCCTGGTAACCCCTGTGGTAACCCCTGTGCAACATGCAGTTTTCATGGAGATGGAAAGTTAGAAGCAGTTGTCACTGAAAACCTGCCATTTCAAACTTCTTTTTTGTTTTATTTTGTGGTGCAAATACCCGAACAATACTCTAGAGCAAACAAAACACAAGGTGTGGCAACTGTAAGAGGCACTGCTGGGCCAATTTAGAGGTACCTCATCAAATAAGTTGGGTTTCCGTCCAAACAGTACAAACTTTAAACTAAATTTTAAGGAAAATGGGCGATAAAAATACAAATGTATGCGCTTTTTCACCCACTTTGTGAATACTGAGAGTGGTTCAGGTAAGCAGTAGGTGGTGATAATTTTCAAGTCAGTTGCCACTGCAGAAAACTAGGCCAAACAAGATGATGTAATCAAAAGAGTGCCAGTCAATCAGAGAACACACTGGACAATGGAAATACAGAGTTTTATACAACTAGTATTACAGCTGTGTGCCTTTGGAAGAGTTTTGGTGACAGAAATATGTGTTAAAAGCCATCCAGAGACAACGGAGAGAGCTTGCAGCGGTCAATGCAATGACTGTACTTCATCATTAATTTGGTGAATCTGTTTTCATTGCACTTAGCTGCATTCATGTTTTATCGATACACTGACTTTTCCACCTCACCCAAGTGTAAAAACTCTTTTGCCATATTTACAGCTTTTTCAAATTTTGTCGTTTCCACCTAGGGCTTTTTTGCACGTATTGAAAATACACAGAAAAAGAGGTGGATGGAAACACACCTTGAGATGCAAATATAACGTAAATGCAATATCATGTTAGAGCAGTGTGCTCAAATCTGGGATCTTTAGCCATAAAATAAAATAATTATCAGTATCTCGGTTTCGGAAAATGTCCTGAAAAAAAAAGGTGTATTTTGCCTACTTTTTTATTAAGACTGAGAGAAGCTTGTTATGTAACAGCGTGCACAGCAGTGGCCGTAAAGCAGTCAGCTCTGCCATTGTTCTCTTTGACTGTTTTGACTGCAGTATGCTTTGTGGTACAGATACCCAAACAATACTCTTGAGAGAACAATACATAAGGTGTAGCAACTCTAAGAGGCATGACTAGGCCAATCTTTGAACTTGTAGACAGAGCAATGCTAGCTCCTTCCCTGTTTCCTGTCCTAATGCTAGGCTAATTGCTTCCTGGCTCTATCTTGTGATTGTGGTATCTATCTTTTCAACTAGCCCACCAATAACTGTAGAGACATTGCACCAAAACCATAAATGTCAACCTCATTGTGGAACTAAATGAAATAACCTAATGCCTACCATGAAGACTTTAAAAGACTGACAAGCTCTCACATCTTAAGATGATGTGACTTTGAAGTTACACCCTTAAAGACTTTGCAAAGACTGGTGATCTTGCAGGGTCACTATTTTCAGGACTGCAACTAGATTCCATTAGAGTTTATTTCCCATCTTGCTCCTGGTGGAAAGTCACTATTTCCTTACATGTCCACAAGAACTCATAACTTTGGAAACACAAATAAAAGGTATCAAATGTTGACAGTATTGTTGATTTTGCATCAATAAAATCCTTAAAGATAAACTGTATTTACGTTCAAACTTTACATTTTGGATTTTGTCCTCCGTTTGATTTTGTCGGAAAAACAAGACAAGAAAAAGACTGACTTAACCCAGCTCGGACTGAGCCCTATACCAAATAAAGGAAAAATCTTATGATCGTATTCATTGGAAATTTGTCTGCAACAGTGAAATCTAGGGTTGGGTGATATGTTAAAAATTTCCAACCGGCCACCGTCAGCCCATCAACCGGCAGTTGCCGATATATTCGGCAGTTGTGTGTGTGGCGGAGAAAAAAAAAGAGGGGGGATGTTGCATTCATGTGATGTCGGAAAGAATCGAAAAATGACTTTCAGAATGGTATAATTCACATTAACGCCACCTCATGTCAGAAAAACAACTCGGCAACTCGCAAGCCCATTCATGTCCAACATGGCACGGAAATATCTGTGCATACCGGCAACAAGCACGCCATCAGAGAGGGTGTTTAGCACGGCTGGTAGTTGTCGCGCCGCACCCGTTGCAGCCGCTGTAATTGATTAACGGGGGGGCGAGCTGCTACGGGACTCGCGCTGCAGACGTGTCGCGCCGCTCCCGTTGCCGGTGGACCCTGGCCGTAACTTTCAGCTTCGCCATCACTGACATGTTTTGTGAAAGACTCGGCGGAAATCAGTGTGAAGCTGCCAGTTCCAATACGCACACACTTTGAATTGTGCTCTACATAGTTATTATGGACTATATGTACTGAGTTTAATTCTGTGGAGACAGACCATTAATTCAGCAAAATAAAATGACAAAAATCGCCCAAAAAATCGCCAAAAATGAAACCAACCGTGATGGACTCAGCCGATGGGCGATTGGCGATATATTCGTCCAATCACCCAAGCCTAGTGAAATCCCCAGAAAAGTCGTTTGGCATTAGGCCAGTGTATGTTAATTGTGTGAACTTGTCAGGTCACCAAAAAGATTCATCCTCTAGGCACAAAAGACACTTCAGATGACCCAAAGTGTCAGAATGACAGACCAGCTAACAGATTTTTATAACTATCCATAAAGCCATGCTGCTCACGAGAATAAAGAAAAAACTATCCATTTGATACACAGGTCAGATTTAACAGCTTTAGGTTTCACCTGCTGATAGAGGATGACAGTGGAACCATGTCTGACATCTTTATCACTACAGGAAATAACGTCTGGAGGGAACTGTGTTTAAAGAGCAGGAGCTGCGCTCAAACGATGCCAAGCAAAGATTTAACACCATCTCATCCCCGAAGATCTGATTTACCCACAATTCCCAGGCATTTGGACGTATTTGACAGTGGAAGAAATGTAACTCCTTTCATATGGCTGCTTGCTTGCTGAGTCACCAGCCAACAAAGCACTTGGGACTGTGGCCACAGAAACAGTCATCATTTGGAAATGTCAAATTTGTGTCTGAATGAGACTGAATCAGTCATTTTCTATGTAAATTCAGACAGACAATTTATGGGCAGGAGTTACCACACACATACTGATGTTATTTAATAATATCTGGAACCAAAGTATTATAAACGCTGCAATCCAGGGGCGTGAATACACACGGAGCAGCAGTGTGGTTTCACTGGGGCCCGTAGAGGAAATCTCCGCCATTCACTAGGCTAATATATACAATGTAAACAAGAGAAAGCCAGCTGAGACGAAGGTTGAGAAGTACCACAGAGACATCATGGACTACAAAAATGGCCGAGTATACTCGTGGATGACGTCAGACGGCCAAACCACTCGTTTCAGACGCCAGAGGGACCTGGGTTTGCCATCATCTGGAGGGTCCGGCAGTGATGCATCTTTGACCAACAGCCAGAGGCGGCGTTTTTTACGGGACCCGGGGAACGGCACCATACGAGGAGCGTGACTTGAGGCGGCGGACCAGGAGGGGCAGGAGACGACACCGCTCCAGCCGGAGGCACCACATCCCAGACAGCGGCACGACGGTGATCAATCTGTCTAGCAGGCCCCTGACTGATGAGGAGATTTCTATCCTATCTAAAGGTCTATCTTTTGTCCCTTTTAGAAAAGCTGATTCATTCAAAACTAGAGTTGAAATGTTTAAATTCCTCAGGTCTATAAAATTGAGAGCTTTTTTTGACAAAGGACCTTCTCATGTACCACTTCCCCCACAGACTGTTGCTGACACTCCTGTCCGGACTGTCCCTACTGGTCTAAGTCCTGCTCTACCTGATTCCAATGTGAACATCAGACTGAGATCTAAAAGCACCTTTGTCCCTCCTGTGCTCAACCCTGCTGTGGCCACTTTTTGCAGAATTACTGAACAAGAGGTGAGCGCTTTAACATCCAGTAATGTGAATAAAATGCACTCTAATGTTAGCCCATGTGAGAGACAAGCTTTATTCAACCTCCCTAATGACTCTGACATTGTTATCTGTAAGGCTGATAAGGGTGGGGCTATTGTAATTCAAAATAAATGCGCATACAGAAATGAAGTGTTGAGACAGCTCAGTGACAGGTCATTCTATATACCGTTATCATGTGACCCCACTTTAAAATTTTAAGAGGTGTATTTGTTTCTTAAGAAATCAGTGGAGGATGGGTTTATTTTACAAGATGAATTCAATTTTTTGTATCAAAAATATCCCGTGCATCCTGTGTTTTATACTCTCCCAAAAATTCACAAAAGTTGTGCTGAGCCTGTACCCGGACGTCCTATTGTAGCTGGTACACAATCCCCGACTGAACCTATATCCAAATACATCGACCTACATATAAAGGATCTTGTTTTTCACCTGCCTTCATTTGTTAAAGACACTACAGATTTCCTTAACAAAGCTGGGTCTTTGCAAAATCTGCAAAAGAAAGACTTTTTATGTACCATGGACATCACGAGCTTGTACACTAACATACCACATGCTGAAGGCTTAGAAGCACTCAGACACATTTTTTGGACCAGAGAGAGACTCAGATTCCTCCCACTGATTTTTTGGTCAGCATGGCTGAACTCATCATGAACAAAAATTACTTTAAGTTTGAAGATGCTTACTATTTGCAGTGCCAAGGCGTAGCTATGGGGTCGGCGTGTTCGCCTAATTACAGTAATCTTTTCATGGGGAGTTTTGAGGTGGAATTTGTGTACAATAATAATGCTTTTCTCCACCTTCTGAAGTGTTGGTATCGTTATATTGATGATATTTTCTTTATTTTTTCGGGTACTACAGCTCAACTTGAAAAGTTTAGAAGTTACATTAACACAAGGATGCCATCCATTAAGTTTTCTCTTGAATTTAACAATGAGTCTATTCCTTTTCTTGATGTCATGGTTGCTAAAAATGAGCTACTGAGCACTAGCGTTTATAGGAAAAAGACTGATACAAACAGCTACCTTGATTACACCAGCTTCCATCCACCTGCCCTTAAAAAGGTCTCCCTTTTAGTCAGCTCTTAAGGGTCAGAAGAATTTGTAGCACTGATGCCTCTTTTGATAAACAAGCCAAGGAACTGTGTGATCATTTTTTAACTAAAGGTTATGATGAAAGGGCTCTTAATGAGTGTATGCTCAGGGTGAGACAAATTGACAGGACATCTTTATTGACCTCCAAGACTTGTCCTTTAAAAAACTCTAGGTCTGGTTTGTGCTACCACCTTCTCTAACATCTCGGTTGATATAAAGAATAGCTTGAGGCAGCGCTGGTATATTCTAGCAGGTGATCCACAAGTTGGTCATTTATTTAAAGAGCCTCCAGTTTTTGCACACAAACGTGCTCCAAATTTAAGAGACCAACTAGTCAGAGCAGATTATTTTGTACGTCCTCAGCACTTTTTATCCTCTCTACCTCCGGGTAATCATCCATGTCGAAGTTGTGTTCACTGTAATGCCATGATTAAAGGTGACAGTTTCTCTCATCCCCATTCAGGATGTAAATACCCCATTAAGAGTAGGATCTCATGTAAAACCAAATTTGTTGTCTATCTTCTAAAATGCCCATGTGGGTTATGCTATGTTGGCAAGACTAAGAGAGAACTAAAGATTTGTGTCTCAGAACACAAGAGCAGCATCAGGAATAGAGATGAGAAAGACATGTGTGGCAAGACATTTTAACACTGCTGGCCACGATGTGTGCTCCTTAAGATTTCAGGGCATTGAGGAAGCGAGACCTATGAAGAGAGGGGGGGATAGAGAGAGAAGGCTGCTACAACGTGAAGGCTTCTGGATCCACACGCTGCAAACTGAACACCCGAAGGGTATGAATGAGGAACTTCTCTTGAGCTGTTTTTTGTAAAAAATAAAATTTTGTAGTGTTGTTTATTACTGTTTTTCATACCGTTTGCCCTGTCAATATGCCTGATAGGGTTTAAGATGTATTTAGACATATTTACATTTGTTCTATTCTATGCCTTATTCTGCCATGTTTGTGTGCCGTACTAGAATGTATGCCTTGTTATATATAGGAGGGGTTACTGTGATATCAGCACTTTATGTGCTTTTACTGTGCTGACTGACTTTAGCTCCTTTTATTATGATGTTCTACTGCTTTGACCTGTGGCACTTTATATATTTTTTTACTGTACCATTTACTGCTAAGTAGTATTTTGTATATATATATATATATATATATATATATATATATATACAGTACAGGCCAAAAGTTTGGACACACCTTCTCATTCAATGCGTTTTCTTTATTTTCATGACTATTTACATTGTAGATTCTCACTGAAGGCATCAAAACTATGAATCAACACATGTGGAGTTATGTACTTAACAAAAAAAGGTGAAATAACTGAAAACATGTTTTATATTCTAGTTTCTTCAAAATAGCCACCCTTTGCTCTGATTACTGCTTTGCACACTCTTGGCATTCTCTCCATGAGCTTCAAGAGGTAGTCACCTGAAATGGTTTTCCAACAGTCTTGAAGGAGTTCCCAGAGGTGTTTAGCACTTGTTGGCCCCTTTGCCTTGAACACCATTTTTATGATTTTTGAAGCCTGAATGCAAGTTAAGTGAAAAGAAAAATCTGATGTAAGGCTATGAACAAACTACCTCACAGTCACATGACTTCAACGAGGTTGTAAAGCCGTCTCATTTAGCCACTTGTTAGCAACTGACTTCATTTAAGATAAGTTAAAGCGTCAAAATTCATAAGAGTTTGTATTTACTGTCAGATTTTTATGTTGTATAACAAAATGCAAATATCTCTTCAGCTTGTGTTGACCACAGATCTTATTTCAGGCATCTTACCAAAAAAAAAAAAAAAAATCCACTGTTGTTATGCGGATGATACACAGTCGTCGAAATCCAGCACTTGGGCAGTGATTTGCAACCCACTTTTTCCAATGGACTTAAATGGCAAAAGAATCAGTGGATACATTTTTTTTTCAATGTCATAACCCCCGTTTCACTATCAGAATTTAATCCATTTGGTTCAATAACATTTGGAAAGTCTAGAGGAGCCACACAATGAAATCATTTTGTCCCCACTCAAGTTAGCAGAGTGTTAAACTGGACGTAGCCGGCTTGGCTAGCAGAAATTTCTTGTGCAACTGCTCTATAGGTCCAATGATGCAAAAGTAGTGCCAATCATCTGGGTAATTTTGTACGTGGCAGTTGGACATTTTTTGGCGGAAGGTCCAGGGTTTGAATCTTGCTGGGGTCAACGTCAGCAAAGGCATGCAGTCACAAGAGGTTCCCGCCACCAAATTAAAATGGGATCAGATTCCTTAAGTAGGCTTCAGGATAAGAGAGTAACTCCCGAATCTGAGCCCGTTGTAGATGGGAGGTTCCAGACGTAAATACAGATTCTCTCATGCACCACTGAGCAACTTTCATAGAAATGAACGGGGGTCCAGCCCACTACGCTGTATCCAGGTCTCTTAATGCGTTTCCTTGACCACCACTGCCCTGTGTTGTAAAGATCTGGATCTGGGCAGCAGATGGATCTGTTTTAAAAAAAATTAATGAAAGAAAACCAGCTTACTTTTTGTATTATTTTTCTTTTTCTTTCACATACAGTACAGGCCAAAAGTTTGGACACACCTTCTCATTCAATGAGTTTTCTTTATTTTCATGACTATTTACATTGTAGATTCTCACTGAAGGCATCAAAACTATGAATCAACACATGTGGAGTTATGTACTTAACAAAAAAAGGTGAAATAACTGAAAACATGTTTTATATTCTAGTTTCTTCAAAATAGCCACCCTTTGCTCTGATTACTGCTTTGCACACTCTTGGCATTCTCTCCATGAGCTTCAAGAGGTAGTCACCTGAAATGGTTTTCCAACAGTCTTGAAGGAGTTCCCAGAGGTGTTTAGCACTTGTTGGCCCCTTTGCCTTCACTCTGCGGTCCAGCTCACCCCAAACCATCTCGATTGGGTTCAGGTCCGGTGACTGTGGAGGCCAGGTCATCTGCCGCAGCACTCCATCACTCTCCTTCTTGGTCAAATAGCCCTTACACAGCCTGGAGGTGTGTTTGGGGTCATTGTCCTGTTGAAAAATAAATGATCGTCCAACTAAACGCAAACCGGATGGGATGGCATGTCGCTGCAGGATGCTGTGGTAGCCATGCTGGTTCAGTGTGCCTTCAATTTTGAATAAATCCCCAACAGTGTCACCAGCAAAACACCCCCACACCATCACACCTCCTCCTCCATGCTTCACAGTGGGAACCAGGCATGTGGAATCCATCCGTTCACCTTTTCTGCGTCTCACAAAGACACGGCGGTTGGAACCAAAGATCTCAAATTTGGACTCATCAGACCAAAGCACAGATTTCCACTGGTCTAATGTCCATTCCTTGTGTTTCTTGGCCCAAACAGATCTCTTCTGCTTGTTGCCTCTCCTTAGCAGTGGTTTCCTAGCAGCTATTTGACCATGAAGGCCTGATTGGCGCAGTCTCCTCTTAACAGTTGTTCTAGAGATGGGTCTGCTGCTAGAACTCTGTGTGGCATTCATCTGGTCTCTGATCTGAGCTGCTGTTAACTTGCCATTTCTGAGGCTGGTGACTCGGATGAACTTATCCTCAGAAGCAGAGGTGACTCTTGGTCTTCCTTTCCTGGGTCGGTCCTCATGTGTGCTAGTTTCGTTGTAGCGCTTGATGGTTTTTGCGACTCCACTTGGGGACACATTTAAAGTTTTTGCAATTTTCCGGACTGACTGACCTTCATTTCTTAAAGTAATGATGGCCACTGGTTTTTCTTTAGTTAGCTGATTGGTTCTTGCCATAATATGAATTTTAACAGTTGTCCAATAGGGCTGTCGGCTGTGTATTAACCTGACTTCTGCACAACACAACTGATGGTCCCAATCCCATTGATAAAGCAAGAAATTCCACTAATTAACCCTGATAAGGCACACCTGTGAAGTGGAAACCATTTCAGGTGACTACCTCTTGAAGCTCATGGAGAGAATGCCAAGAGTGTGCAAAGCAGTAATCAGAGCAAAGGGTGGCTATTTTGAAGAAACTAGAATATAAAACATGTTTTCAGTTATTTCACCTTTTTTTGTTAAGTACATAACTCCACATGTGTTCATTCATAGTTTTGATGCCTTCAGTGAGAATCTACAATGTAAATAGTCATGAAAATAAAGAAAACTCATTGAATGAGAAGGTGTGTCCAAACTTTTGGCCTGTACTGTATATGTTTTGTTTTTTTTTTGGGTGTACTCAGAAAGTATTTATTACTCTTAGGCACTTCATATTATAGATGTGTTTTCTTGATATTGGTCCAGTTAATACCTACTGATACATGTTTTGTACTTTTTTCTCTTCTATGAGATGTTTGTCTATGATTACCAGGATTCTGCTTGGTGCTCTGGTGATTGCCTAATGCCATGCAGCTATGTGATTGGGAGTGGAGGTTATTTCTGCATGTCTCATCCTGCTTTTCTGTCTTTTCACACACTGAGGAAGACACTTGTCGAAACCGGTCTGTGTGTTTAACTATCTGTACCAGTGAGATATTAAAAGTTGCCAACGAAGGACACCGAGTGTTGCTGGCTTTTTCTTGTTTATACTGTTGTTCTGTTGCCGAGCACCTCCAGACTTTTTTCCTCTTTTTTGAGAGTGCGTGTTGTCTTTCTTCATTAATATATACAATGTACAATGCCATAGGCTTGTGCTAATAACGTTAGCATGTTGTATTTGTTTGGAAAAAGTGTCCAGCAAAAGAACCAGGCTCTGGAGCAGAACCCACAACAAGAGGCAGCTTCAAGCGACAATCCCTGACAACACCTGACCACACGTTTTACACCAAATGCTAAAAAAAGACAACAGTTACATGATAGAGTGCTTGCTGTGCCTCCCAGAAAAAAAACCCACTGAAGTCTCCACTTTACAAAACTCCTCCTCTAACCTTTGCAAGCTCATTTCAGGAAGTTGCACATACTGTAGGTCAGGGATACTCAACTTGCTCTGCCTGGGGGCCACTTTTGCAAAATGACAAGAGGTCATTGGCCAGTCAGAAGTCCTGCACACGTATGCAGGGGCGCTTCTAGGATTTGAGGACATCTGGGACTTAGCGCGAACCTCTGTCTGGGGTTACAGAGCATCCATTCCTGGCACTTTTTTGGATAAACAATCTCTATTTTGCTGATTTGTTATGGACTCCAGCACCTTAAGCTGCTTTTTAAACCACCGTGCAGCAACTCAACGCCTGCTGTCATTTCAATGGAGTTAGGACGGCAGTGGGGAAGCGGTTTCGAACATGGCGGCAGGGGTATGAAGCGGTTGCTGCCCACACACATTTTGCTCTGTCTCACACACTCAATTCTGTTGAACTTCTAGCGTTGCCGCCTGGCTTTGGCCAATCTAATAGAAGGAGGCTGGCATCACAGAAGCAGACAACAAGATGGAGTTGATAATGCTGGTGTCTGGATGCCCAGAGGTGTACAACATAGCTACTGTCTGGGGGGTACACACAGCTAACTAAAGGCTGACACCCAGAAACGTCCTGAACAAACCAAGATAAGAGGAAAATAAGAAAATACTGACATAGGGTGGCCCTGTGGCCTTACAGCAAGAAGGTTCCAGGTTTGAATCTGCCAGCTGGGGCCCTTCTGTGTGCAGTTTGACTGTTCATCCCCATGTCACTTTGGGTTTTCTCCGGCGTCCTCCCGCAGTCCAAAGACATGCACTTCAAGTTTATTGGTTCCTCTAAATTGCCTGTAGGTGTGAGTGTGAGTGTGAGCGTGAGCGGTTGTCTGTGATAGTCTTGCGACCAAAAAAAGCAAACCCCTCTCTATTATGGTTTTCATTTTTGGTGGGAAAAATAGTTAGTAGCAATCTATAACAAAATGATAAGCTTACTCTACATAAACTATTAATAAGGCATAAAAACCTAATTAAATAAATATTGTCTTATTTACTTTGGTATTTCTGTCATATACAGATATGCAGTGGTGATTGATGAATATTATTTACGTTGCTGTTGTCAAACGTCAAGTCTATCATGTGATGATACAGTTGTTTGATAGTTTAAGTGCAAAAATGATCAAGACTGACAAGGTGAGCGGGCAGTCATGCTTTTTTAGACTGAAAGTGGCGATAAGGAAAGACGACAGAGAAAATAACAGCAGGAGAGAAGGACTAGATTCCTTTTTTTTTAATAAACAGCTGCCAACCCATGGACATGTGTATACACGCCTAATGGTGCATGAGTGTGTGCCTTATAACCAATGACTAGTGTGCACCAAGGCCCCTTATAATGGCATGTACCAGGGACTGTCATTAACCATCTTACCCCACTGCAGCAATCAACAATTTACACCTCACTAGCGATTCTTTATGAGGCATGATATTTCTAATATACTAAAGAAATATGTTTCCTCTCCTTGACACACTGACCTACTACTTGAGCTGATTGGTGTTCTCACTGCTGGTATCTGGGTGAACAGGGATATGAGGGTGCGACCATTCCACCTGGGGCGTGAAATAGATACTGATATAGTGATGACGCATTCTGGAAATTTGTCACAGCTATACTGTACTCTATGTATACACATAAAGGCATGTGGTGAACTATATAGTGTGAGGCTTAGTAAAGAAAGCAGAAATATATTTATCTCATCTGTTAGTGGGTACACAATGACGTCCACAGGGATATCTATAGATACAGACTGAGGCAAGAAAACTTTAAAGCTGCACTAATGTATATTTTTTTTTGTTAATTATTGGTTAAATTGATCAAGCAGCAATGTGAAATGTGAAAACTGTCACTTTCAGTGACAAGGCAGAGAATTATTACCAAACTTTGCAGTTCTCCTCGGCTCTACAGAGTTTTTTAGCCTCTCTCAGCTCACTGTTTTGGTTTTCTGGCCGAATCAACTCTAACTGCTTTCATCACCCTTATTTCTAATCACAGCAGGCTGCTGTTTGCGGTTAGTTGGTGGATGTAGTGGAACATTTCACTGCTAAAAAGCCATATTTTTCCCTCTGAGGTTGGTGGAGATGAAAACAGAGTTGTTGCTGGTCTGCTTGATGTGTAAATAGGAAACTGTTTGCACTTAATACGATGATAATAAGTTAGATCTTGTGATATCAACTTGTTCAGCTGCCCCTAAGTGGCCAAAAAAACAAAAAGTAAAGGCAAAACAGACAGTAGTACTAATCTACAAAATGTTTTGTCAGAGCTAATCTTAATGTTTTGGAGTCTAAGATGAGAAAATTTGAATTTAAATTGTAGAAAAATACAAAAAAATCAAAACTAAAACTGAACAAAATCACAAATGACTCCCAAAAAATCAGATCTCTTACATATTATTAACAAAAAACAAGGATACGTTTGCTCTTTTCAGATCTGTCCAGAGACAAGTACGGATATTGTCAAAGCAGACTTAGACCTTCACATCAATAAGCAACCCAAAGAGGAGATTAAATGTGACACAAAAAAATGAAGGCAGACAAGACACCTGCAGGTGACCACATCTCACCTGATGTCCTAAAAGCAGACAAAATCCCACGGCACATGTCCTACATACACTTTTTAATGATACATGGGCCTTAGAGGAGGAAGCCAGAGAAGAACAGACCATTCTGCTACAGTTCCCACTAAACTAACACAAGCGAACACGAGACTGAGAAAGGAGACTTGTTCTATAAAACCCAAGCAAAATCCTGATCATGCTGGACAGAATAAAGAGTGTGCTGCATGAGAAGCTGCAGACATGGCAGGTTAGTTTCAGAACGAATGCTTCCTGTACAGACAGTGTGTCAGAATTACACAAGCCAAGACAAAAGGACCTTATGGAGGTCAATGCTACAAAGCAATACATAATTCAAACCACATATGGCTTCTGAACTACCTTATGAATGGCTTTTTTGATTAAAAGATCATCTTTAGCAAGGAAATAATCAGAAACTAGCTGAGCCCTATTGCTGAAGGTAACTGAGACCAAAAAGTGCAAGATGGATGATCAATTTGACCCCTTTTTAAATATAGATTATACCTGAAATGTCATTAAATAAAAGCTAGTGTCTCATTTCATGTTTGAGGTACACTCACCGGCCACTTTATGAGGTACACCTGTTCTACTGAGTGTTTATTGCAAATAGCTAATCAGCCAATCACATGGCAGCAACTCAATGCATTTAGGCATGTAGACATGGTCAAGATGACCTGCTGAAGCTCAAACTGAGCATCAGAATGGCGAAGAAAGGATATGTAAGTGACTTTGAACATGGCAGGGCTGATCTGAGTATTTCAGAAACTGCTGATCTACTGGGATTTTCACACACAACCATCTCTAGGGTTTACAGAGGATGGTCCGACAAAGAGGAAATATCCAGTGAGCAGCAGTTCTCTGGGTGAAAATGCCTTGTTGATGCCAGAGGTCAGAGGAGAATGGCCAGACTGGTTCAAGATGATAAAAAGGCAACAGTAACTCAAATGATCACTGGTTACAACCAAGGTCTGCAGAAGACCATCTCTGAACCAACAACACGTCCAACCTTGAAGCAGATGGGCTACAGCAGCAGAAGACCACACCAGGTGCCACTCCTGTCAGCTAACAACAGGAAACTGAGGCTACAGTTCACACAGGCTCACCAAAACTGGGCAATAGAAGATTGGAAAAACGTTGCCTGGTCTGATGAGTCTGGATTTCTGCTGCAACATTCAGATGGTAGGGTCAGAATTTGGTGTCATGGATCCATCCTGCCTTGTATCAACGGTTCAGGCTGGTGGTGGTGGTGTAATGGTGTGGGGGATATTTTCTTGGCACACTTTGGGCCCCTTAGTACCAACTGAGCATGGTTTAAACACCACAGCCTACCTGAGTATTGTTGCTGACCGTGTCCATCCCTTTATGACCACAGTGTACCCATCTTCTGATGGCTACTTCCAGCAGGATAACGCACCATGTCACAAAGCTCAAACTGGTTTCTTGAACATGACAATGAGTTCACTGCACTCCAATGGCCTCCACAGTCACCAGATCTCAATCCAATAGAGCACCTTTGGTGGTGGAATGGGAGATTCTCATCATGGATGTGCAGCCGACAGATCTGCAGCGACTTTGTGATGCTATCATGTCAATATGGACCAAAATCTCTGAGGAATGTTTCCAGCACCTTGTTGAATCTATGCCACCAAGAATTCAGGCAGGTGAGTGTAGGTCTTACTCAAATATTCATTTCTGGCCAGCTTTCCAAATGGGGCATTTAATCAAGACATACTTGCGTGCATCAAGAAGTTAAGTCATACAGGGATACATACAGCGTTGCTTTCCTCATGGCATGTGTGCAGTACTGTACATGTAGAGAACTGAGTTTGTTATGCGAAGACATGGAGAAAAAAAGAGAAGAATAACAATAT
The DNA here is from genome assembly GCF_041903045.1 of Epinephelus lanceolatus. NCBI lineage: Eukaryota > Metazoa > Chordata > Actinopteri > Perciformes > Serranidae > Epinephelus > Epinephelus lanceolatus. The sequence goes on along the minus strand of NC_135746.1, from coordinate 17,103,497 downwards.
AAACACCAAAGCTCTCTTTTATCCTCCCTAAACCAACATTAACACAAACCCATGGTTCTGGAAACCCCCGTCACTGAGGCTGATTAAGTTGATGTCTTCTCTTCCGTCTGACGCAAACAGAAACACAGAACTAATTTCTTTTGGAGACTCGGGGGAGTGAAGAGGAGAAAATACAATTAGGGTGACAAACTCAAATTGGAATGCAAAAAGCTTCTGTGCCCGAAAATACAGCAGGTGGCTTCAACATAGCCTGAACTGCGATGACATTTCCCTAAGGTCCTTAGCGGAGATTTCATATCCTCGAATCATTAGAGGACCTCATTTGATAGGCTGCTTTGTTTCCTCCATATTAAACAATAAGGATATAAATTAAGTTAGTCTCACATGTGTTCATTTTCTTCGTTGAGTGTTTTGATTCTGATCTTACAGTATAACACTGCTGCAGTGTAAATGTGTTTCCTCGTGAACGTTAATCTATCTCCAGACATTGGTTGTTAGATGCTTTGTGTTTTCATACCTCCTGTGTGCGAGTGCTCTCGCCAGACTCGATTAGCAGTTTGATCGGTGTGGAGCGCTGGGACACAGACCCGTCGTCATCGCGGTCCTCCTCGGAGTCGTCCTCTGATGTGCTGCTGATGGCCTCCTCACTCGGGGGAGGAGGTGCGCTAGCTGCAGTCTTCCTCTGGAGCAGTGTCTCCTCCTTACTGGTCTTGTTGCTGCAAATATCCACAAACATCCAAAAAGATGAACATATGCACCAACACACACATGCACACTGAGCTGTCAAGAAATTAGCTGTCTATATAATTTTGAAAAATATTATTATCTCAATGTAATGAGACCGTGTATCATTTAAAATGTAGTCAGCAGCAGGACTCTGAGAGCTTTAAGAGGCTAAATTACACCCCACAGCAGCAGTGGTAAATGGACTTGCATTTGTATAGCGCCTTTCTAGTCATCCAACCACTCAAAACGCTTTTTACACTACGAGTCACATTCACCCATTCACACACACATTCATACACTGGTGGTCGAGGCTACCATACAAGGTGCCACCTGCTACAGTCTTAACACACTCACACATGGATGTGTGATGGAACAGCCATTGGGAGCAATTTGGGGTTCGGTATCTTGCTCAAGGATACTTCGACATGCAGACTGGAGGAGCCAGGGATCAAACCGCTGATCTTTCGATTGGTGGATGACCCGCTCTACCTCTGAGCCAATTAGTCGCCCCTTATGGCACCGTGTACTTTCACAGCAAACTGACTAATTCCTTAAACACTTTTTGATAACCAAGAAAAAGACAGAGCAGAGATCAGTGATGCTCAACTTGTGGCCCGCAAGCCAAACCTGGCCTGCAATAGGGTGCCAGGTGGCCCAGCGACCATTTTCTAATTCGCAATGAAAAATAAATTGACAGGGTTCAAACTAAACTTTTAAACAATGTGTGGCAATATTAAAAAGTCAAATTGGAGTGCTGTCCTGATCTTTACTTTATTATAACTTTGATACAATACTAGGAATGGGAATCACCAGGGGATCCACGATACGATATTATCACGATACTTTAAGTCACGATACTTTAAACCTTTTTTCAACTGTAAACCATGTCCCCAAAGGAAAACTTTGTCAACATCTGTTTATCTAATAAGATAACATTTTCAGTTTGTTCATATCACCTCAGCCTTTTTTGCAGCAGCACCAACATGTATTTAGTGATCTGAAAAAGCAACTGATTATATTATTCTAGTAGGCTACCTATAGTTTAACTTGTATTTGTCATATTAAGAACTTATGTAATAAAAAAACCCAGATACTTGGCAACACTGATATTCAATACATTTCAATACCACTGGAAGATTTGCCATTGAGGGCATACAATTTAACATTTTTACTAAAGGATAAATATAACAGGGCGAGAACATGACACGACAATTCTAGTTCACACACAGACATTACAAAATGAAATTCGAGGACTTTTCAAGCACTACTTTTTTATTTTCAAGGATGTCACTCAAAGCAAATAAGCCAATGTATTTAAAAAAGGAAATTTTCATTAAAACAAATAAATGGTGTAATCAGCGTCTCTATTTTCAGCTATGGCTTAATCATCACACTCTTTTTAGGCATAACTGTATTAAAATTTAAAACATTTGTATGTGATAAAACCATCTGAAAGCAGACCAAGGAAAGCTATTACAATGGCACACTGCTGGAGAGAGAGGAAAACAAATCACTGTGAAAAGCTGGCTCGTTATGTGAAGTCGTGTTAAATTTAGCCATGCCAAAAATGGCCTTGTGTATTTGTGGGGTTTTAACAGTGGAGCGAAGTAAAAAAAACAACAAAAAACAATACTACGTTGGGCAGGGAGGGAAAGCGCACCATGGTGAAATAAGACGATGAATTTATAAAAAGAAGTTTAAGTTAAGTTTAAGTTTTAAGTTTATTTACTTTATTAATCCCCCTGAGGGGAAATTCAATGTTTTCACTCTTGCTTGTCAATTACACACAGCTCCTAAATACACACACATGCACAAACAGGACCTATACATGCACAAAGTGGAGAGATGTCAGAGTGAGGGGGCTGCCCTTGGTGAGGCACCCCAAGCAGTTGGGGGGTTCGGTGCCTTGCTCAAGGGCACCTTGGCAGTGCCCAGGAGGTGAACTGGCACCTCTCCAGCCACCAGTCCACGCTCCATATTTGGTCTGGACGGGGACTTGAACAGGTGACCTATTTTGGTCCGGACGGGGACTCGAACAGGCGACCCTCCGGTTCCCAACCCACGTCCCTATGGACTGAGCTACTGCCGCCCCGAAAGGGTTGAGCAATTTAATTCTTTGGTGAAAATATAGGACAGCGCTCTGTGGTTCACTTGAATTTCAAGGACTTTTCAAGTACTTTGTTAAAAAGTGGGTTATTTTGAATCTTCCTCTCAAAATTCAAGCACTTCAAGAACCTTGGGTGAACTCAGACTTAGTTCACACTGGTATATTATTTCTTGTTTTGAACTCTGAATGTACATAAGGTGCAATAATGCATTTTTAAAAATGATCAAAATAGACCTTCTTTATAAATAACATGAAGAAAAGTGTCAAGGGAGGATCCCCCAGACCCCCTGCAGAGGTCTGGGCTGAGTCCTGAAAGTCCTCAAATCCTAGAACCACCTCTGGGTACATCTGATCTGCACAAGGCTGCTGCAACTTTATTTGCTTCGTTTATTCAACTTGTCTGATAACTATTATTAATGATATACCATTAAAACATGTATAGACTCATACAGAAGTAATTCCCCCCAATCATCACTTACGACCCACTAGAAGTGTGTGGTGGTGTATTTTCCTGCAGACTCTGCCCTCCGTCTGTATTTTCGTATTTTTTTATTTGTTTTTGGGATGTTGATGTGCATGTACCCCCACAGGACTCAGGTGAGGTCAGGGCTTAACAAAATATAATGACCAGGTGCCAGACTGTCAGCAACAGGCATCCAAGAGACAGCGCAGAAAAACAAAATATAGTAAGGCAAAATGCCAAACAATAGTCAGCCTGGGTTTGTCTTTTACTTTCACTTTCACTGGCGAGCGTGTTTGCAGACAGTAACTGACAAACCTTCAAGGTATACCTTAAACGTTTGTTTATTAATATTTGTCTATTGGCCCCTGGCCTCCTGTCATTTAGCAAAAGTGGCTCTGGGACAAAGCAAGTTGAGTATCCCTGGCTCGGGCCCACCATCCCTCTACTGAGGTTGTCCAAAGTGCCTCTTTCATTATTCAGCTATAATCCTTCTGGAGCTCGGCGTTTCCCACCTCTGCCAAGAAAAGCCTGGCTGAGTCACTGAATGTTGTGAGTGAGTGTTTTTAAGATTACTCAAAAATATTCAGAACCAGTCCAAACTCCACCTTCTCTCACGTCTTTGCTTCTGCGAGTACAGCCAGAATGTGCCTCGTTTTCCCTGCAGTTTTGTTGTTACTGGGCAGCTCTGGGCAATGCCCACTTCAGTGACATAAGAGAGTTGTTATGAAAGCTGGAATTAGTCTTCCTTTTTAATCTGATGGTGATAGTTGCTTATTTGGCCTGGCCTAATATACTGTAAACTTACAGATAGCGATACAGATTGTGGTTGTACTACAGAAAGATATTATAAACAATGACGGTGAACTTCATTCCCCTTTCATACTCTTATTTAGTTTATTCTAGGTCGTTGTTACAGGCCACCCAGTTCCAATGTAAAGTATCTGGATAGAGTATGTGAAACTCTAGGTGTACTGACAGATGAAAGTGAGGACACATTCCATCTTCATGAGCTGAATACTGACTGGTTTTCTAAGAACTGTTCATTACATAAGAAGCTGATTTCTATGGCGGATGTTTGCAATCTTACTCACACTGTGACTCAACCTCCAAAAACTTCCACAACCATGGAGGGTGTTTATACTTCAACCTGTAGTGATCCTATTTTCACTGACATACATGAGCTGTGTTTACAGGCGGTGTCAGTGGGATGGAGAGACCATTATTTGGCAGCTTGAACAATAAAGACTAAAATGCCAAAGTCTGGAGTTAGGACAGTCTACCACAGATCATATAAAAGATTTAATGCTGACTCATTTATGAATGATCTACAGTTGACAACCTGTTATTATACTCCCTGTGCCAAATAAGATACTTGATAAAATGTTAAATTATTTTGATAAAAATGGTCTATTGATAAAATCACAGCATGCTAGACCAGCAGCATGTTGCAGCAGCTATACATAAGTTCTCTAACCCTGCGTTGAAACTATTAAGTTAGTGTTTGGTTGCACTCATGCCCATAGACTGTATATAATGATGGACAACATGTCTCCACTCACTCCAACTGTACCAAAATGAAGGCAAAATAAACCATCTTGCGCTGGTGATGGCATTTGGAGCCAGAGTCTGTGCAGTAGCCATGTCTGTGGTATCAATTTCCCGCCCATACACCTGTCCAACCTATCGCAAGCAGCGCCACTGATCTCGGGCATGATTGCCACACATAGCTGTCAATCATGATGTCAAACCCTCTTTTCATTGCATCAAATATGTAATTAAAACCACACTTATTATAGACTTAAACACTTGAACATACATCAGTGTGGTAAGTACAACCTAAAATGACAGAAACCTTTTTTTTGGGAAAAGTTTTTTGACATGTACTTTATTGTTTTCATTTGGCCCATGTCCCATCTACTATCAAGATGTTTAGGCTTCACTGTGAGGGAGCTGTCATATCATTTGCTATTTCATGGTAGACTCTACACCTACTAAGGGCTAGGCATAAGATTGAATTTTTAAATTTACGCATATGATGGAACTAATTCAGCTGATGCAACCCTTAAACATTTAGTAACACATAAACTCCGACTGAAGTTAAAAATTACGTTCAAACTCGGCTATGTTTGAACTTATGCTCAGCTGGTGAATTCCAGTGATGAACATTCAAGTAGCACAGCATTAGTACAGCTGAGTGATCAATGGTTAAAAAATATGGATGACAGGAAACTAGTTGGGGCTTTTCTGTCAGCATAAAAATATGGCGCCGTTCCACAAGGTACTTGCTTTGGTCCACTTTTAATTTCACATTTTCATAAGTGTTAAAAACACCAATGTAGTTATGAATGCGGATGACTTCACTTTTTTTGTTGCTTCACCAACATTAGTGTTGTTTTTATTGCTATTTATTTGTGACAATCTTGTTTTTGTCTTCATTGTAAGCTCCTATTGTCCATATTTTTATATAATTTCAGTCATTCTACTTATTTTCTTATCTTTATATTTGGCTTGTTTTGCCTTTTCTTGTTTTATCGATACCATGTGATTTTAAATTTTTGTTTGGTTTTTTTGTTATCATCTTGGTGATGACCCCAAGAGAACAAGCCACCATTCTGTAGAGGCTAATGGGGATCCAAATAAAGACTAAAGAATAAACATTAAAGAAAAACATTAAAGCAGTACAGAACATCAGATCGGCCAGGTGTAGTGCAGTTGTTGTCATGCTGTGCTGCTGTAATGGGGAGACAATTATGACTCATCAGCACATGAGGTTTTTAATCAAGGAGTTATTCTCTCACAGTATGTGTGTGCAGGAGTGATTATTTTAAAAATATATGCCAACACACACACATGGAGTTCATGACAGGTAAATTAAACACTGTGTGTTCTAAACAAAGATGGGAAAAAGGACAAAGCCTTGTTTTTGGTAACCTGAGAACACAGTGTCAAATGAAGCCACGTGTGTGAGGGCACAGTGACATGGGATTTATTACATTAAAAACTGAATAAAGAAAACACCAACCAAAACATCACAAAGGTGGACACGTACGTTGCCTGAGATACACTCACCCCAGCACTGATTTCCCTGTTTCCTCTGGCTTGCGGACTGTGAACGGGCTTGGATCCACTCCGACAGTCTTGGGCATAAATTCCCTTTATGAACACATATAGCAGGGAAACTCATTAGCTGACATCCTGTAATATCATCATAATTAGAGCTAATGAATGTTTGGTACACTATTATCAGAGTTGTTTACTGTCAACCAAATCTGCAATGTCGATTCACACCTCACCAATTTTTAAGCAATAACTTCAACGCTGCAGTAAGATGAAAAACATCTCTGCCTGTAGATTACAGTCCATTTTGGGGGGTTTATGTAAAAAAAAAAAATCGAAAGGGTTTTGCATGTGTGTGTACTCACCTTGCAGAGTTGGTCATGGCGATGCAGAATGTGTCATCAAAGGAGGTAAGTTCATAAGGTTTGAAGAATTCTGTGTAAATGTCAATGCTCTCCTCAAAACGGTTGACTCTCTTCACTTTGACCTTCTTCATGGTCTCCTCACATGAGACTGCAGCCACACCAGAACGCACAAGCAAACACATAGAAAAAAAAAACAAAGTTTAAAACATGTACCATAAAAAAACAAAACTAACAATGAATGTAACCAAATAATAAGTATCACCTGTGTAGCTGAAGCTTGATATATCTTATTTCTCTGTGCTGCATTATTGTACAAAAACTGTTAAATAGAAGTCCAATGACCCACAATGTTGTACCGAGTGACATTTTTTTTCATTATAATGATCTGTCACACACTGTTCTTCTACTATAAAAATGCCCTGTATACCAAATCTGCAGACAGAAACAGCGCCCAGCAAATACATTTCTTCCTCCCTTTATGAAAAACTACAGTGTCTAGCTGTGTTAGTACAATTTTCCTAAAAAATCCTGGCAATGATGAATTCACACAAACCTAGAATACTTCCGATGGCCACTGATTCACCTTCATCTTGAAGCTTGAAAAGCAACTAGAAAAGCACTCGGAGAGCGCAGACCTCCGCCAAGCAGCTCGGATTTCCCACCATTTTATTATTTTATCCACTTCGCTTCAACCGATCACCACCAAAATTTTATCATCTATTCCTTGTCCCATTTCATCAAAATCCGTTCAGAACTTTTTGAGTTATTTTGCAGACAAACAGACCAACGCTGGCGAAAACATAACCTCCTTGGCGGAGGTAATAAACAACTTTAAATGGATCAAGGCATTGACCTGTAGCTGCTTCTGTTACATAACCAAGAACCCATAGACTATCATCTGACAATGAAAAAGCCTCTGGGGGCAAAGGCCAATATTTCCGGCTACAGATCTGCTGTAGCCAGTGAATAACTGCACCAAAACTTCCTCTTCTATTTGCCATAGAGCTTTGATTTTCTGCCTGAGCCCACTAGGCCCAACCCGGCCCAGGCTGTAATATATTATTATTTCCCCGTTTGTTTGTTTGTTTGTTTTTAGAACTGGCGGTTCTTGTGCATTGATGACAGCAGTTGCATTGGACTAAATCAAAGAGAAAGAGAAAATGTGCGAGATATAGGCAGATAAGGCTGACAGAAAGCTAAATCAGCTTCAGACGACAGTCAGTGGGTTTTGAAACTGCATTTTGGCAAATGTGTTCCGCCTCTCCACACAGACAATTTACTTGCCATGACTTGACATGTGCAGATACCTGTTTTTAGACATAACATACATGTGGTGTTTTCCCAGTTGGAAATTTCAATTGGACTGCCTCCTGCAGTCCAATTTCCAACTCAGAAAGTTGGATGAACTTAACCAGCCTGCTGGTTGGCTATCTTTGACCTTTCGTAGACTTGGTCACTGGTATTTGTTCATTTATAAAGGCCATACTGGGCAAACTCACTTCGTACATTTGTACTTTGATTGAGCAGAGATCTGACTGTAGCTATAGTCTGAGATCTTAACGCATAGTTTTGTGGTCTGATTCTAGTGCACAGACTGAGCTGGGAAAGAAACCTGTGGTTGTTTGGCTGTATGGGACCTACCTGGTTAAATATGGGTTAAATATAAAATAAATAAATAAAAAAGACTTCTGTGGTTACATATTATAGATGTTGCAGACATTATTGCTGATATCATATAGTGAAGACGTACCTTCATCATAGGGCACTGGGAGGTAGGACAAGATTCCTGCTGACCACCACAGTGTGTAGCTGCAAAAAGACAAAATACACAAATTTGTTTAAACTTTCCACTGACTGGTGTGTGATCTGCAGTCTGCACAGTCTCTTCTGGGACATCACATAACCTAGATATGAAAATTGGCTTGCCTGGACCACCTACTGTACAACTCCTGAATACATCAGTCTTTTATTCTATACTACCAATTTGAGTGAGAGCTCTGACAATGATTTAGTGTGTGATGTGCTACTTAGGTGAGTCTGAGAGAAAAAGCACAGTGTGTGGCTACTGAATTGATTTCAGTTCCAGCCACGCTAATTTCTTGGAATAATGGCTCAGCTACCTTGGCCTATTGTGTCTACATAAACTAGTGCCCTGTAGCAGAAAACTGGGTCTAGTTTTATGTAAGCATGAAGACAATGGAGAGCTTGTACTGCAGTATGCTCCTACACACATGTGCACAAATGACAAGGACAGAACTACTGGGGGTCAAAACTTGTCATGAAATACACAAAGTAAGCACAGATGAGTAAGGACGGAGCAAGCGACAAACCAATAATATGCATCTCACAGGGCACAAACACATCAGCTTGAAAAGAAAACAGCTACATAAACAGTCTATAAAATCATATATACAGCATGAGATAAACACAGAAATCCTGTACTGTATGTGTGCATCCTACATGAATGCTACTTTTAAATAAGTACATACATATATTGGAGAAAAGAGGAACCAGGAGTCAGTAAATGTAACAAGGCTGTTAGAAGTGCTGATTTTGGACAGCACTCAGGTGCGAGAGATTTCAGGTATCTCATAGTCATTACATCGTCTAAAAGTTTGGTGGTCGACACACGAAAACACTTGACAACATGAAAATATCAACTTGACAGCACACTGTGTTCTGGGCTTCTTGCAGCGCTTTTTCTAAATGCTGTGCATGTGGCATCACCTGGATGTTTTTGTATGCCGTCAAGTTGGTAACAGTGTTAATGTTGTTGACGAAAACTATGCCGAAAACTTCGTCAACGACCTTTTGTCCGTGACGCGATCGAAATGATGATGAAAAACTAAGACGGTATCTATGCTTCATTTTCATTGACCAGACGTGACGAAAATGTTCAAGGTAGACTATCAGACATTGAATGCCAATTATCACTCACACCGGAGCAGCCTTAGCCATTGGTGTAAGTTATGAGCTGTAATTCAGCAGTAAATAATCAGCTGTGTGTGTGTCTGGCTATGGATGGTGGAGCTTTTGAATGGATTTAAAGAGTTTGTTAGTTGCAGCGGTGGCTGTTGGCTGCTGAATGGCAGCGGAGCAAGTAGCCCCTGGCCGCTGGACTTCACAGCTGATTCTCATGGGACTCTGTTTAATCTGCACTGTTTTAGGAAGATTTATGGGTTGATGCTGTTTGACAGGCAGGTAGGAGGCTCGGTTATTTGTCAGTGTAGATCAGTTTTCTCTGACGGAGATGAAAGTTTAGTTTAAACACCACCTCTGTGAGATATGAGTTTAAGAAGTTCTGCTTCTTAAAGGCCCAGTGTGTAAAATGGGTTGAAAACAGTGACATCAGTGGTCAAATTCTAGATTGCAGGGCTCACTCGCTCACCCCTCCCGTCGGGTAAATGACGGTGGCCTCGTAGGGACAAAAAGCCTTGTGCACGACTTTTTCAGGAGTAGGTCTATCTAGCGACAAGGTGAATGTTTATTTAGAAATCTAAACCATGTTACGATATTGTAATGAATCCCTCACTAGCAGGAGACCAGAGTAGCGTTCGGGAAAAAGGCCCGTTTATTTGAGCACTCCAGAAACTCCGGTAACACTCCACTCCGTCCCAAACTCTGACTCTTCTAGCGTAACAGACACACTTCATAACTTTACACACATACTCGTTTGCCATACTGAGTGGGGACCCCCCTCCCCTCTCTGCTCCGCCAATCTCCAGCCCGCACACTGACTGACAGGGTAGCCTGTAAACAGAGCTCAGCTGTTTATTTAGCCTAGCAATATCTCCGGACAATAGTCGCTGCAATGGATGACTTTGAACGCGATTTTGAAGAGTTTCTTGTAGCGGACACAGACCCAGGGCCATACCTGTTTGAGCCGGAGTACACAGATGAGGAACTCCATGTGTTTGATGCTGAGCGGGTGAGAAGAGAGGCTGAATGCACAGAATGGGATTCAGTGCTACTGCTACCATCGTTGGGGAGATATATCACCAGGAGGAAAAGCGCCGCAGAGAGTGCATCACAAGGAATGAAGTTGCGTCTTCTTTTCCTCACAGATGACGGTTCGGGTTCATTCTCTCCTGTTGCGTGGTAAGTGTGGTCCATTCGCAAACTTTATAACTAAAAAAAACTTTTCACTACTCTCTATCGACGAACTACTAACACTCTCTGCTGTTTCCTCCTCCTCCTTCCTTCCTTCCGCTGTCTTCGTTGGTTCATTTATACACGCGAAACGCGTTCTCTGGCTGGCTGGATTGTCCACTCGGTCTGCTGTACATACATGGCGGCGCAAGATGGCGACCTCTCTAAAGCAAGGCCCTTGCTATATATATATATAAAAGCATAATTATAATTATAAGGCTACGAAAACCAAACGAATTTTATTTTATAGCGATCATACACTTGTATAAACATATTAATGGGTAGAATATTCAGATTCAGATTCAGATTGACAATAAACCATGCCAAATATTACACACTGGCCCTTTAACAGTGAGATAGATAGGTCAGAGTTTACAATGAACCTGGGTACAAATCCTAATTGCCTCAGATTAATTATTTGTGGTTTCAAAGTTTCTGAGATCAGAAATAGAGAAATGTTGAGCATTTCAAATGACGATCAGTGAGTGTGTGCTCGTAAATCAGCCCTTGAACCCGAACCTTGAAGTTTGTAAGTGTTCAGAGATTATTTGTAGTTGGAGAAAAGTTTGTCTAAATGAAATATTTATGCAACCTGTCACCTTGATTCTGATTTCTGATACATGACTAAAACGTTTTGCATTTTCTTCGACTAAAACTAGACTAAAACTATGATGACTAAAATGCGACTAAAACTAAGCATTTTCATCTCAAGACTAGGACTAAATCTAAAACAGACATATGAACACTGGTTGGTAAGGATGTTTCTGCATTTGCCTGTGTTGTGTCTAGTTGCAGCTCATTTCCCACTTCTTGGCCACCATATTAAAGGGCTTGTAAGCCGATCATATCCTGACCCTAAGAACTTAATTCACTGTATCCTAGAAAAAACAACAATGTTACTAAATTACCTGCATATTTCTCCATTTTGTTGTTTTAAGATGACTTCTACATTTATACGTGTTTCCGCACATGTCAGTGTGTTGAGCTTTCAAGCCACAGTATTAACTCCACAGTATTCAGATACAGAAGCCACAGTAATGTGGACAACAAAAATCGGGCCATGGTTGTAAGCCATGAAGCAAACCTCAGGGGAGCCACACGCATAATTACACTTTGAGGCCAAAGCTCTGTGCCCCAGGTAAAGAGGAGGCTTGATAGCTACCAATTGGAATGACCAGAAAAGCAATCACATGAAAAAACACCCACGTGAGCAACTTCACTGCTCGGGGTAGTCCTTTACAGCTTGGGCTTTCAGATAAAGGCTTTCTCAGAAACAGCAGTGCTAATCTTTTGTGAGCAATTCCCCACTGAGATATTTAATTAACACAAAAACATGTGCGTGTGTGTTTTTAAGTTTTCCATAAACATGTAACTGCACTTGTATATTCAGATGGAAGCGTTTTTATTTCGATTTCTCCATGTATGTAACAGCAAGTGGTCGTGTGTTTTAAGTGTACAACTATATGTGTGTTTACCTCCGTCTGTCCTGAGGGAGGGCCATGGTGTTCCTCTGATGCAGGTAGAAGTCAGTGGGCAGCTCCCACAGGTGAGGCTTGGACTCTGATGGCTGGTAGACTTGGAGAAACAGATTGATGGCATCCTGTCTGTCAGCATCTAAAAAGCATCAGAAGAGATGAGACTGCAAAGACGCCAATGAAGAACATATTATTGAAGCATTATTCATTTATTCAAAAGGATCTCCATTAGCTGATCCCAATGGCATCATATGCTATACAATAACTGAAGTAGAAGTTCTTCCTGTGAGCAAAATCACAGGTTCCCTATAGTTTTAAACACTCCTAACGATATTCTACTCTGGCTACAGTATAGCGTGCCAGACTTTTTGTAGCCTACAATGATAAATAAAGCTACATGCTAATGTCAGGGAAACACGTAATATTGATTGCTGATGTTAATTTCTCCCTGATTTTGGATGATATTCCTGCTGGAACGATAAGGAAGACCCGGAGATGTGGACCAATCAGAGGAGACTGAGAAAGGTGTTAAAACGGAGTGTTTCAGACAGACAGTGGATACGTTTGTTTCAGAACACACACTATGAGAAAATTAAGTGTTTTCTGACCACCATGTAAACATGTTATAGTAGAAACTCAAAATTCAAAGTCCTATTTCTCCATATATTATCCATAATTTCTCTGTCTTGCATGTAAACAAACTGACTTGGAGGCGAGCCTCTGGCCTTTCTATTGACACCTCATTTAAGCCAATAGGCGCTCCCAGTGCTGTTGCTATGGCCTCCATAGCCAACAAGGGCCTGAGCTGAGGGAGCGTACGTCACTGACATTTCTTGTAGTTTAAATGTATTTTAAGAGCCAGCAATTGGCCCACTTCACCTGAGGCTTATGGGTCTTGTAGTCAATGACACTCCGAAGCTCCACAGCAGTTTTTAACCCCTTATTGCCATCATAGAGTGTTATAAATGTACAGATATGATAGATAAATGGCTCCTACGTTGTTTCTTGGGGGAAAAAAAACAATTTAGATTTACTAGAAAGGTTTTTTATATATATAGTGAGCTCCTAAATAGACATTTCTCTCTATTTATTAGTTTTTCACTCATAATCACACATTCAGTACATTTTTTTTTTACACTTTTTTTTTTTAATTAAAAAGCACCTGAACAAAACCTTCAAAAACACGTAAAATGTATTTTCTCTCATATTGTTATTTGCTTTAAATCTAGACTGTGAGACTTCATGATATGGCTCAATTTTGTGTTTCAGCGAATACCTCCTAGTTCTTGTCATCTCCAGCTTTTTCTTTTTCTTTTTTTCAAGAAAATATTCAGGCAAAGATAAAAAAAAACTTTTATTTCAATGTGTTGAAACTTATGAAACTCAATGACAGAAGCACTTACAGTGATTCTGACAGCTGGGGAAAAACTTCAGTATTACCTTTCAAATGAGAAAATGCATGTACAAAAATGGAGCAAGTGCAGCTTTCAATTTACTTTGAGTATGTCTTGTATAGAGGTGAATTTTACAGAACCTTTTAAGGCAAGTCTCTTCTATACTTGTGGCCGTAAGAGTTTACAATGCATGCTGACTGTGTTTGTTCTTCCGGGGCAGTGTAAGACTAGTTGAGCTGCTCTGCTCAGGGCAGTTTACAGTTTCCTCAATTCTCCTTTTGATGCTGAGGACCATATTGGTGTGTAATAGTGGGGGTGATCTAAAATTAAAGATTTAACTGCCCCTCACATAGTGGGCCGAGTCGTTAAATGAACTCAAGCATGTGCTCTCTTCTGATGAAGAAGCACCTTACCAGTGAAAACTCTCTGAACTGCCACACTGCAACATGTTTGGCTATGGGAGCGTGCCAAGATAATCTCTGTGAAGGTTTGTGTGTTCAGCATGTGGCACGTGTTTTGCCCAGTTTGGTGCCATTTTATCCGTCCCCCAACTGTGAAGCCCCGTGCATGCTGCTCCAACGCTCGCGTTAGATAATTAGAAACTAAATTGGCCTCTATTAGAGACTGCAACCAAGCCTTTTCTCTTGGCAGTTTTCAACCTGAGATTCATTCAGCGCATCATGAGATAAGAGTCATGGATGAGCTGTGAACATTATGAGCACGTGCAACAGAAGCGGCTGACAAAAGCTTGGTCTCACAAGATGTATTATGAATGAAATGCACACAGGGAAAATTCTGTCCACAGGTCTGTTCAGTTTCAACACAATTACCCACCTTCACTTGGTCTCATCAAAACACTCATCCGAATTTCCTCCTTCAGTTTCCGAGGCTGTAAACATATGGCAGTGAGTACTGTATGTGTGTGTCTTAATGTATCTGTGAGTCAGAGAGAAGCTGACCGAGTGCTTGGCAGAGATTTATAAGCATACGTCATTCACTGTGAACTCTGGGATGATTAGTGTGTATGTTCTGATAAATATCAGATATCCATTTTGATCAAGTGTAAAAAAAAAAAAATCAAATAATGATAACAAAATAATAGTTACAGGTGTTGTTTGGCTACCCTAATTGATTTAACAAGTCAGAAATATTTTTGTACAGCAAAAATTCCTCTTCTAGATTTGAAACTTTGTGTTGGACTTGGTGTGTAAAGGTATTCATGATTATTGTGTTGAACAGAAGAGTACGCCATGACTGCAAGGAAGTCCCAGCCTCATTTATGCTCAAAGTTAGGTACATATGTGGTCACGAATGAAGCCTCTGTCCGTATTTGTGCATGTTTTGTGGAAGCTTACGGATACAGAAAAAACAGAGCAGAACCACCAGAGACTTTGGTGGCAGTGTAGTGTTAATAAAGCGAGATAAAACCATAGGAGACGACAAAGACATTTTAAATATGGCGGAACAGAACAAATTGATAATGTAGTAGGAAGAATTCTAAGTCAACATGTTGCAACGTATCCGTTTGTTGTCGTGTAAAACCTTTGCCTCTGCCCTACACTGCTATCTATTGGCTGTATCTATGCCATCATAAACAACATTTGAAAGTATTAGGGCAGTGATGTTTACAACGTTTGAAATGAAAGTATCTATTTTTGTTTGTAAAAGGAGTATAAATGAGCCCTTACACTGAGTGCATGTATATGTCTAGGAATAAGATAGAAGTGGTTTATTTCATAGGGTGAACAACACAATAAAATTTGTTTCCACTCAGATACCAAATAATAACAGGTCCAGAATCAAAAATACAGATATTGTTATCATTTAGTATTAAAAGCAGCTGTGTACTACAATGTGCTATGAGTTGCTTCTAAATCATAGATTGTAAAAAATAATGTACGTGGCTATGGTGACGTCACCCACTGGTTTGTAGACTCCCGTTTCGAAGCCTTGAGTTAGGCATTTCGGCTGTCGCCATCTTGGTTTTTTGGAGGTAGAAGTGAGCATACTTAGGCAAGAGGCTGGCACTGTGGAGGAGTGAGCAGTGGATCTGACTTGGAAGCTGAGGACACTATCAACAGACAGCCTTCTACTCAAAGCAACCTGCCCTTAATTATGCATAACTTTAGGCACTAACAAAATGTAAACAGTTGAGTTATGTAAGAATTCAGCCCCCATACAGTTGCCATTAGAGTTGAAATTAGCTATAGAGACCAAAACTGTTTTTTGCATCAGGCTGTAAACATGTTTATTTGTGCTGTTAAGTAAAGCATTTTAACATGGGGGTCTGTGGGGATTGACTAGCTTCTTGAGCCAGCCTCAAGTGGCCATCTGAGGAACTGCAGCTTTTGGCGCTTTCATGTGGGCTTCATTTTTTCAGAATTTCCTATAATATCGTTATTAATTTACAAGAAAAAAAAGTTGATATTTTGATATTAGAGTGGTAAATTTATGAGAAAAAAGAAGAAAATTCTCAAAGACCATGAAGTCAACTTTGCAAGAAAAATTGTGTGTGTGTGCTCTATTATATGAGTCTCACTTGACATTTCCATCAGAAAAAACAATCTGTTACTTTCCCGGCTCTGCCCTGCAACCGACCAGTGATCCCATTTTTCAAAATGAAGTGGACTGACAAGAGTCGAAAGCAAAGACACAGACAGGAGGTCGACTTAGTGGGTCAAGTAGCACAGCTCTATTACTCCTGATTTAATACACAGTAGACAACCTTCCCCTTCATTTCAGGAGCTTCACATGCCACCTGTTGATGTAGAGCAGTTACTAGTGTGCTGTGATAACACTTGTGTGCACTGTGTCTACCTACAAACTAGGGTGTCATTTGAAATTATTAGAAATCTGAGTCGCAGGCGCAGTAAAGCCACTTTATCAAGCACTGATTGGTGATTAGACCCTGGCTGCAAATCACAAAACAGAGAAAAACTTAAATCCAGTGTTTCTCTAGATAGTAATATCGAAAATCAAATGTCCTCAGAATATCCTCTCTCACAGCTGTTGACAATAAATTCAGGAATTGCCACAGAAACATTGCAAATGTCATCAAAATTGCTTTGAACGCGCCATTTACTGACACCCACAGTCCTCAGGGAGCTATGTGTCCGCCTGTGTGTGCTTGGCTGTTGTTGCTGAAAGGTAAAAACGTCCACATTTTGTCATTTTAAACATTTTAAAACGAGGTGTTGCATAACAGGCTGGAAAAATAAACAGTCTGTGCAGTCGTATGTAGTATAACAATATGACTTATGATGTGGTGTTCAGGATGTGTAAAGCGCTCCATGTTAATATGCTCTATTTTTAGAGAAGAAGCAACCAATCAAAGTGGCTATACAGCCCTGATCAGGCTTCCAAAAACTATCAGAGCTGACATTACCTCTGCAGGTGGTTACACGTGGCATGTGCTGTAAAAGGCAAAGCTAACAGTCTGGGTCATTTAGCTTGTCTTTGCAGCTGTGACTGTTTTAGCTTTACAACAGTCGTAATCTTGCTCATGCAATACACTTTGTTATCTGGAAATAATTAGCGTCAGGATTATGTAATGACTGCAGATCAATGTAACACTGTCTGAAAAGTTTCCAGTTTGTCTAAATGTTTTTGTCTAAAAGCTTATTTTATTCAAGACTGTCTACTAGAATGGCGTATGAGAGGAGTCTACTAGATTTGTCCAATGGCCAGAATTTTTCTAAGCAGACACTGGGGGGGGCGGACTCTCAAACTACTATTATACTGTGCTAACCTTGAACATGAGGGTTCAAGTTTCACACATTGTGGTGTAATATGGATGGATTTCAGGATAAAATGGATGGAGAAAATTGGAAAAACTGCTTTATCATAAAGTGGAATTTGGGGGCTACTGCGTCAAAGCTGCTTGAAAAATGCTGGTGTAATGAACCCCTTTTTAAATATTTTTGTGTGCATCTGAACGCGTCTCTGTAACACACCTGAGAAAGCGTTGCTGTAGTAGCGCGACAGTGTCTGCATGATGTCTTTGGAGTGTTGGGTCCAGGGGGCAATCTTGCGGTAGGTCTTGACCCTGTGGACCAGCTGGGAGCCGCCGTACTGCAGCGACAGAGTGTCTCCATGGTCCTCATACAGCTCCTCGAATAACCTGGACCACACAGACACAACACACAAAGACGCACATTGACACACAATCAATAGACAAACCAAATTATGGTCCTGATGTGAAGCTTGGTTGTTGTTGTTTTTTTTTCCGGTGAGTTGGGGTGTCTCACACACTATTTGGATTGTGTGTGATTACTATATGTATTGCTACCTGCTCCTGCAGAACAGAGAGGCACGCATCACATGACTCTAGATCATGGACATTGATAGTCTGCCTTGTTAGCCTGTTTGGACATCGACTGATGCAAGGTACTACACTGATATCAAAATACAGACTCTTCATCTGAGTAGATTTTTGTTGTTGGACATTATTTATTTCATCTAAATGTATATTTTAGCATTATTTAGTTGTACATATTTTTCAGTATAATGTCATGACAGTCAATTTAGGAACCACAATCAGCAAAAATCTAAGTGTATCTTTTTAAATTTATGATCACAAAAAATGAAAAACCATCTCTGTTTAAACTTCCAGTAAGGTGTGAGGTCTCCTGTAGGTTTAATCTTGGGGTTAACTTTAAGGTTACGGTTTTGCTAACTTACCCAAAAAGTGACGATATGACCCAGTGGAAGCTGACAAGAACGTGCTATCAGTCACAAAACACGCTTTTACCCCTTTTCCACCAACATTAAACCAGTTCTGTTCTGGTTCCTGCATCTAATTTTGAACCGGTTAGAGCCTTTGAACCAAAAATAAATTGGTTTAGAAGCTGCAAAGTTGGTTCTCAGCTGGAACCAAACAAAAGTAGGTTCTCCTAGACCTGAAGTGCGAACCATGACAACATCAGTGGGTGTGTCATATTATACAGGTTGGAAAAGAGAATGGAGAAGACAAGCGAGAAATTGTCAGACACAATTGAACAAAAGTTTTTGCTATTTATTTGCTAGTGTTTACTTGTGTTGTCCATTGTGCAACTCACTCACACATTCTTGAGTACGAAGGTTCAACGTAAAAGTGGTGGAAACGCGGGCTGGTTAGCTAGATAGCGCCAAGGTTCCAAGAATCCTAAACAGTTCAAGAACCAAAGCTAATTTGGTGGAAAAGGGGTATTTGTGAACCAGGACATAATGCACTGCCTTGAGGTGAAGTTTTTTAGGGCCTCCCCATTAAATTTACTGTTCTAGTGAGCACCATATTGTTTAAATCAAGTATACAAAATTTGTTTTACAAAAATATGTAAAATATATGTTTAAGTAAGGAGCTTTACCTCACACAGTCGGTATCAAACTGGAGTTTGGGTTTGTCGATCATTCCCAGTGCATAAAGCTGATAGGCCAGCGCACACTTCCCCACCATGAACTGGGCGGTGTTGGTCCGGTCCAGACAGTCCACACAGTTGGTCCGCAGCACACCAGTCTACAACAAAGACTTGTGAAGTTTAATGACACCTCTTCATTTATGGACAGCATAAGTGTGACCCACGGGCCAAAGGCAGCCCAGTGCAGACATTTTGCACAGCTCCTGAATGTGACACGAAATGCACTGATTATATTTTAATTAGCTGCTGTTCATCTCAATACTGTAACTTCCAACAGCTTACATTAGACACACAACTCGGCTGCTATGACGCCCGAGCAAGTGTTTGTACTACTACTGGCTGCATGGCAACTGGTGGCACCTCAAGAGTGTTATCAGTGGTGTTCACGTTCTGTGATCAATGCTAATGCTGTTAGCTAAGGTCGGCAATTGTAGTGGACAGCTCTGCAGTTTATTGTGGAGGTGAGATGGAAAAGACATGTGCACTTTTCCTGTGTGGCCCTGAGTCATATGCAGGCTCCCTAAATTGGCCCAAAGTCATCAAAACTTTGAGAACCCCTGAACAGACCACGGACTGTAAATTGAAGATGGTGATATCGCACTATATGTTCAAGAGTTCATTTTTCTATAACTAGCTGTTCAATGCAATTTAAAGGGGGTTTGACATCATGATTGACAGCTGTGTGTGCTTATCAGTGTGCTCACGATCGATGGCGCTGCCCAGGATTGGTCGGAGGTGGGAACTTGATACCCCAGCGTTTGGCTTCAAACAAATACCGTCAAGAGCGCAAGATGGCAGCAGCCATATTTGGGATACATTGGCTTTATTTTTGTACACTGGGAGGAAGAGGAGACGTGTTTGTATACAGTCATTGAGTCTGACACAAACTTAATGAAAAGATCATTTGTGGAAATAACAGTATCAGCAGATAAAGTGTCTCCATGTTTGTCCCTTTTGTCTGCAGTGACCTTTAAACTGCAGTAAACACCTTGGATGATTCAGAGATCACTGTATACGTGATCAAGGTTTTCTGTGAAAACGCTCATTATGCAACTAAATGCATTGGCCTCGTTTTGCAGCTATAGCAATGAATGCTGAGCCTCTTTTAAATAAACATAATGATATAAGCTGTTTCCTTGGCCTACAAATCACACTGCCCTAAATCCATGATGTGGGTTTATTAACTTATGTAACTCAACTTATAAAAAGTCTCCATTACTTTACACTTATGTGTTTCTGTAGAAGAGCCAGAGATTTACTAATTTGTCGAGAACATGCAGTGCCTTAAAAAACAAAAGAACGTAATTGACCCTTTGCTAAGTCCTGTCTGCTTTGTTGTTGGCTGCTGAGAGTCCGTCAGGCTGTCAGAGCTAACGTGTTCTGACCTGGATCTGAACCAACTGCAGTCACATGACACATTGTTTGGGTTAAACATGAGCATGTTAGAGTCCTGGAGGATTATTAATGTGAACAAAAACATTGTTTTCTAGTTGAAGCCACGCCTCATTTTCAAACTGTATGGTTTGACTAAAATGAACAACAGCAATATAGTCCACGATGAGCAGCGCTAAAATCAACCTGCGTAGTTGTCCCTCCATTGTGACATTAGAAAGTGTCACATTTATCTTGCAAGTGTACTCTTCTTCAACAAGGTCCTTTCTCGCTGGTCCGCTTGTAAATGCTACTGTGAGAACATAAACCACCGAGGCAATTATGCAACTTTGCAACAAAATTAGTCCCTCGCCCCTCGCCCCTCGCCCAGATTTTCCACGAATGTTGGGCCGTTTTGCCAGCAAGCTGCAAGCGTTTAGACACAGAGTTGATCCGAGGTGCCCAATTTTCCACCTCGTGGGGTAGTCATATTGGCGGAACCCTTTAAGTTTAAAAAGACCGAGGCGGCTTTCCGCAACGGGAAGGGCTGTTGAAGACTTGTGGGAGGAGCTGTTGATGACATCACACGTGCGACCCACTGACGGCGGATAAACATGAAACAGCTGATAGCAGGAATTAGCAAGCAGCTACTAGCAAGAGGGAAACACAAACCTGACAGACACTGTAAAGATGAGCAACTGGGGAGACAAGGAATTGCACGCCCTCCTTGCCCTCGCAAACAAAGAGGCCATTAACCGTCAGATGACGAGGACGGTGAAGAACGGGCCGACTTACGAGAGAATTGTCGTAGGACTGACGAGCCGCAGCTTCCCACGTCACTGTTTACGTCACACGCTGAGCTACACGTTTTGTTACCTGTCTAAAAAGGGTTCTGATTCAGACCAAAGCGAACCCTAGGTCTGCAAGTATCCTAAGAGAAAAAAAAATGTTCTGGGTTGTTTGAATCCCTTGAAACCAATCACAGTTGTCTTGGGTGGCGCTGAGCCCAGGATGCAGCAACATTGTTTGCAAAATGGTGTCGGGGGGAACTTGTTTTGGTGAAAAGGCGAGTGCTGGCAATAAAATGGCTAAATCCCCACAAAAGAAAACACCCCATAAAACACTGAAATTTTAGCATGTAGGTTGCAAGCTAGTGTACAGCGCTAAAACAAAGTGTGGAAATAGGTCTGGCTATGCATGACTACTGTAGTTTCATGTAGCAGCGGGGGATTCTGAAAATGGCAACATGCAGGAAGTGAGTTATCTGTGTTCAGGGTGGGGCTTATCAAAGGGTCAGCTGTGACACAAAAGTTACAGCAAACCTGTTCGTCATGTCACATACCTGCACCCGTCCGCTGGCTGTGATGTGTCCACCTAAATCTCCCCACCTGAAAAAAAAAAAAAAAAAAAAATTCAAATTAACTTCAAACAGACAAAATCATCAAAGTGCCCATGTCAGCTCTTCTGCTGGAACATGTACTCATCTCTTCCCTCTACCAGAGGTGTTATCACTGTTATGATCACCATTTCAAGGCTGAACATACTGAACTAGATAGAAACATACAATGCAGACATCTGAACACACTGAGCCTCATTAGGACTACGAGTACAGAGAGAAATATTCAGGAAACATTTTGTAATACACCAAAGAAAAGCAGGATGTTCTCATTTACAATACTGCACTGACTTTGGTGCTTACATGCAAACCCAATGCGAGGATGTCAAAATTACAATTGCTCGCATTCACCAACATGATCTAAGGTATAAATGATATAATAACTACACAGCTTTAATTGTTTTAAGGAATATTATTATATTCACTTTCTTGCTGAGAGTTAGAAGAGAAGCCTGATGCCGCTCTCATGTCTGTATAGTGAACACAAAGCTACAGCTGGCAGGAGGTGGTTTGGCCGATCAGATCACAATCTGTCCTCCATCAATTAGGGTGCATTGCCACATGTACCTCCATGTGTTCACGCACTTTCTGATTTTAATTTGATCACCCAAAAAGCACTTTAATGCATAAAGACAGAAGATGGGTATAAATCTTTTCATCTAACTCTTCTACAAATTTCCCCAAATGTTTAACTAATCCTTTAATCACATTCTTTAAAATAAAGCAGGAGGAAATTTAGATGTCAAAGTCCAAGAACGTGGTACACTTCTGGCTCTGGGTATTGCCTTTATTAGTTTTTTTTCCTCCTAGTTAAACACACTCTCATTAATCACGTTCTTTATAAAGTGCTCTGGAAAAAAACAGCCAGTGGGAAAATCAGTGAGGAAAAACTGCCTCTAAATTGTGTAGAGGGAGCTCTGAAGACAAATACAATAGCTGCTGAAGGGTAGGTTTTAAAGCTAAGTGCATCTCATTGTGGCATGAACTGTATGACCTCATTGAGACCAATGAGCGACTATAAAAAAGTTAAAAAAAAATTATCAAGTGTGCAAGTGTCAGTCAAAGTGTGTGCCTAAAAATACAGATGGAGAGGATGGACAAGAATAATATAATAACAAAGTTAACAATATCTCTAATTAGCTTGTGCATTATGCATGTGATGAAGGCTACAGGTGCCATCATTATTAAAGTCCATCTACATAAAAGCTTATGAGGGTTTTGCTGTGCGTGTGTGTATCTGAGAGCACATGTGCCTGAGTGTGTGTAAAAAAGAATGTGAGATAGCATTGGGTAATGCAAAAGAAAGGGTAATAAATACCGGCCATGGCGTGGTCGTTGGGTTATGTAACATAATGGTAATGTTGGGTGAAAGTGATTAAGACATGCAGGCAAAGGGAGAGCCATGCATTAAGAACATGGACGGCATTCTACTCAGCTCGTTAGCAGAAAACTCTCTGCGACGCAACTGTCATCAGGCATAATTTCCATTAAGAATTCATATCTGGAGAGTTTCGAGATCAAGCAGTGTCGATAAATGTATGATTCTGAATATGTATGAATAGAAAAATGGATAATACATCTATCCCTTGGAAACGTCTGGTATGCAAATGTGGGAAAGATGGTGGTGTGGTCGGGCACATGGTTTCTTTTTCTTACACTTTGTCTCCTATCACTGGTGCATAATCTGCTGCCTTCTCTCACTGTGACCCTGTGTGACCTAGCCTGGAAATCCAGACCCAAATCTAGAAAGATTTAGGGTCTGGCTATGAGTAATGAAAATGGCCCAATTCGAGGGGCGGCACCTAGCATGCATTTGAAAATATCACTGCACGCAATTGGATAACAGTACGGCCAATCAGAACAATACCCGGGGTGACGTATCCAGAGCTTAGCTACCAGCGGAGCTAACTGGTAGATTAGACTCTTGCCGTATCCGGTCGGCAAAACAGCAAAAACGTCCTTCTTGCAAAGGAAAGATTCGAGCGCTGTCTTCTGTTCCTCTTTTAGAGAAAAAGCCAAGTCTAACTCGTTCATTGTAGCGGCCAAAGCTGTTTCAAACAACTGGTGTTCATCCGTAGCGATCTTGCAATGTTTACTGACTGATTCCGGACTTCGTCGTCGCAGCGCTGTCGTCATCTGTTTAGCTTGCCTCTGGCCCGCCTATATCAGATACACCGATGTGATTGGTGCAGCTCGGCTCCAACGGCATGGGTAATGAGCATCATTAGTGATTGCCAGAGTGACTCGCTGAGCAAATTCAAATTGTGCTCTTGCGAGAACTCTGGATTTCCAGGGTATGTGTAACTTCTAATTATTAAAACAGTTTTCTTGCTTGAAAAACGAACCAAAGATGTTCGTCATGAGCAGTTTCTGAAGGAGTTTTATTTTAGTTAAAGGTACACTGCAAGAATTGTTGGGTACCGTTTGTGGTATCACCAGTGGACGTGAAGGTAAAAGCCAACCCCAGACTGACTCTACTTGGCGTTTTGCTTCGCTATATTTTTGTAGCTTCCTCTTGGATGCGTGCTGCTTAAGGTCTGGCACCTTGTCGCTACCTTTTTAGGGGCTGTACACAAGCTGCGTTTTTTGCGCCCTCAAATTCATTGTTTTCAATGTAGATGGTGGCAGACGTGTTCAAATGCCTGAGCAATGCTATCGCCACGCTCACGCGTTCCAGAGTGTCTATTTTTCAGGGCTCCGAAATAGACAAGTTCATCATCTACATCTGCCCCACAGACGATATGCTCACACACTTACAAACTGCACCTGGAGTAAGATCAGCTCTGCTCGCTTGTTTTCAGGTAAATAGGCCATGATATGCTTCTTGTTAAGGTTACTTCGCAACCTCAGACACAACCTGCCGCCGCGCTCTTGAAAGCTGGCACAAAAAAGGCACAAAAGTAGTGCCCAGCGCCGGACCTCATGTTTTCCAGGCAATTAAAGACGCAGCATGTGTATGGCCCCATATAAAGTCCCAACCTCACCTGCATCCTGTGCCCTGGAACATCTTGACCACGGCAAAATAAGAAAATACATGCAGAGAGCAGGGTCTCTGCAGATAAATACACCACCACACACTTCTTGTAGGTCATAAGTAATGACTGAGGAGGGTTAATTTTTATAGAACTCCGCTAAGTTTGTTTTGACATATCCTGCATAGAATACCTTTAAGGTTGGCTTCATTGTTAACACAACAACAAATTGAACAATGCTTGAAATCAGGTCTAAGAGTGTGAGTGTCAGCAACAAACAACAGGCACAGTGTAGAACAAGAAGAGGCTCACCTGTCATCTGGTCTGATGGTGTGACAGTAGAAGTCGGAGCGGTTAATGAAGAATCCTGTTCGCTTAACCACGTTCTCTGCGATCATACTCAGACGGTCCAGAACGTTGCACAACTTACTAAGAGAAAGAGAAATGGAAAGATTATATCAATATTTTATGTTTGGCTAAATTACAGTGATCATTTACAAATCCTTTGGCTTCGGTAATACATGAAATTATTGTACGTTTTTCAGGGTATTAACACAAGCCCAGCAAGGCCAAACTCTAAACACGGCTTTCACAGAAAAAGAACAGGTGCGACATTTCTTCCAATGCAGAGAGCAGATGCGCTCGTCTGGGTGGCTGCCCAGAAGTGTTGTGGCAACAACAATTTTGCTGTTAAGAAAAATGGTGAAAAAGTACATTTTGTGTGTACTGGATTCCCTTAATAACATAACTCTGCTCTTTGATCTTAATGGCACATGGCAGAAAATATCAGACAGGATGAGGACACCAAATTGGAAAATTTAAGTGGTTATTATTTACATTCAGAAGTAGTGCATAGCATGCGAGTTGGCCACTTTGTGCAGCCCTTCATTTTCCACACCAGAGGCTTTTACTCACCCAGGGCATAACAACAAACAACACAAAAATGAGAAATACTCATCTGAGAATATTTGGCATCAAAACTTTTCATATCAGGAGCAGTGTCAATTTGCAATATTTGCAACACTGTGGGGATATGGGGTACCAGGGTCACTGCTACGAGCCATCCAGTCCTTGTAAAACCAAAGTGAGAACCGTGTCCGCATACTTGACACAAAGTCAAACAAGTTCTCAGACAGTGTTGGCCTCCGCCAAGGTTGTCCCTTGTCTCCGGTTCTATTGGTCCAAGTCTGAGGCCATGGTTCTCTGCTGGAAAACAGTGGATTGCCCACTCCGGGTTGGGAGTGAGTTACTGCCCCAAGCGAGGGAATTCAAGTATCTGCTGGTCTTGTTCACGAGTGAGAGTAGACTGGAGCTTGAGATGGATCGGCAGTTTGGCAGCAGTGATGCGGGCGCTGTGCTGGACTGTCATGGTGAAGAGGGAGCTGAGCTGAACGGCAAAGCTTTCGATTTACTGGTCCATCTACGTCCCAACCCTCACCTGTGATCATGAGCTCTGGGTAGTGACTGAAAGAACGAGATCACGGATACAAGAGGCCGAAACAAGTGTCCTCCGTGGGGTGGTTGGGCTCAGCCTTAGATATAGGGTAAGGAGCTCGGACATCCGGAGGGAGCTTGGAGTAGAGCTGCTGCTCCTTCACATCCTTCTTATCAGGATGCATCCTGGGTGCCTCCCACTGGAGGTGTTCCAGTCACGTCCCACTGGTAGGAGACCCCGGGGCAGACCCAGAACACGCTGGAGGGATTACATATCTCATCTGGCCTGAGAACACCCTGGGATCCCTCAGGAGGAGCTGGAAAGCATTGCTGGGGAGAGGGACGTCTGGAATACTTTGCCCAGCTTCTTGAAAAAAACAAAATTCAAGGCAACTCTTCTCTGGTGCAAAAGTTAAAAGGCCTTTATTAAATGGCTAGTTCATGATGAACATTAAAATCACCAACATGTTTCAGCCATGCTCACTGGCCTTCATCAGACTTTGCCCAGCCTGTTGCCCCCATGACCCAGCCCCGGATAAGCGGATGAAAGTGGGTGGAATGGATACCTCTAAACATATATCTAAGAAAACTAAAATACCTTTTCAGCTGTTGTACTTTAAAGGTTACTTCATGCCTAATTCATACAAAAAAAGTCTAATTTCCTCTACATATCAGTCCTGCTGGTAAAGTGTTATCGACTAATGGCAGAGCGTGTGATTTTTCTTCTTTCCAAGCTAGCTTGATAATTGGATGGAAAAAGTACAACACTGACAAAGCTTGAGTTTCAGCAAATGAAAGCTCAAAATATTGTCTCATTCATTGCAACAACCTCTTGGTGTAGCGGGCCATGTCCCAGGCAATGTAGTCGATCCAGTTTTCTGGAGGCAGGAACTGATTGAGGTTGATCACAGCTGGGTAGAGCTCCTCACTCAGGATCTTCTCGTGTTTCCTCTTTTCTCGTTTCTGTAGCACAATGGAGAGAAATACGTGTATTACATGAATGGCTGGTTCTATCACCAAAGGGCTAAGCAAGTCTACTGTACAGTGATAATAGAATAACAGCAGACACAGTCAGACATGTGACACGTGTTTACTCTCTTTGATGCACTGACAAAGATCCATTCAGGTTTTCTCCCCAGAGACCTTGGAGGAAGATAGATCTGTGAGAAACAATTTACAGGACCCCTGCAGAGATGGACATATGGAGTGAAAAGCACAGAGCTGAGGGCAGATACTGTGGGTAGATGGGGAATATATAAGAAGTGCAGCTGTGTGGGTTACTCATGCAAGTCAAATCTAATGCTGCAAAGAGAGGGATTTAAATTGTACTTTGCAGATTTTTAACCAGCTTTGTATCATAACAGTGTGGGCAGTATGCGTTAATGGACTGTGGTAAACTCCCTCCATCTTACCAGCACCCAAATCTTCCTGTACTTAAGTATCAAATGCAATTTTATTATATTAAACGCAATTAAGTACTGACAGTGGTGCTCACCACCTTAAAAAATTGAGGTCTTCCTTCTAAGAAAACCTCCGACACACTGCAGTGGAGCACTCACCGTGCAGTTACCTGTCACAAATCATTATCTCCTTGAAGCATTACTCGCCCTCTCTGCTGTGGGACACCATTTTCTGCTTATATCATGAAGTCAGTCTCATTGTTGGGTTGAAAGTAGTTGCTGGCATCATGTAACATCTAATGTGACAACTGTGGCTTTGAGAACACCTGTTTGCACTTGCACTTATGTGATTAAACTATGACCTAACTTGGAAGCTAGGACCACTAATTTGCCAAATCGTCTGATTTTATTGCGTAGGAAAAATACTCAAGACATAAAAATACATAGATACTGTAGAGAAACTGGAGTAAAATACTTGAAGCCCAAAACAGAGAAATGTATTATATTTTATATTATATTTATATATATTTATTGTAGAAGTATACATTTTATGTAGGAAATGTAGTGGAGTAAGTATTGGTCCGGTACAGCGCAGCGCATTTTGGTAGTTGTAGGTTTTCTACCTCTTGAGCAAAAGCAAATGCCAAAGCCCTTTCCCTCTTTTTTCTGGTCAGGTAGCACCAATTTCAAAAGTATTTGTGGCCTTCTTCTGCATAGACAGCCCAGTTTTATGAAAAGACCATCTCTCAAGCAGTGGAATACTTCTATAAGGGGTAAAATAGCAGTTGCATCTGAAATCCTAGGACAGTAAAAGAGCAAATTAGTGCAATTTTGAGGACACATGGATGTATAGCGAAGGTGGCCATCATTCTGTGTGGTTCACATCAGGACATCAATGAAGAAAGACAACACGCACTCTCAAAAAAGAAGAAGAAAAAAGTCTGGAGGTGCTCGGCCACAGAACAACAGTATAAACAAGAAAAAGCCAGCAACACTCGGTGTCCTTCGTTATAAACTTTTACTACCTCACTGATACAGGCGATCAAACACACAGACCGGTTTCGACAAGTGTCTTCCTCAGTGTGTGAAATCATCAGGACATCCACTGTCCAAGATGATGGAAAGACAGTTCTGAAAAGCGTGACTGCTGTTGGTTTTGTGTTCTCTGAGGTCCAGATTTAGTTAATTGATGAAGAGAGGAAAAAATAAACAAATAATTTATTTTGTAAATAAAATTGCATGCACACACTCCCGGTCTGCCTCTATGAACTGTAATCAAATGGTTCATTAAATTATTATTCCTCAATGAAGTTATTCCTCGGCGCATTGTGCCTTTCTGACCGATCGCTCCGGGTGATAATGGGCTTGGAAGCTCACATCTCCATCCACACATTCAGCCGTGGCAAAGCAACACAGCAACCAGTCAAATTACCCATGCATTTCCTCGCCCATTCAGCAGAGCGTGTCATACAATCTGACACACACACACACACACACACACACACACACACACACACACCACACACACTCTCGCACTTTCCAGACACAGATGAGAGGCTAGAAATATACCACACGTGCACATATACCTTCAAAAGCCCCCATGTCCTGTTCACAGTGATAATCATGGTTCTAGGTGTGCGAAGGTGCAGTCATAGATCATGAATGACAGTCACACACGCACATGTGTGTACTGGAGGAGGCTGGTGGTAGACATGGTCATGGACAGAAATGTGCACTGTAATTATCCTAATGTTTAGCTTTGCACCATAAAAAGATTTGTTTAATTGCTTGCTTTTATCTTGTCTAATCTTTATCCCTCTTTCTTTTGTGTATGCTGCTTTTATGTTGGGTGGCTGCTGCCATTTTTTTTTGGACAAGATTCTCTACAAAAAAAAAAAAAAAAAAAGACTGATTAGGCTTGATTAAATTAATATGAATAAATTAAATATTTCTAAAACCTCCGTGGGGAGAGTAAAAGCTATCTCCGCAGCCAAAACAAATGGACTCTAATTAAGTTGGCTGGTCAGAAAAGTGCTTCACATGCTGGGCCATGTGCTTTCTTCCTGTCTTTACACACACGCTCAGAAACAATCATCCACCCATGACAAAACCACGCACCAATCCTGGAGTTGACACCGCCACACCGACCCCAGCCACCACCATGGAGAGATGGACTGTCATGATTTCATGGTTAATTGCCAATTCCTTCCTCAGTCTGTCTCTCTGGGATAAGGGAGAGGGCGTGGTGTAGGAGCAGGGTGTCCCCTCCCTTGCTCCCCACCGTCGGCACATATCACATGGCCGCGGCTTGTGCGGACCTCCGAGGCCTGCAATTGGTCCCTCGTCTCCCGGCTCCCCTTGTGAGCTACAACGTGAGCTTGAAACCCAAGAGTGTAGTGTACGGCTGTGTGCCCGAGTGTGGCCATGTGCGTGTATGCGAAAAAGGCAATGCACGAATTACTACCAGACTGGCACTGGCTCAAATGAGAAAATGTCTAACAGTGTTGCACACCAGGATTAAATAAATAATAATAATAGGCTTACAGAAAGTCATGCAGCCTTTAGTTTATTTTAGTGTTTGTTTGTTTTTTTAAATGGCTTGAAGCATTTTATTAACGTCACACTTTTCAAAGCCTCATTATGTCTCATTGTGTCGTAGTTGTTCATAAATCAAGAGCAGCCGGATGATTAATGTCGATTTAACATAATGTGCAGGGGCCAGGTGCAGGAGGTCACGTGTGCCTGTGCAGGTGTGTGCAGCCTTGTCTTCCCCCGTCTATCAGTGCTCTTTGTGTGTTTTCAGAGTAACGCACAGAGGGGGATCAATATTTAGGGTGCCATTTCAGCTGCTGGTAATAATTAAAGTCTCTACAGCAACAACTAACCCCCGATAACAATCCGCTGCTAAGCCAATTCCAAAATCATGGCCCCCTAAATAACTACCTGTGGAGTGATTCCACAGACAGGGCATATTTCATCGCGAGACACAATCCACAGACATGTCTTACATAATCCTCTCACTAACAAGCTGCAACTAAAGAACATTCAAGTCTTTTACAACCTGGATCTTATTAAGGTTCTTTAGGCTGATATAACTTTAGATTTATTTGTCATTTCTTCAATGAAGATTGTGATAACAAAGTTCATGTTTTAATATTTTAAAAAGATTCTTCTCATGTTGTCATTACTTCTTTTGGTTATATATTATTATTGACATTAAAAATACAGAATACAGATGGGCTCACTAATTCAGTGAGGCAAGGAATAGGGGAAAAAAATTAGATGTGAGACCTTATATGATATTACATCAGAACTAAGGCCCTGTCAATATGTATACAGATATTTTTAAAACAGATATTTCCCTCCATGTTTTGGCCTCTTGTCTACATTCAAACTGAGTCACATAAACTATGTTTCCACCAAACACTTTTGGCATAGTACTTCTAGAACTACTAGTTACCCTTCAGACATGGTACCTAGACCCTAGCATTTCCACCGCAAACAGTACCCTTAAATGTGGGCAGGGTTGTTGTCCACAGGACGAGGCTGCATGATGAACTTTTCAGAACAAAATAGAACAAGAGGCAACAAAACATCCTTTCATTTTATAGTTACGGTTTACTTCTATATATAAAACTCTCCACAGTATGAACAGTGGTTACATGAGCCTCAAAACCAGCCACAACCCAGCCCTGAGCAGAGTGACTGTCCTCTACTGACCAATCAATGGACTGCAGTGTTCACAGCTCCTACCCTGGAAATCCAGAGTTCTCGCGAGAGCACAATTTGAATTTGCGAGTCACTCTGGCAATCACTAATGATGCTCATTACCCATGCCGTTGGAGCCGAGCTGCACCAATCACATCGGTGTATCTTATATAGGCGGGCCAGAGGCAAGCTAAACAGATGATGACAGCTCTGCGACGACAAAGCCTGGAATCAGTAAACATTGCAAGATGGCTACGGATGAACACCAGTTGTTTGAAATGGCTTTGGCCGCTACAATGAACGAGTTAGACTTGGCTTTTTCTCTAAAAGAGGAACAGAAGACGGCGCTTGAATCTTTCCTTTGCAAGAAGGACGTTTTTGCTGTTTTGCCGACCGGATACGGCAAGAGTCTAATCTACCAGTTAGCTCCGCTGGTAGCTAAGCTCTGGATACGTCACCCCATGTATTGTTCTGATTGGTCGTAGTGTTATCCAATTGCGTGCAGTGATATTTTCAAATGCATGCTTGGTGCCGCCCCTCGAGCTGGGCCATTTGCATTACTCATAGCCAGACCCTAAATCTTTCTAGATTTGGGTCTGGATTTCCAGGCTACTCAGCTCCACCTTTTAGTACCAGATCTGTGTGCTAGGTACCCCAACAGAGGGGGGACCAAAAATGGAGACGGTACGGAACGGCTCCATTGGTACCATCCACAACTTTTCACAATGGAAATGGTAAAAAATAGAACTGAACTAAACTGTACTGCTCTGTGGAAACGGGGCTTGAAACAGATTTTTCTAAAAAGGCTATAAAGGTACAGATTTTTCAAAACTCTGGTTACTTTGTATCGTGTTAAACATCTAAAACAAAACATTTGGGAAATGATGATGTAGACCCCTCAATCCACAAAGGCCCAAATCGTTGACAACGGTGGACTATCGGTTTGCTAACATTATGTTTGCACAGCTTGGTCTAAGGACTACGTTACACTTGAATTAGCATTGCTGCACCACTTTACGTAAAAATGGAGTCGTTTGCTGCACCCAATGACGAAACATCAGTTTTGGATCAGGGCTGGTTGAACCAGCAGAGGGTGGGACACTTTCCAGAATGGGATTGTTGTTGACTGGGGGGGGGGGGGGGGATCTCCAGTAGGTGTTTTGAAAAGGGTAATGTTAGTCTCTACACTTTGCAATAAGGGAAGACTGCTGAGAAAGTTAACGCTGAGCAGTCGGGATTGTTTTTGAGGTCTAGTGTGGACAGAGATATTTTGTAAAACGAATGTCCTGTGGACAGAATTATTCATATGTAGATTTTTCTGTAGGGTCTAAGTAAACAAAACACAGCTTTTATTTCTCCTGAGGCATATGATCCTTAAAAAATGTAGATATTAGTGACCTGTTGCGTAGAAAAGCATCTCTGATTGCACCAGTATAGCTCCAGGCATAAGGCTTCACATTTTTACCGCAGTAACTGTATTCTTTAGTAGAGTCCTTGAGCGAGGTGTTGCATGACCCCTGCTGAATCACTGCAATTCACTCTGGCGGGAAAGGTTTTACACATGCAGCCTCAAAGCATCACAATTGTTTCGCAGCCACAGTCAAATAATTCAACAATTTCAATGCAATCATCTGCAAATCCTCTTTTAATAGGATTTCTGTTATTCACTTTGTACTTTATAAGACTGAATCAATGTGTTTTGTTATGTGTGTTCAGTTACACTGCACATATCATTTATCACAGTTAAAATGAGGACCTGTGTGTGTGTGTGTGTGTGTGTGTGTGTGTGTGTGTTTTACCTTGACCAGGTTAAGGATGATGATGGGAGAGCCAAACCGCTGCAGCATCTGGTCAAAATGGAGGGCTGCTACATGGGCGTATGGGTCAGCCTGGTCCACTGAAAGGGAAGTCCAACTGTTTGTTTAATATTGAGGGCATTCAGGATATCAAATGTCTAAATTTAAAAAACACAAAGCAATATCTGGAACACTGGGAGTCAGGTTTTCAAAACTCAAGCATCCTCACCAAAATAAGAAAGTGTAAAAGTAGGTGGATGACATGACTTGTTTTAATAGGGTCAGTCTGTTTAAGAGAGCCAATAAACAATAACATGTTTTTTTTCCACGTTTCCTTGTATTTCCTGTTAGAATGTTTTGCAGTGTATGGGAATGATATCAGCTGATGACGAAACTATAAAACTATAAAAATAAAGTCTAACAGCACACTACATTGAACAAACAAATACTTCTGATGCCCACTTCTGATCCTGCACTTTGAGCGCGTTTACATGGCAGGGTTGCCAACTCTCACGCATCTGGCATGACTGTCACTCTTTCACCATCAGTGTCACGCTTGCACACCCATTTAAGAAATCTCACTCAACCGTTGCTGAGTCCTTTTTTTATTTTTTATTTTTTTCTGTCCAGCTCATTGTGTGGCTTGACAAGACCGCATAATATTCTCAGAAAGCAAGTTTAGGTCTCGTGGGGCTACCCTGAACTACCCAGAACTTCGTCCTTCCCCTAGTCTCCTACACTGGTTGCCTACTGGCTTACAAAGTACACAGCGTGGAAGTCGCCTGTCGTCGATACATTTCTGGTCAGAACTGTACCAAGGTAAGCAAATTGCAGACAAATTTACATTTAACTGTGTTATGAAACCATGTGCCCTGCCCGAATAACTAAAACACACTTGTGATGAAAAAAACTTTTTGTTAGATGAGTCTGCTGAATTTCTTTAGGAAAAAAACGAGGCAAGAAGAAGAGAGTAGTTCTAATAGGCGTCCTAATACACAAGAAAAAATATATATAAATATGCATAAATGTGCGCAGGTCATTGAAAGTCCATGAATTTACCTATTTCTGCATGGAATTGAATGAAAATAGGATTTCGCTGCGTGAATTTTCAAAATTTTCGCAGGGGAGAACCCCCCAAACCCACCCTGAAATCTTTCTTTTTGTCACAACAGGACATATTACTGAATTTTTTTAAGCAGATGATCAATACTACCAATTAGATTGATGAAACTGACCTTGATCTGCGCCCTAAAACAATGGACGTATGTGGGGCTTAGGCCTATAGACGTGAACATGTAAACATACACTCATTTCTTCTGTTTGCCACATGTGCATATTAACTCTTTTAAGGTAAAAAAACAAACATGCTGCAGTGTCCACGTATGTTCATGACCACACACGCACAAACAGATATTACATCACAAGATAAAATCTCACTCCAGCCCTCTGACCAAAGTTGGCAACCCTGTCATGGACATGAATAACCCGTTTAGGATTGGGTGTTGGAGTATCCCATTGCTGTAAACACCATAGCCCATTTTTAGACCTTGATAAGACTTTATTCGTTTTACGAGAAACCTGAATGTGCTCCCGGGAGTTCTCCGAAAGAAACCAGGATACTATTACATGCATACATGTTATTCTGGTTATTTAATGATGCCAACTAGCTTCACAGGTGTGGCCAAGTGACAATACAAAAATGGTGGCCGTGGCAACGACAGTGTCACGCATCTAGAGCGATGAAGAAACAGAGTTCCGGTAATTAAAGAGGCTGCGGTACTTCATCCACTGCTCCCCTGTCTTACATGTGATGACAGTGACAGGCTGGCACCAGTATGGAGGACAGTGGTACAAGAGTAGCTTAGCTACTTTCAGGAATAACGTTAGGTCAGTAACTATGTAGTGTGTGTGTGTGTGTGTGTGTGTGTGTGAGGTCGAGAGAGAGACAGCTGTTGGCGATCGGAGCAGAGAGGAAATGACCAGTTAAGCTGTGAAGTGGAGGTAAATGTATAATGTAGTGTTTCATACTTCCTGTTGCTCTCATCTCTGGGTAACTGGGTTACTTGTAGGTGTCCTGTACATAGCGAATATGAATAACCCAAATCTCTGTGCTTGTGTAAACATCATAACCTGAATACAATCCTAACCAGGTTAAGCCTCATAAGTGGGTTATTCATGTTCACGTAAATGCACTCATCAATTTGGGTTTTATTAGTCTGAGTGGGCGGAAGTTCGCTGCATAGATCAGCCTCTCATTGGGCGGAACTAGCCACCCGCTGAAGTCCCGCCCTACCACCTCCGGTTGCAGTTATCAACACATCCTTTACTAACTTTTGCTGTGTTTGATCTTGCGGGGATGTAGCCATTTTTCTGCCATGGTTCGCGTCCTGTAGGCGATATTTTTGTGGGCGTGTTACACCAAAACCTGTTTCCCCCCCGGCAATATTTTTGCAAGCGCACCGGTCTGGTGAGCGAGACTAGGGTTTTTAAGATAAGATAAGATAAGATAAGATACACCTTTATTGATCCCATAATTGAGAAATTCCACTGTTACAGCAGTCAAGGAGAAAGAGTCAGATTAAAGATTTCAAAATTAAACTTAAAAAACTTAAATAACTAGGCATGCAAATAAGTACAAAAATACAAGAGACGGCGATAAATAACAATAACAATAATAATAATAATAATGAAAATAATAGGAAGTGGATAATAATGAGCAGCAGTGAATGAAAATGAGCAGTGGATAAAGGGAGCACATCTAGTTCAAGTGATTATATGTGCAAAACAGCAGACAGCTGTGGTGTCCATAAAGTGCCCATAGTGTCAATAAAGTGTCAATAAAGTGTCCATGGTGCAGTCTACTGTGAGCAGTGCTGGTTATGTAGCCTGACAGCAGCAGGCAGGAAGGACCTGCGATAGCGTTCCTTCACACACTTTGGGTGAATCAGTCTATCGCTGAAGGAGCTCTCCAGAGCTTTTATCTCCTCCTGCTGAGGATGGAAGTCATTAGTCCTCAGAGATGACAGCTTGGCTATCATCCTTCTTTCTCCCACCACCTGCACAGAGTCCAGAGAGCATCCCAGGACAGAGCTGGCCTTCTTGATCAGCTTGTCCAGTTTCTTCCCATCTGCAGCCGAGACGCTGCTGCCCCAGCAGACCACTCCGTAAAAGATGGCTGACGCAACCACAGCGTCAAAGAAGGTCTTCAGGAGTGCCCCCTGCACTCCAAAAGACCTGAGCCGCCTCGGCAGGTAGAGTCTGCTTTGGCCTTTCCTGTACAGTGCTGTTATGTGATTAGTCCAGTCCAGTTTATTGTTAAGATGAACACCCAGGTACTTATAAGATGTCACCATCTCAATGTCCTTTCCCTGGATGTTCACCGGTGTTGGGGGGAGGAGTCTGCGCCTGCGGAGATTCACCATCAGCTCTTTGGTTTTCCCCGCGTTGATCTAAAGGTGGTTCCTCAGGCACCAGTCCACAAAGTCCTGGTTCAGTTCTCTGTACCCCCTGTCGTCCCCATCTGTGATGAGGCTGACAATGGCAGAGTCGTCAGAGAACTTCTACAGTTGACAGGTGGGGGTGTGGTATGAAAAGTCTGCAGTGTAGAGGGTGAAGAGGAACGGTGCCAGCACCGTCCCCTGCGGGGCCCCCGTACTGCAGACAACCAAGTCTGATACACAATCCTGGGTCCTGACATACTGCGGCCGGTCCGTGAGGTAGTCCAGGATCCAGGATGTGAGGTGATTAGCCACCCCTATGTGCTCCAGTTTGTCCCTCAGAAGTGCAGGCTGTATGGTGTTGAAAGAGCTGGAGAAATCAAAGAACATGATTCTCACAGAGCTTCCAGGCTTCTCCAGGTGGAAAAGAGCTCTATGTAGGAGGAAGATGATGGCATCGTCCACCCCAATGCCAGGCTGGTAGGCAAACTGCAGCGGGTCCATTGAAGGGCCTACTGCGGGGCGGAGGCGAGACAGGACCAGGCGCTCCAGAGTCTTCATGCACTTAGTTCCATTTATATTCTTCTATTCATATTTTATTCTAAAGCCATGTTTACTGCCTCAATTTGACCCTCCTGTGGAGCCCTCGCCTGGGTTCAGAGCTTTGAATCCACCCACTTTACCAAGTTGAGTGATTCTTCTGGCATTATGACATGACACAGCTGTTTCTTGGTTTTGAAACAATAAATCCAATTAGTGCTGTGGGAGGATTAGCACTAAGCCAACAGTGCCACGGGAGGGACTGATGCCATTGTCGAGCTGGCTTTTAAGCCCAGACACTCCACTGAGTCTACTGATTACATACACTATATATATCTCAATATCACCCAACATCTTAGTTTGTTTGACTTCGCTCCACTCCACTCTTTAAACCCCAGCACAACCAGTATGTTGGCATGGCAACGCATCAGTGTAGACTTAGAATGATGTCACATTCAGGCAGATACGTCTGTCTCCAGTAATTGGTTAGGGGAAAACAAATCCCCCTCCTCCACGGAAATTGGTTAGAGAGGAGGCAATGTCAGACTGGAGATGAAAACGGAGTGTAACGAGTTCACAACTCTTTCTGATATCAGGCAAGCGACGCGCCACACCTGCAGCCAGCCATCAAATTGGACCAGTGAAGCAACCAGAAGAAAGATTATGGGAAATAAGTCAGATCGTATGACTGGCAACTAAAAAACTGACAATACAAACAGGAGCTCCAGAACATAGTTTTCAAGTTCACTCCACTATGTCATCATCATTGTGTCTAATGCACATGTCCTCAGAGCCTCCAGGTAGATCAGAGCTTACATCACTATAAACACTATAACATTCCTAATGTATCTCAGGAAGGAAATGTTGATAATGATGATGAGGATGAAGGAGAGACATCCAATTAAGGTCATCTTCATCACAACCAAGACATTTGCCCACTCCAAAGCAGTCGTAAAGACATTATATATACGCACTTATGTAACAGTGAGTCTTGACAGTTATGGAGGGAGCGGGTGATACATGATGTGATAAGGACTCTGAAAGCACAGACACGTCGCACACTGACCTAGATTTGTCTAACAGGTGTCAGTCTATGCAGCCAGCATCCCAATCACCTGGCTGCACCTGGTTTTGAAAAGCTGTGGCTTTATGGCAGCTTCATGACACTTAAGGTGACGGATTGTGTATAACAGAATTTCATTATGTTGGTTATTCTGCACACACATCTAGGGCATGTCTGTCCATCCAGGGAAAGGGATCCCTCCTCAGTTGCTCTATCCTGAGGTTTCTTCCACAGAAGTTTTTCCGCATCTGAAGTGGCAATCTAAGGCCCCAGTCGAATAAAAAGAAAAGCGGGGATGATGTCGGGCACTTTCGCTCTGAGATAAAGTTTTTTCAACTTGAGAAGTTCAGAGCGCTTCGGCCAAAACACCAGGCACCTGGAGTGCAGGAACACATGGTGCGGTGCACACAAAAACAGTGGGCAAAAAGTTTGATAACCATTAGGGATGCACCGAAATGAAAATTTGTGGCCGAAGCTGAAGCCGAATAATATTAAACGCTTGGCCGAATACCGAGTACCAAATACCGAATATCATTGTTTAGTTTTTCATTAGTTTTTGCAGATGAACCCCCTCCAGATTAGTGTTGTCACGGTACCAAAATTGGATCCCACTGTACGATACCAATGAAAATATCATGGTTCTGAGTAGTATCATGATATCACAGTGAAAATGAGGCAGATGTGCCTTTTGTCATTTATAAAAAGATAAATCACTTTTCTATAATACATCAATGATATTTCAATGGAATAAATTACTTATTAACTTATTCATACTTCAAAAACAGCATCAATCAGTGATGAACATAGGGGGGATCAAAATAAAATAAATAAATAAAATAACAATCAACCAGCCACCCTCCTCCCCTGACAAGTCCCTTCATAAGTAACGAACAGTCCCTAAAGTGTGGTGAGGTTTGTGGGCCGTGAACAGCTCGTTTCTCCTCTGACACGTCACATACCTGTGTTCGGCTGGCTCGGCTGTTCAGGTACTTTTGGGCAGTCATGACGCCAAGAAGAGGATATTATTGGAACCGACTTCTCCGTCGCCGGTAAGCCGATGGCTGCCGTATTTGACAGGAATACATTACTGTCTGTGTCTGTGACCCCCGTTCAACCCACAATCGGTGGGATTCGCCTTTTGTTTCTGCTGCTGGTTGAAATCTGTAGGCTGCTTGCACAGCGTGCTGAATGATTTAAGCCTATTTTGCTCGCTCAAAACTATTTTTAGTCGCAAATGCGAGTGCGGTGACAGATGGATCGCCACACTGCCAACATTTTAATCCGCCCGTCACGGCACGCTGTTTGATTGGGTTATCAAAACTGTGCTGCTATTATTCGGCCTTGCTTTTAACTTATTCCACCGAATACCGAATGTGTGTTTTTTTGCAATATTCGGCCGAATATATTCGGTTACCGAATATTCGGTGCATCCCTAATAACCATTAAAAACAATTACAAAAAGCCGCCTCTAACTGCTAAAATCCTTTTACTGTGATCAAGGCCTAAGGCTCTCATATGCTGTCCACCTTGTAAAGCCCCTCGGGCCAAATTTGTGATATTGGGCTCCATACGTAAATGAAATGGACATGATTTGACGTGATACTCCAAGGACAAATCTCATTTCATGTGCCATTTTGCCCCTCAGAACAGCGTAACATGGGGTAGCGGTTGACTTTTCCCCCGCTTATACGTCATCAGCATCGTCATCAATGGAGTTCACGTAAACAGAGACGACCTTGGCAATAATGGTATTATCACAATGACATTTGGCATTTATCTGAGATATACAAGTATTCCTTCACAACTCAGGTGTCATCAGTTGATCAAACAACTCATCAGATGAACAAGAAAACCGCATAATTTCCAGGCCACTAGCGGTACTCTGTCGGCTAACCATAGCAACTTGTGCTCCTTCCCTTGTTCCCCCTACCCAAGTTTGCTGCTAAACATTAGTTAATTTTCAGAGTCATATGCCATCAAAGGAGGGGAATGAAACATGCAAATATGTCAAACTGCAAAACTGTCATGCACAAATCAGCAACAACAATGTACTGGTTAGTTAGCTACTAAGATATCAGTGTTAACTCTTGAGTCTCCCACCTGCATCAGACTGTCACTCCTGACTAGACCACTCCCCCCAAGATTATAAAACTCCACCCATCAGACCTGTGACTCTCTTTTTCCCCTCCAAACATGCCAGGCAGGACAAAGAGAGGACTCATGTGAGTGGTATAGGACTTTCCACCTTTATAATGTTCTACTTTGTTGATCATGTATAAATCATTTAAAAGTTACAGACTGATTTGAGTTTATTCTTCCAAGATTCCTGAGTTTAAACAGTTGTTAAGAGATAAAAAGAGTAAAGCCATAGTGGATGCAATAATGACATGAGTTAAATTACAACCTAATTTAACAATATTGTTTTTATTATTACCCCAACATCAGATGTTCTGTGAGCCAATGTCAGCATAACTATACAGTTTTTTCATCAAGCATACCACTAGTGATTTCACTCTTATGCTTGTTATTAAGAAATGGACTACAATGCGCTGAAACGACATTAAACTAAGATAATCCGATGGTTATCGTAATTTTTTAACTGTTTATTGACAAAGAAAATATATTTGTGGTTTTCTTTTGTTGGCTTGTGCAGCCATCTTGCTAATTATTTCTCACAACACTTGGTTTGGAGAGTGTGGAGAGTGCCTCTGAAAAACCTCCATTTGGAAGGCCATGTACACTTCGCCCTATGGAAAACAGCGGGGTGAGAGCTAAGTGGTAGAGCCAAGGGGTTTACTGAGATGTCTGAGAAAGTGCAGGTAGGTGCAAGTCCAACTGAAATAACAATTAGTCATCCCTTTTGCAGTCAAAAATAACTTCAATGTGATTTTTTAAATGCATTTTTTCCTAATTATAAGTCTTTGGCAAATAAATCAGAAAGGTCTCTTTTTTTATTGGCTTATGAACGAGTGTGTCACTGTATATGTCTGATTAACGGCAGATAGTGACACTGGCAGACAGTGTTTGGTAAGCAGTAGTAAGGCTCACACCAGCATCTAACCAAAATGACATTAGCATGTACGTTTAAAGGAAAAATAATAGACATCTTGGGAAATGCCTCCATTCCCTTTCTTGCCCAGGGTTAGATGAGCAGATCAAAACCACTCTTGTAATAATAATAATAACAATAATAATAATAGTAATAATAAGAACTTGGATTAATGTAGTGGCCACTTTACAGCGTAAGAAAACAAAAAGAAAAAACAAATAATAGTAATGATGCAAAACATAATCTAAAAGAGAAAGTGAACCAAGTACAGCAATACCAAGGGCAAACTGTGTCAAACCGCAAACAACCTGACGCTGCAAGAATTAAGCAACATTTGGGAAATGTCAGATAAGGACTGTCTTTAAGGATCAAAGCGGGAGCAGGATGATGAGGTAAGTTCATGCACGGATGGATCTCAGAGACACGCTCAGTGTCTCTATCTCACACAAGTAAAATGCCATCTGAGGATGAATTAAAGGGCAAACTGGGGGGAAAAGATTATGATTTAATACAGGTATTGTACACATGCAAGCACCAATATCACACACACCGGAAACACACACAGACACACACACCCGATGTGATCAGTCTCAGGGAACCGATCACCTCCCTCTGGCCCTGGATTTGTGTTTTTATCCTGCTCATAATGAGACAAGAGAATGAATACAGAGATGAGAACCAAGAGGGGGGTGTCCTGCCTTCACCTTTTTCATTTTCATTTTTTTTAAATCTCTGGCCCAGTGGTGGAGAAGAATGGTCCAGGTATAAAGCCACTCTCCTATTTTAATGCATTTTTTCCAATTACATTATTCCTCTGTCCCTAACCCTACAGCGTTATTTCTGGTCCTAGGTGACTACTTAAAGATGAATACACTGAGCATTATAAACATAAAGAGGTACATACCTACTGTGGCACTGTATGGCTAACTGTTGAGAGAGGATATTCTTGTATGTCTTGATGTATCAGGGCAAATTGGGTATGAGAAACATTTTCAAACAAACCCTGGGTAACCTTGTCAACGCTCTACTTTTTCCATTATAAAGCAAATGCTGTGCTCCTTAAAAGAATACTTCACCCACCAAATGATTATCTGTATATTCATTACTCACCCCCTGTTATGCTGAATTTCTAAAGAAAACTTTAGTTTTCTTATGTGCATCAGTTTGTTTGTATTATTGCGTGGCTTTGGTGTTTTAAAGGGTTAGATCAGATTCAGCAAAGTCACACAATAATACAAACAAACTACCAATAGAGGCAGTGGTGGACCAGCAGCTCCAGTGCTAAGCGAAGTGACATAACAGTTTTGTCAGTGGAGTCTGAAGAGAGCATAGATAAGTTTCAGTTCCCAGTCAAAAAAGGTTGTCTGTTTGGAAAGTACTGAGCATACGACTGGATAACTGAGAGTTGGATTGTTCTGCACGAGTTGTGTGAGAGTTTGTAAACCCATGTTTTGATAGGGTTTTGCTGTCGTCAAACACGGACCCCTGTGACTTCCATTCATCAATAATATTCTGTTTATGAGCTCTTTGTTCACTGGAGGCATGCGAGAAAAACAAAGTTTTCTTCACAAGTTCAACGTAACAAGGGGTGAGTAATTGATATACACATGGTCAATCAGGGGGTGAAGTCTTCCTTTAAAGTTAGGCTGCCCCCTAATAGTCGACCAAACGTTTGTCGACCAAAAAGGTCATTTGTCGGCA
This sequence comes from Epinephelus lanceolatus, assembly GCF_041903045.1. NCBI lineage: Eukaryota > Metazoa > Chordata > Actinopteri > Perciformes > Serranidae > Epinephelus > Epinephelus lanceolatus. The sequence continues at coordinate 17,060,498 of NC_135746.1, read as the reverse complement.
AGATTTCATTGGTCGCTTAGTCACAGAAAAAAACAATACAAAAAATAAACGTGAAACTCTAATGAAGCGAATCACGTTACAAACCAATCAGAGTTGACATCATTCCCTTCTTCCGTAAATATTCAGTCTGATAAATACGGAAAAGTTGATCATTTTAGTGCAGGGCTACCCAGAGCTTTACATCTGTCCCACAGATGATAGACGAGAGACGATAGGCAAGAGTTGTGCCCAGCGCCCAACCTTGTGTTTTCAAGGGGGTTAAAGACGCGGCATGTGTACAGCCCCTAATTTCCAGGGCTGGTACCTGCGATTATTACACAGGCAAGTTAATAACATGTCGGGCAGGAAATCCAAAGTGTGGGATCATTTTGAGAAGGTGAAGGACGAACCCAAGGTGATATGTAAACTCATCTTCATTGGTAGACTACAAACATGACGTATCATCTGAAACATGGAAGTAGCTACATGCCCATTAGCCACTTAGCACAATCATTACTGCTTTGCCGACAGCGTCATTAACAGGCGGCTCGCTCAGTGTGTGACGTGCACTTGTAGATAAAATATAGGCCTATATTAATGAAGGTTCATTAGTACGGTTTTGTATTTCTCTGTAATGTAGCACAGTGTTAACAATGTTACTGATACTGTTCTTTCTCACACCTTCAACTCAAACCATTGTGTTGCCCCGCCCAAAATATATCATTTAATAATCAAATTAATATCGAAAAAATGTGGGCGACTAGTCGACTAATGGCCCTAAATGACGACTATTGGTCAACTAGGAAAATTCTTAGTCGGGGGCAGCCCTAAGTATTCCCTTTTTTTCTGAGATAAACAGTTTAACAAGTAATGCTTGTTATCTGAATACTGGACAACAAAGAATGATGAACAAAGAAAGAAAGAAATCTGGTGTTTAGCAAGAGTCTTACATCGTATTGGGGGTTTTGGCATCATGGTGGAAATGTCCTGGGACCAGTAGAGCGGCACTGAACCTCGCACCTGGACGTACGAGGAGTAACTTCCTGCTGTGAAAGACATAACCGAGGCGTCATGGACGATCTGCTCTGTCTCGACCTCATTAGCCACGTCCCCCTGAAAATGACAGAAAAACACAAAGAAACCATGAACAAGGGTAAAAAAAAAAACAAGCTCAACAAACGGTTCATTTAGCAGCTGCTCTGGAGCTTTCCATCATATTACATGATCTTCATCAGCGGATGGAGCTATATTGTCCATGCTTGTAGATGTTTAGATTTTTTTTTTTGAGCAATTCAAAGACAAGACCATTTAACATCATATTCACGAGGGCTGCATTTGCTTTAGCTTCACTAGTTTCAGGGCTCTGTTGCTGTGCAGATTGGCCCACTGACCGGACTTATTGACACATCTAAATGGAGCAGAGCCATTATGAACATTATTAATTTCATCCGTCCTTTTCCTGCTGTGAGAGGTGACGACTGTCTGTCATGATAAAACCCATCAGACAGTATGCTACAATGAAAAACAGTTACAATTTAAAAAGAAAAACACTACTGCTTTGCCCTCAATAGCAGTAAACTGTGAAAATTGCATCCAACCTAATTTCAGGATGACAGTCCAAATAGAAAGAGGAAATCTATTTGTTCCTACCACACACCCACACAAACACTCATGCATACTCAAGGAAGAGGCAGCGGGTCATATTAACCCCCTGCGATCACCCTGAGTCATCTCAATCATCCCGGTGGCCCTCAGCCCTGCCTCCGCTCTCTATTCTTCCCTGTTGCCTCAGCAACTGCTGTACCTCGCAGTTGGCTCCTCTTTTCAGGAAGCGGGTCCCGGCGAATTTGCTGGAGCGCCTGGCGATGAGAGTTATGTGAACTGGTCGGCCATAGATAAGAAGCTCTGTAGTGGGTGGGTGAAGGAGGAACAATAATACACCACTGACAGCATTACACAATCACCTGTACACACACACATACTATATATGCATATACACCATAGTTCTCAATTTATAATATTAGATTTTGTCTTTATTTTAGCAGCCCCCTTTCCACCCTAACCACTTTCTTGTATTGGGCCTCATTAAAAAAATGTTTTGCATCTTAAATCAGTGGGAACTAAACATACACACTATTCAAATTATTACTGACATTACTGATACCATCATTGTTCTTAATAAACTTAACAGTACATGTATGTTAAAAAAAGAAGCATTTGTAATTTGAAATGAAAAGCAAACTCATGGAGATGTTGCGCTGTAGTCTGCCATTTGCCATTTGCTGAAAAGCACTGAGCATTGGGCAGCAGTAGCTCAGCCCACACGTCAGAGGGCTGTGACGTGTTGAGCTAAGAATGATGGAGGGCAAATCCCCCATCTTAACCCAGACAGGAAGTTACAACTAACTGTGAAAACACCTTGTAGACTTTGATAAAACCACTGTATTAACACTGGAGAAGGACGTCAATAAATTCGGATAACTTTTGACATTTGAATGGGAAAATATTTTTCTTTTTAGTAGTTTTGCACGCTGCCTTCTGCACAGTGATACAGTTCCTATGTAGAAGTCTTGGGAACCAGAGGGTTGACCAAGGCACCAAACCCCCAACTGCACAGGGTGCCTGTCCATGGGCAGCCCCCTCACTCTGACATCTCTCCATTGAACGCATGAGTGTGTATTTTGGGCCTGTGTGTATATGACAACGGAGTGAAAAACTTAATTTCCCCACGATATCTTTTATGTTATATCAAGCAAACCGTATTAAAGTATTTAGTGTTTTCCTTAACATCACTTGTGTCAGTAGCCTTGGAATTCAACAGCATCACTCCAAAAACAAGTCCAATTACATATAAATTTTAGTCTTGTCTGCAGTATTAACATTTGGGAAATAACAAATTGATGTATCCTAGAGAAGTTCTTAATCTGTGTCTACATGATTGCTTAGGGATATCTAACGAGGCCCAATGTCTCTCTTCCCCACTTATTACCTCTTCAAATGTTTCTTCTTTTATTCCTGCCTACTTCAGTGTCTCATCTGCTTCAAATTCTTGCTTTTACTGTATCCGCTGAGTCTCCTCTTATTGCACCCATCTGTCCTCTCATGCTCAGAAAAACATCAATGAAGGCTAAACTGTTTCCAGCAATTGTCTAAACTCAAAGCACCACGCCATGTCACTGTGACAGCATGCTGTGTGACACCACAGTGTGTCTTCTCAGAAACGTGATTTCAGCCTGGTATGGTAACTCGTCTGTACAGTTGAAATCACAAATTGCTCGTCTGGTACAGACTGCTATGAAAATTATGGGGGTTAAAAAGCACTCGCTCCTATTAACAATCTATGAGCTGTCTATTATTAGAAAAAAGATACAGAAAATAGTGTCTGATCCAAGACTCAATGTTCCCCGGAGATTGTAAGATTCTTAACACTAACAGGTAATGCAGGACTTTGGCTACAGGAGCTGTGCCATAGGGAGCCACTGTCAGAAGGAGTGTATGTCCATGTGCGAATTGTGACTTGAAGCTACGTGTTGCTCAGATGTTTTACTATGTAGTATCTATGATTTTATCTTCTGTCAACCTGCAGGACGGAGTCCAGAACAAATAAAGCATGGACAATAAAGCATGGATCAATTACTGAACAGACCCACCCAGGCACAGGCCCAGAGGCCCAAGGTGTCACAGGACCCCCCTGGCCTTCACCTGCAAAATGTCACTCAAATTAACACGTACTGACCAAGAACAGACTAATAATAACAACCTCAGAGATAAAAAAGACCACAAAGAGATGCAAAGGAACTGCAAAGAAACACAAAGTAACTACAAAAAGGGGCAAAGCAACCACAAAGAGACACAAAACAACCACAAGGAGACACGAAACAACCACGAGGAGACACAAAATGATGACAAAGAGACACAAAATTACCTCAAAGACACAAAATGATGACGAAGGGACACAAGATTACCTCAGAGACACAAAATGATGAGACATAAAATTACCTCAAAGAGACACAAAGTTACTTAAAAGAGACACAAAATGATGACAAAGGGACACAAAATTACCTCAGAGACACAAAATTACCTCAAAGAGACTCAAAATGATGACAAAGAGACACAAAATGAACTCAAAGAGACTCAAAATGACTACAGAGAGACACAAAATGAACTCAAAGAGACTCAAAATGACCTCAGAGAGACACAAAATTACCTCAAAGAGACTCAAAATGACTACAGACTCAAAATGACTACAGAGGGACACAAAATTAACTCAAAGAGACTCAAAATGACTACAGAGACACAAAATTACCTCAAAGAGACTCAAAATGACTACAGAGAGACACAAAATTAACTCAAAGAGACTCAAAATGACTACAGAGAGACACAAAATTACCTCAGAGACTCAAAATGACTACAAAGAGACACAAAATGACAACAAAGAGACAGAAAATGATGACAAAGAGACACAAAATTACTTCAAAGAGACACAAAATGACAACAAAGAGACACAAAATGACAACAGAGAGACATAAAATTACCTCAGATACACAAAATTACTTAAAAGAGACCCAAAATGATGACAAAGGGACACAAAATTACCTCAGAGACACAAAATTACCTCAAAGAGACTCAAAATGATAACAGAGACAAAAAACGTCCAAAAAAGATATAAAATTACTTAAAAGAGAAATAAAATTACCTCACAGAGACACAAAATGACAACAGAGACACAAAATGACGACAGAGACACAAAATTACCTCAGAGACATAAAATTAGCGCAAAGAGACACAAAATGAAGACAAAGACACACAAGATTACTTCAAAGAGACACAAAATGACAACTAAGAGACACAAAATTACTACAAAGAGACACAAAATTACCTCAAAGGGACACAAAATGATGACAAAGGGACACAAAATTTCCCCAGAGACGCAAATTTCCTCAAAGAGACAAAAAAAATTAAAAAAAAGACACAAAATGACTTAAAAGAGAAATAAAATTATCTCGAAGAGACACATAATAACTACAAAGAGATAAAGAAAGACACAAAATTACCTCAAAGAGACATACGATGACAAAGGGGCACAAAACAACCACAAGGAGACACAAACTTCAAAGAGACACAAAATGATGACAAAGAGACACAAAATTACTTCAAAGAGACAAAAAACGACCACAAAAGACACAAACTTACTTCAAAGGGACATAAAATTACACCAGAGAGATGCCAAACAACTATGAAGTGACATAAAACAAAAACAAAAAGAGGCCAAACAACTATAAAGTCCATGTTTCTTGCTCCTATACAGTAGAGGTAGTGGGGCCTTTAGCATATCTATACCCATGGGCCCACATAATCCGCCATTGCATTAAGGTATCTGGTCAGTGCACCATAACTTATTGGCTCAGTGCTACACAAATACACAAAAGCTAGCATAAAACTATCAGTTCATGAATAATAAATAACAGATAAAAAATAAAAGACTAACTTGTTTTTCACTGAAAGGCAAAAACATAAAACATATTTTACACTGCTTAATGTGATTTATGCAAAGCAGACTTGAAGGTAAATGATTGAAATCTGAAACCTGAACCTAAGGCAGACTTTTACCATAATAAATCAAACTGTTTACTCAGGCCCAAAGCCCCTCTGCAGCAGTAACCCATGCATCAATACTACAACAGCTTCTCAAAAAATCCAGAGGAAATTATTCATGTGGAGACCAGTACTAATCCCCAGAATGCAGCTTGTGTCTAGTCAAAACCTCGAAGCAAACGCTACAGTAGAACTGAAATGAAAGACAAAAAGAAAATCTAACGAACAAAAAAAAAAAGTGTGAATGCATGTCCAAACATGGGATTTGTCTTCAGTCCCAAAAGAAAAAAACACACATGGCTTATTTGGATTAAATATGCACGACGTTGCTGCCTTTTCCCCGCAGATAACAGATGGAGAGATTATGCAAGTGCCGGTGTTTACATACCTGATAACCATTGCTTAATTGCCACAATACTTGTTTTGCTAAAGCCCTAAGAACAAACACAAATCACTTCTGTGGCTCTGTGGTGAATCACACACTCTCGCTCACAGTGTGATCCACGTGCTGCGATGGAGGCCGAGCGCAGTTCAACAAGTGATGCTGAAGCTGAGAGATGAGGGGGAGGTGCCGACAAAGAACAACCTTGCGAGAGATGAAGTTGTGTCTTCTGCAAGTGTACCATCAATCAAATCGGTTAATGCTGCTAGGGGTTGTTATTTCTGGACATTTTTTTTTTAGTTTCTTTTAAAGCTCAAAGCAACAAGTGGATCGTTCCAACAAAAGCAGGCACACATAGACACGGTGAACAAACAAAACTGACTTGATAAAGCTCAAAGGATACTGGACTGGCCACAAAAGCCGTGGATTATATACATGAGCCAGTGATGATGCACTATGTCCTTGACTCGCTCCAGCAGCTTCCCGTTCCACACGTACTTGTAGTACGGCTCATTCTGGAGGCCATAAACCACTGTGACAGAAGAGCAGGAACACTTTAAACCTTTGGATCATTTTACTGAAATGGGATCAGACCAAATTATCATTTAGAAAGCAACAAAAGGAAAAAAAAGCTGAGGTGTTGCGGCTGCGGAACAAGAGCTTATGTTATTATATTACAAATACACATGGCATAAATGACAGGACACAGCCACGGTGAGTCAAGTTATTCATTGGATTTTTAATAGTCTTCAAGACAAGCTGCATTGATGCCTCTGACTATGGAAACCAATCAGAAAACAATAATAAGAGCTATTGATTAACTTCCACACACCTTGTGTCGGTAGACCCTCATCTTCAAAGATGTCGAAGCAGTCCTGCTTGCTCTGCGTGTGCACCTCTTCCTCAGCGGCAGCATTTGGTGACAACCACAGGTCATAAGGCCTTTGCAGCAAAGTCAGGTTGTACTGCAGCGAGTGGCTCAGGTCATAGCTGTAGCTGCAGGGTACAGAGGATAGAAAAAATTCAAAACATGTACAGCCTATACTGTCCAAAAATGAGCGGAAAGCGCGGAAAGGCACACACACATTTGGCCACTATTCTGCTGTTGTGGATCCTAGGATGGCTAAGGTTTGCTTTTCTCTTGAGCAATACATTGTATTTGTCATTCGGAAGCCATTAACTATTAAACACGCACTTTCCCAGCATTTGCGGATAAGCAAATTTCTAGTACTAGCTTACGTTAGCCATGCATGCCACCAACAAGCTGCATTTGCTGATGTGTAACACGTGATACTAGTGACATTTCAACAGTTAGCAGTGCAGCACTAGCTTTTCAATTAGTATTATTTTGCGTAACATTAGACATACAGTATTTCAGGATTTTTGTGAATACATTTGAAACCAGTAGTTCCCAACTGGTGGGTCTGGGTCTAAAAGTGGGTCGCAGGTCCATTCTGAATGGACCGCAAGTGACACGTGTCAAGTGTCAAGTGTCAAGTAAAAGGGGCGTTGGTGGCTTAGTGGTAGAGCAGGCGCCCCATGTACAAGGCTGTTGCCGCAGCGGCCCGGGTTCGACTCCAGCCTGTGGCCCTTTGCTGCATGTCACCCCCCCTCTCTCTCTCCCCCTTTCACACTTACCTGAACTGTCCATTAAAGGCTAAATGGCCAAAAAAAAAATCTTTAAAAAAAAAAAGTGTCAAGTAAAAAACACTTTAATTTAGTGTCGTTTTCTGCTGTAGAGTGAGTGACTAACAGACAGCTACTTGACAGAGACAGCAAACTGACTCGATGACACAGCAAAACCCAAGTATGATGTTGAATATATTAACCCTTTGTAAACTGGGGCAACATCACTTTTCTTGTGCTGCTTTCATACGCCTTTCGCAAGTATTTCAACCTTTGAATCCTGAGAAAATTGGTGTGATTGTTTTCAAAAACATGAGTAAAAAAATCAATGAGCAACTTGTTGAGGAAAATTGCAAAAAAAATAAATATAAATAAACAGAATTATTACATTTTAAAATTATGTTACAGAATTATTATAATTTTTAGGCACTCTTTCAAGGTCATTTCTTTGTTTGTTTTTAACTTTCTTTCTTTTCTCATTTTTAATTTGTTTTTTTACTAATTTCTTGCTAATTTTTGGGGTCATTTCTCCTTTCTTTGCTCATTGCCTTCTTCCCATGTTTTTAAATGAAATTAAGCCAATTTGCTCAGGTTTCGAAGGGTTAAACTGTGTGGACCTTGAACTAATGACTAGGGAGAAATCTGGACCCTGCGTTTGGACCAGTTGAAACACTGTTTGAAACAACAGCAGAAGCTATGTATCTTGAAAACTTTTCCAAATCATTCTGCTAATTCCAACCATTTCCGGACCTGGAAAATAGTTACTCCTAAATTCATAACTTTTCTAGGAATTTCATGACCGTGAATTTACGATTCGGCCAAACCACAGAAATAGTGTTTTAGACGATTTCACCACGTTAAACAACAGAAAACATCAAGTATGTGCATGTCAGACAAGACTGTGAGCAGTGACCAAAATACGCATGTACACCTTCTCATAATTTTATACTCATGGAGCACCTAGTAGCGCATTGTGTAAAGCGGGCACCCAATATAATAAGCTATGTCCTTGCCACAGCTATAGGTTCAATTCCAGTCTGCCACTCTTTGTTGCATATCATTCCCACTCTCTCTCCCCCGCCCCATTCACTCTCAAGCCGTTCTATCTAATAAAGACAAAAAGCAAAAAAATAATCTTAGCACGTGCCACTGAAATATTCACATTCTGCCATATTCAGTAAATTCTTCAAGCTGTGTACAGACTCCTTGTGACAACCAAGGGCACACTTGTCAAAATAGGAAAGAGGAAAACGAAAGTGAAATAATGTAAAGACATTTTGAAGTGTGAGAAGTATTCATCTGAGCACGTGGCCAGCCTCGTGTTGAGCTGAAATCGAATGTTCTAGTTTGTCTTTTTCTTCATTTGACCATTAAAACAGAATTGAAAAATCAACAAGCACCTCAAGGATTTGTAGATATCTCTACAGTATGCAATATATCATTTATACATGTTATGTGAGAGAATTTGTCTTACCTGAAGTAGAAGTTGCTGGACAGATCCACATTCTGAAAGATCCGCACATATCTAGGAGAGCAACGACTCAGTCAGTCAGTGATTATTTCATTTTTGTATCGAGTCAGCATATTGCCACATCTAACTGGGTTAGATGTGGCAAGTTCAGGTTCAGGTTTCATTTCAACCAAACCAGAGCTGATGATTGTTGGAACAGTTGAAAGACAAACCAAGATGGTAAATGGACCTACATTTGCATAGGGCCTTTCTAGTCATCTGACCACTCAAAGTGCTTTTACACTACCAGTCACATTCACCCATTCACACAGATTCATACACTGGTGGACGAGGCTTCCATACAAGGTGCCATCTGCTACACAGTTTTTAACACACTCACACAATGTGTGTCCCAAGCATCATCGGGAGCAATCTGGGGGTTCAGTATCTTGCTCAAGGATACTTCGACATGCAGACTGGAGGAGTCGGGGATCGAACCACTGATCTTCCGATTGGTGGACGACCCGCTCTACCTCTACAGCCACCCCAGTGGATGGTGGATGAAGATGGTTTTTGTCAGTTTTATTGACTCTGAATTAGGTGCGTTTTATGTTAATAAAAGATCAGACTGAGCTTCATGAGGACCTTACGCCAAACGATCAAGATCACAGGAAGGAGCAACAACTCTGGCACAATTCATGATTTTATTCTGACGTTGGAAATTTGTCTGTGACAGCGAAATAATTTGTCGTTCGGTGTAGGGCCGGCACAACAAGTCAGACTGAGCTTCACAAACGTCTTAAATACAATATCAGTTCTGATTATGTTTTTTCTAGTGAATGTGTTTAGAAATTACTGGAGATAGCACGTTAACGAATTTATGAGAGATAAAAACATGGGCCACAGGTGAAAAAAAGAGACAGCACCTTGCTTCATCCGGGTGTGTAACCCTGACCGAGTCGTTGGGGATGTAGATCATGCTGGTGTCTTCAATTTTGTAGATGGAGTGGCCCCCGATGTCAGCCATCTTTCTGCGCTTGGTGATCAACACAATGTAGTAACCCTCCAGAAAACGTACAAACCCTGTGAAGAAAAAAACATACACATTTAAGAACTTTTAGAATAAACTTACCAAATATTTCGTTTAAGGTACTTTCTTAACCCACGCTGACATAACCTGCACATGACGCCACAAACGTTAGGTAAAAAAGTGTCTGAAGGAGCTGATTAGTAGGTCAACCTTTCTGCAGCCTGCAAATCAGCTACAGCTTTGACAGTACAAACAAGTAAACACATCCATTTGCGGAGATGGATCATGCATGTTTGTTTACCATACTGCACTATATTACCTGTATGCTCTCATCCATTTAGTCTTACATCATTAAAGTCTGACCCAGAAATTATCATGCAACATGGTCAATGATTTCCTTTTAAGTTTTCCATGATTTATTTTCTCAGCCGTGACATTCAATATATAATGGATGGCTGATGATGCCTGTGTACTTGTTTAATGGTCTGAATGGTTTAGTAATATTTGCCCTATCAAGACAAGTGGTTTATGCAAGTGTGAATGCAAGACACATGCCTGCATTGAGACTAATTTGTTGACAGACTAATTGTGTGTCACAGATGCAATTTTGCAAGTAAATAAGAAGTCCTTGTACATTTAAACTCTTTAGAATTACAGATGCCGCAGTATCACTGTGCTGTAGGCTGACTAGTGAGGGTGACGAGGTTCATATCGTGTCTCCACATACAAACCGAATGCTACAAGCAGGTGCACACAGTATGATGTAAATCAGTGAATACATAAACCAATTAAATAAAGGAATAAATTAGCTTAAACACATGGCTCAACATTAATCCACTAAATTAAATATTTCAGGCTTCATGTTTGCAAAATTTGACCCGTGCGTTTTTTTTTATTGGAACAATATAAAGTGTAAATTATGGGTCTAATGGACTGTATGTGCTCCACTGTGACAAGTGGTGGTAGATAGAAGCTGAAGTTAAAGTAGCTCTCCACCTATTTCATATGTCAAAGGTAATTTACGAGTGACAGGGAGTACCATTCAGCCTGCGAAAATGTTTGTGTAATGTGTTATGTAGCTCTGGAGAGAGCTTTCTTAAATCTAGGAAATTAACTGTAAGTAATGTAAGCTGGATATCTCTACTCTCTACCCACATCTTTCGTGATATCTCTACCACGAAAGATGTGGGTGTTTACCAGGGAGAGAGGGTATAATGCCACATTCAGGATGGAAGAGATCCCAGTTTACACTTCTGAGCTTTCACAATATCAGGCAGCACAAGATGGATGCATGATTGCAGAGTTGGCTGTTTGATGGTTAAAAATGTATGGACTGCCAATGTATCCATCCATCTGTCCATCGATCCATCCATTTTCATCCGCTTATCCGGGGCCGGGTCACGGGCGCAGCAGGCAAAGCAAAGCACCCCCAGACGTCCCTCTCTCCAGCAATGCTTTCCAGCTCCTCCTGGGGGACCCTAAGGCGTTCCCAGGCCAGATGAGATATGTAATCCCTCCAGCGTGTTCTGGGTCTGCCCTGGGGCCTCCTACTGGTGGGAGGCGCCCAAAATACTTCCTGTGAGAGGTGCCCAGGAGGCATCCTGATCAGATGCCCAAACCACCTCAGCTGACCTCTTTCAACGTGAAGGAGCATCAGCTCTACTCCAACTCCCTCCAGATGTCTGAGCTCCTTACCCTATCTCTAAGGCTGAGCCCAGCCACCCCACGGAGGAAACTCATTTTGGCCGCTTGTATCCGCGACCTCATTCTTTCGGTCACTACCCAGAGCTCATGATCATAGGTGAGGGTTGGGACGTAGCTGGACCAGTAAATCGAAAGCTTCGCCTTCCGGCTCAGCTCCCTCTTCACCACGATGGTCCGGCACAGCGCCCGCATCTCTGCAGAAGCCGTACCAAAACTCCGACCCATCTCACGCTCCATTCTACCCTCACTTGTGAACAAGACCCCAAGAACCTTGAATTCCCTCGCTTGAGGTAGTAACTCTCCCCCTCCTTAGACTGGGCAATCCACCAGTTTCCGGCAGAAAACCGTGGCCTCAGATTTGGAGGTGCTGACTCTCATCCCGACTGCTTCACACTTGGCTGCAAACCGCCCCAGTGTGAAGGTCAAGGTGTGATGAAGCCAACAGAACCACTTCATCTGTGAAAAGCCGAACCAGACCCCTTCGTCCTTCCCCGGCGGTGCCTCGAGATCCTGTCCATGAAAATCATAAACAGGATCAGTGACAAGGGACAACCCTGGCTAAGGCCAACACCCACAAGAACGTGTTTGACGGGGAGAGCAAGCAAACTCAGAAAGGCTCCCCCACTCCGGGTTCGAACCAGGATTCTTTTGCAGAGAGGTAACAATGCTAACCACTGCACGACCATACCACCCATATCTAATAATCACACCTACAAAATATTATTTTACTTAATCCCCCCATTTGCCAAAGAGCAACAGTGTTCACCAAGTGTAAGGAACAATGAAAAACAGCACGGTAAAATTTCTGATAAACATGTAGAGTGGCTTTGTAGCATTCTTACATGTGCTTCTCTGGCTTCATTGACGGCTCTGCTAAATAACCCTAGAATTTCTTTTTATCTAAAAGTGTAAAGCATTCCTTCTTTGCAGGCTCCACTTGACTAAAGACTGCTTTAATTGAGAGTGTGAGTGACTATTGGGCATCTGAAGGATTTACAGTACGAATGAGTTGCGGTATCCAAATTTGCAGATATGAGGGATTTTTCACAGCGCATTGACAATCATCTTGCGAGCAACAGTCCTGAATGAGAGCAAACTTAATATTCTTTCACTTGTAGCTTTGCTGAATGACAATACCATGTTGGTTCATTGTGTTTCTTCCTGCCACAGCTGGGTCAGACTGACAAAACAGGCAAATGAAAGAATAAAAATACACTTACAATGATGGTACAATAATAAAAAGGTGCCAGGTAAAAGGGCTCTCAGGATAGACTGTACCCAACACTCTTTTATTCCATATTACTCACTGACTTTGGCAAATAGCAGCCTATGAACAAAGATGGTATTAGGGCACAGTGGAAAAAAAGCATCTTATTTATTAAAGCAGATGTCAAAGTCAAAATCTGTCTGTGTCAGTGTGACCGACCCATCTGCAGCCTCAATGGTGACGCTGAATGAGCCTAGATGTGTTACTATTATTCCCTGGAAAGGCCTTGCCGATATTAGTGAACAATTGCCTGTATTTCTTTCTTGGCCAGAAATGGAAATGTATACACCAGCCAAAATGGAAAGTAGATCAAGCCTCACTTGCAATGGATGGCCATGTCAGTCAGTCAGTCAGTCGGTCAGTTGGTCAGTCCAACACTTTGGTCCAGACTGAAATGTCTCAACAACTAGTGGATGGATTGCCCTGACATTCTGTACAGACAATCGTGCTCTCCAGAAGAAGAAACCCACTGACTTCAGGGAGCCCCTGACATTTTCCCCAAGTGCCACCATACTTGATCTTTGTCATTTTAACATTAAACTTACATTGTAACCCTGATAAATACAGTACCTGCTAAACATCAGCATGCTAGCTTATTTATTAAGAATATGTTTGCATGTAAAAGTTGCTCTAAAAGCCTTCAGAGCAAAACACCTCTGTGCCTAAGTGCAGCCTCACAGGGTTGCTAGCAAAGCTGTAGATTCTTAATCTTGTTATCGGTGCTGTGCACAGACATTTTTGCAAGGCACGTGTTCAAATAAAAATATGGATCACCTTTTCCACTAAGTTGCCATGATTGGGTCATCTGATCAGGATGCCTCCTGGGTGCCTCCCGGTAGAGCTGTTTTGGGCATGTCCCACTGGTAGGAGGCCCCGGGCAGACCCAGAACATGCTGGAGGGCTTACATATCTCATCTGGCCTATGAACACCTTGGGGTCCCCCAGGAGGAGCTGGAAAGTGTTCCTGGGGAGAGGGATGCCTGGGGTGCTTTGCTCAGCCTGCTGCCCCTGCTACCCAGCCTGGATAAGCAGATGAAAATGGATGGATGGATGGATCCAGAGTCAACCCTACAACATCGTTGCAATATCGATATCAAGGTATTTGGCCAAAAATATTGTGATAATTTATTTTCTCCACATCACCCAGCCTGAGGTGGAAGTTAAAGTTTAGAGCCATTTTGCATAAGCTCATCAAGTCTGTATTTTAATTAGTGTCATTCTTGGGGGAGAAATAAGTGCCTTAGACAGTACTATGTTTAATTAAAGTTGGTTTGTTGGCTCATTAAGGTGGTTTTTAATTTGATTATTTTTTGGGAAAGGTGCAAATATTGATTAGAAAAACATAACAGCATGATTCTGATTTTACCATGTTTTGCAGAAATGAAGAAAACTCTTAAATGTCCGCAACTGTCTTCTCACAAATATGTGTTTCTATGGCAGACAAATTATCCACAACCAATAACCTGTCCAGAATACAGAGAATAATTACAGGGGAATTATCAAAGCTCAATAATGACTGCTCCTGATTAAATCTCCAAGACAGGCTATCAGGATAAATTCAAACACTCTTCTGCTGTGTGTATTAGAATGTGGAACAAAATGTAGGTCATGACTTGAAGACTGGTCATGCAGTACGGATGTGACACTCACAGCTCAGTCACACCAATTACTTTGCACACAGTCACTGGCACACACACGCAGGCGGGGGACATACAGAGTCAGCTACACATGTGATCGGTTACACAAACCTCTCATGTAACAAACCCTGGCTTTCATATATGTAGCAAACAGACAGAACAAGTTGACCTAAAAAGAAAATAAGTCTAACTTGTGCTCCGTGTCTTGTGTTAACAGAAGGATAGAAGAGGGACACTACTAAGGTGTGACAATACTCGTATTCATGTTGAACTGTTCGGTACAAGGCTTTCGGTTCGAACCTAACAATATGTTGAAGTACGGCGAACTACAACATTTGGAAAATAAAATGTACAGCTAAAACTGCGTTTAATTATAATGGTCTCTGTGCCACTACGCTCAACAAGGCAACCCACATGATGGAACAGGCAACATGCTGTCTGCCCCTCCCATCCCCAAACCAAAACATTTGACTCCAGTTATTATATATAGAAAAAAGGCCCTTGAAGCAGTTTTTTAAAGACGTTTTTCATGTTTAATGTTCTATTAAAGCTTGTTTCATAAATGTGTACGATTGAATTTGTGCTCATTCAAAGGTAGTGTAATGAAGGACTGAATTACTTTAAAAAGGGAGGCACAAAAGGAGGGATAAATAACAACAAAAACTAAATAAACAACAATATAAAAACACTAGTATCAGCCAAACTGTTATTTCAAACATCAGTATCAGTTAAGGGTGTGCCATATCATCTTGTTTACGATAATACCAGTATAAGTTTTAACATGATATGAAAAATTCATATCGTGATCCCCGCAAAATTTCAACTTGCTGACATACGACATCATACTGTTACCCACAGCAACAACAAGTACGGCTGAAAGCGGAATTATTACAGACTCCACAGTGGTTCCAAAAAGAGGAGCAGCTTCAGTAGTGTGGAACAAACTGTGGCGTCCTGGATGTTTTATGAACAGCCCCGGACCGACTTATCGCTCAGAGGGAACTCATTCAGCGGCTCCTCTGGCAGCAGCACAGCATCTCTCCCTCTCCTCCCTTTCAACTCCTGTATATATATATATATATATATATATATATATATGTATATACATATATATCCCTGGGTACATTTTTTGTATTTGGGAGCTGTTTAAATGTGTAATTTGTAGTAGATTTTATTTTGTTGAACTATTAATATTGTATACAGAATCTGAATCTCACTCCGAGCTACTGTTGTTGTTCACAAACTAAAGAAAAGATAGATCATTATTGTTCAGTTTTAACGGAAGATTTAAAGACAAACTGTTAGGTTGACATGTAAAAATATATCACTCATTTTGTTGCAATTCTATGTTTGTAAATTTATATTTTATCTTTTACTAATTTGTTATATCGTCAATAATATAGTTATCATGATATTATGTTAGGGCCATATCATCCCACGTATCAATCCAGAATTTCACAACTGGTGCATTCCTAGTGTATATTTGTTTTTAACTACAATACTACATTCTACTACTTAATTTTCAGATAAATTGATTCAATGCCATTAAAAACACTTTTTAAGGATCCTCAGGAACCCTGAAAGTGAATACAGATCTCTACTAAAGGCACTGTATATACCTTAACTTATACAGTTATAGGCAACACTCCCAAACAATATTGTTACAATCTGGTGACCTGATTTTTTCTACAAAAGAAAAGAAAAAGTAATAAAATGTGAAAAAGCTCCTGTCGCGCCTGAATAACCCACTGATGGTCAATTTTTGAAACCTGAAAACTGAACATTATAAGCTCCACAAAGGCAGTAGTAGTGTTAGCAGGGCTATATTGTAGTGAAATACAATGTACCACCAGGTGTTCCTTTTATTTTATGTTTTTCCATCTCTGGCTTTTATACAGTAATATGCAAAACCAGGTCAGTATGCACAAATGTAGGCCCAGTGCTTTGAAGGTGAGGTACATGTTGCCATCATTGTGCTCCACAATGCTTGTTGCTGCACCAGCGAGTGGAGGGACTGTACTCACCCACAATGCCAAAGGCTGAGACAGCCCTGGACAGGCCTGAGGAACCCTTCTGGCCAATCTTGGTGCGGTTGCCCAGGTCCAGGCGGCTCAGCAACTCCCGAACCTCTTGCTGGGTGTACACATGCTACAAACAAAA
Source organism: Epinephelus lanceolatus (assembly GCF_041903045.1). Taxonomy (NCBI): domain Eukaryota; kingdom Metazoa; phylum Chordata; class Actinopteri; order Perciformes; family Serranidae; genus Epinephelus; species Epinephelus lanceolatus. The sequence goes on along the minus strand of NC_135746.1, from coordinate 17,043,668 downwards.
ACACACACATATGTACATAGACGCAAATAATAGGGCCGTAACGGTACATGTATTTGTGTCGAACCGTTCGGTACGCGACTTTCGGTTCGACACGACCCTGTACCGAATTATTGGGTGCAGGATATTATTTTATTTTATTTTGTTTTATTTTAATTCCATTTTTGCGAGCCGAACCATTTAAAATAGCTAGTTCCCTGACGGACATAATTGAGTGACGGACCGAGTCCGACCGTAAATCTCCGCTTTCACTTTGTACAGCGCATTCTCGCATTTTGACAAGATGGCAAGTGAGCCTGACGAACTGAAGACCCACCTGCAAACCTTAAGTCCTCCGTTTGGGAACACTTTGGTTTCAGGGTAAAATACGAAGATGGAAATAAACAAGTGGACAAGACAAAAGCAGTGTGCCGACACTGCAGAACAGCGGTCGGGTATGTACTTGGAAACACGTCTAACATGCTAACGCATCTAAAGCGACACCACCTGAGTTTGAACGTTAACCGGCACGACTAGAAAAAGCAATCTGGTGCAAACTACGATATCGTCGTCGTTTAAAAAGAAAGAGCGTTTCCCTGACTATCGCGCTAAAGAAATAACCAACGCCATTGGAGTTGAGTAAAATTGTTTAAGCTGCACTTTAGATATAAGCATGTTTTGTTTACTGCACTTTAACAAAGTGGGAAAGCTAATTAAGTTCCTAGTAAAACTGAATCTGAGCAGGCTTTAAAGCTGACCAGCTGCACTATACTTTTTATTTTAATTGAATAAAACTGTTAAAGCAGAAATGTATATTTATATTTGTCATTCAAAAAATGTGTTAAAAAAAACAGCAGGATTTTATTTTTCACTTTTATATTTCTATTTTCATTCAAACAGTGTGAAAAAGCAGGATTTTATATATATTTGTTTCATTCAAAAATTGTGTAAAAAGAGTTAACTGCTGTGGTGGTATGTTTTAATAAGGTTACCAATAAGTAAAAGATATTTAATAGTTGTCTATTTTTTTTCATTACTGTACCAAAAAAAAAACGAACCATGACTTGTGACCGAACCGAGATTTTTGTGTACCGTTACACCCCTAGTGAATAACCATGTAAGCAGCTTCTGTTTACTTATGTGCATTTGACTTGGCTTTTGGAGGGGCTTATGTTCGACTAAGACATTAGTTCAGAGCCGGTGAGACTTGTACAATAGAATTATTTTCAGTGCAATAATGAGTAAATGACTAGCAGGCCTTGTTTAATCAATGTCCTCCAAATTCTACAACTTTCTATGACAGGGTTTAGATCGATCCTCATTGAGGCAATTAGGACAAAAATAGATCGGCTGCTTTCTTCCTTCTTTCTGCAACATTGTCATGAATAAACAGCAACTATAATTGCTTTGTTATTCAGTTGAAGAGAATAAAATGCAAACAGACCTACAACCTTTGAATGCAAGTTATGGTGCAACAGGAAATCAGCCAACCAATCAACCAATCAGCCAAAACATTGAAACCACTGCCAAATGAAGTGAACAACATAAATCACCTTGTTACAATGCATTGTTCTGCAGGGAAACCTTGGGTCCTGGCATTCTCATGGATGCCAACTGATGCACACCACATACCCAAACACAGCTGCAGAGCAATTACCCCCCCTCATTGTAACGGCACTCCCCAGTGGCAGTGGGCGCACAATGCCACACCACAAAAAACTGCTCAGGAATGGCCCAAAGAATGTGACTAAGAGCTTATCAACCTGGCCTCCAAATTCCCCAGATCCCAATGTGATCAAGCATCCATGGGATGTGCCCCTACTCCACCTCCCAACCTGTTAGATCCTCCGAACAATGCAAGGGAGATCGTGTCTTTCTTTTATAGTTTTTAAATGTGCTATATGAATAAACTTGATTTGATTAGACTTGATTTGATGTGCTCGTACCCCACTACACAACCCACAAGACTCCAAGAATCCACCGCCAAAGCCCTGGTGCCAGACACCACAGTACACCCCAAGAAGTCCTGTGTCCATGCCTTGACTGGTCAGAGCCAAATCCAATCTATGTCGGCCCCACTGTGGATCTAAGGCACCTGTGGGGTACCGGCACGTCCCACAAATGCTCAATCAGAGTGGGATTTGGGGGATGCGGAGGCCAGGCGATGCCTTAAGCTCTTTGTCACGTTCCTCAGGCTATTTCTGAACAGTTTTTGCGATGTGGCATGGTGCACTGTTCTGCTAGGGGCGCCAATGTCATCAGAGAGTGCTGTACTTGAGAGGATGTACTTGGTCAATAACAGTGTTTGTATGGGAGGAGCATGTCAAGTGGCATGCACATAAATGCCAGGATCCAAGGTTTCTCAGCAGCACATTGCATTATGACAAGATGATCCATGTTATTCACTTCACCCATCAGTGGTTTTAATGTTTTGGCTGAGCAGTGTGTATGTGGAATTAAATGCAGTCTCGCACAAATGGAATAAGTCAACAAGTTGATAAAAAATATCGAATTATTTTGAATCTTCGGCTCACTGTATCTCTATCCATCTAACAAATAAGAGATTTTACACAGCCTTGTATTTCATTATGTGTGCCAGCATTCCTTACATATGAACTGAGAGAAGGTGAAATATGAGGCTGTGTCTCCAGCTTTAAACCTGCTCACCTCACGTCTTCATCACACTCTCAAGCCACACTCTGTTTACAAAACGCTATGCCAATCAAATGAAAAACAAAACAGGGTTTCCCAAGGTCAGTGTAATATCTGCAGGAATGAGAGCGTGGGGTGATGGATATATAGTCATGGATACTTCATAATAACAAACACATCATAATCGTAATCACCCACAACAAACAAATCAACTCCCGGCTCATAGATCCTGGTAATGAGCAGTGGCGAAGAGAAGGAGGTGCATGCAGCACTCATCAGCTTAGCTGTCATCCACAATACACTCGGGACAGCCTGAGTGATTGTACAATTTTACCCCAAGCGTGCTGTACTGTATTACATAAGCATATATATACTTGCACTGTACTAACTCGAGTGGAAACTCAGCACTTACCTTATCGTCAATTATGACCAGGTCCTTGGGTTCTGTGCGGTCAATTTTCAGGACTCTGTGTTTGGTCTGTGCCTGATTGCTCCCCACCAAAAAATACCTCTGGAAAGAAACATTAAAAGCATGAATACACTAGAATTGTAATAGAGCTGGTGTTTGCCATGTAGCCTGCATAGCTGCATCTGGGGATACATGCACACTGATCATAAGAATAATCCTTTTACTTGTGTGATTACATAATATTTTGTTACTTGATCTCAGGACAAGAAGATTTCTCAGGGATGATACACAGCAGGACACCACAGGACAATGTGTCTTAGAGAAGACATGATTTCATATTTCAATAGACAGTCATGTTATGACAAGCCAGCTTTTTTACAGTACAGTCCTATTATTTAAGTCGAACATTCTTCAGACCTTTTTTGTCCAATAATGTGCAACATTTTCTCTCCACAATGAGCCACCAAAGTGGAAATTAATATATCAGAGGCCTGTGAAATCATACAAAAATCCAAGGCAGATATAGATCATATCATCATCATCAACCATTGTTTATTCAGGGATAATTGACTGCGCATTAAGATTCACTGGGGCTAGAAGGATAATATATGATAACAATCACAATGAAATGATGAAAAAGCCAATAAACACAAATAAGCAAGACTGATGAACAGCAATAAAAACAGTAAAATGACCCCAAAAAAAAGTTAAATATAAACAAATAAATGACAAACAAGTCTGCCAGGAAGGAATAATATATAAAAAGAGTAATAAAAAAAAAATGTAGAACATAAAATCAATAAATAACAACAGCGTCTGTGAATTAAAGGTCCAGTGTGTAGGATTTAGGGGCATCTACTGGTAGGAATTGTATATAATATTCATATCTATGTTTTCATTAGTGTATAATCACCTGAACATAAGAATCATTTTGTTTTTCGTGACCTTTTGTTTATATCTACATATGAAGGGGAGTCCGCCATTTTGTTCTACAGTAGCCCAGAATGGACAAACTGAATGCTGGCTCTAGACACAGCTGTAGGAGCTACATGGATGTGGCCTGGCTGACGTGCTTTGCACAGTTGATGCCACGGCTTCCTTGGTTGTGTTGAGTTCAGACAATAAACTGCTATTTCCAGCTGCAGTACAATCATTGCATTTATTCATACCACCAGACGCAGGTTGAATAAATGTCCATTTCTTTATATTTCATTCTAAGCAAACACACGGCTTTCAGCATGTTGCACTGTCCCGCATCACAGCGCTCAAAAACCTTTTGCTCTTCTGGGGTGAAACACCTGACGGCAACATATTGTTCCTACCTTAATATACTAAAGCTCCAAATATCAATACAGCGCCACCCAGTGCACATATAAAGTAAATACATGTCATGCCTGCCGAGTGAGTGACATATTTGGCTCTTACAAGGGCCATTTGCGTTTTTGTGTTTTCGCATCGACCACCATGATTCTTCTACACGCTTGACACATGGGAGCAGTTTTCAATAGTGCAATATCACCGCTAGATGCCTGTAAATCTTAGACACTATTCCTTTAACCAGAGTAGGAACACTGCACAATACACACAGCATTATGCACACACTTAAAATGATATGATCATATACGAGAATATACACTGGAATTAGAGTAGCTGCAGTCCCGAGTACATGTGGGCACAGCACATATTTGATCACAAGGCTACGCTCTAATACGGTCATTGTTAAGATTTGTGTCTTTCTTGGATGTCTTTTCCTTTCAAGTTACTATTTTTCTCTCACTGGGGCTGGGAGATGCTTCAGTCGACTAAAGAACATTAAATTGGAACACCATGTATCAGTACAGTCTGTAACCATGAGAGCCACTTAGTCCTCTTCCACACTATCCTATGGAGCTCTCTTTGTCCACAGTAGTTAAAAACACTTCATCCACTGTTCAGTAAAATGGACTAAGAGAGGTTCAATAAGAAACTAAGATCACTCGAGTATGAACAAACTGTCCCTGCTTTACCATATTTGTGACTACAGGATATATAGTACAGGCCAAAAGTTTGGACACACCTTCTCATTCAATGCGTTTTCTTTATTTTCATGACTATTTACATTGTAGATTCTCACTGAAGGCATCAAAACTATGAATGAACACATGTGGAGTTATGTACTTAACAAAAAAAGGTGAAATAACTGAAAACATGTTTGATATTCTACTGTGGAGGCCAGGTCATCTGCCGCAGCACTCCATCACTCTCCTTCTTGGTCAAATAGCCCTTACACAGCCTGGAGGTGTGTTTGGGGTCATTGTCCTGTTGAAAAATAAATGATCGTCCAACTAAACGCAAACCGGATGGGATGGCATGTCGCTGCAGGATGCTGTGGTAGCCATGCTGGTTCAGTGTGCCTTCAATTTTGAATAAATCCCCAACAGTGTCACCAGCAAAACACCCCCACACCATCACACCTCCTCCTCCATGCTTCACAGTGGGAACCAGGCATGTGGAATCCATCCGTTCACCTTTTCTGCGTCTCACAAAGACACGGCGGTTGGAACCAAAGATCTCAGATTTGGACTCATCAGACCAAAGCACAGATTTCCACTGGTCTAATGTCCATTCCTTGTGTTTCTTGGCCCAAACAAATCTCTTCTGCTTGTTGCCTCTCCTTAGCAGTGGTTTCCTAGCAGCTATTTGACCATGAAGGCCTGATTCGCGCAGTCTCCTCTTAACAGTTGTTCTAGAGATGGGTCTGCTGCTAGAACTCTGTGTGGCATTCATCTGGTCTCTGATCTGAGCTGCTGTTAACTTGCCATTTCTGAGGCTGGTGACTTGGATGAACTTATCCTCAGAAGCAGAGGTGACTCTTGGTCTTCCTTTCCTGGGTCGGTCCTCATGTGTGCCAGTTTCGTTGTAGCGCTTGATGGTTTTTGCGACTCCACTTGGGGACACATTTAAAGTTTTTGCAATTTTCCGGACTGACTGACCTTCATTTCTTAAAGTAATGATGGCCACTCATTTTTCTTTAGTTAGCTGATTGGTTCTTGCCATAATATGAATTTTATCAGTTGTCCAATAGGGCTGTCGGCTGTGTATTAACCTGACTTCTGCACAACACAACTGATGGTCCCAACCCCATTGATAAAGCAAGAAATTCCACTAATTAACCCTGATAAGGCACACCTGTGAAGTGGAAACCATTTCAGGTGACTACCTCTTGAAGTTCATCGAGAGAATGCCAAGAGTGTGCAAAGCAGTAATCAGAGCAAAGGGTGGCTATTTTGAAGAAACTAGAATATAAAACATGTTTTCAGTTATTTCACTTTTTTTGTTAAGTACATAACTCCACATGTGTTCATTCATAGTTTTGATGCCTTCAGTGAGTATCTACAATGTAAATAGTCATGAAAATAAAGAAAACGCATTGAATGAGAAGGTGTGTCCAAACTTTTGGCCTGTACTGTAGTTGATAAAACAATCAGACTAAGGCAAGAGTCAGACAAAAGATCTGCACACTGTATCAAAAGTCGAATGCATGACAAAGATTTCTGTTAAGTTAAACACTGCACAGTTAAAACTGCTGGGAGCTGTTAATATAGTGTGTGGATCTGTTGTCTGATTTGTGACTACTAATCAGCCATCAATCACACTGTAATAGCACACACTTATTTTACCAGTGGTGTAATTTTAAATCATTGACAAAATGAAAAACAAATGGATTGGCAAAACAAAACAACACACAATTAGGTAAGTACGAAAGACAGATGCACAAGAATTTGTCTGTCAAGTGCAGTTAACAATACCAAATATGCACAAACCTAATAAAAACTACACTAATATTTTTACAGGTAATTTTGTGTAGAACAATATAATCATTCTCACTGTCTAGATCCTATAATTGACCCTATAGAAGTGATAGTAAATCAAAATAGCCTGGGGTATACTGAGAGAAGCAAATCATCAAACACTCTTTTGCTGCCATCTAGTGTTTAGTGATGGGTAATTAATATCTTACAGGAGTTACACATTCTGCACTGTTTACATTTGTGTACTTCTGTTTAATGTTAAAAATCATGGATTAAGCATGGCTTTCTTACATCAGTGAGATTAGGAAATCCATCACTAGAGTCCACAGTTCAGCAGGAGCGATAAATCTTTATAACAAGTGATAGATTTTGGCCTAGGAGATGGACTGGACTCTAACTCAATCAGCTTTTTTGAATGGGGGCCAGATTACATAATGGAAAAATACATGTGGGCCAGCTGCTTCTGGCTCCATATGGGCTATTATGTTATTATAATATCCCACACAAATGAGACAACTGCAACTGTTTCATCTTTCACAGAATAAGTATTCAACTTTCCACCACTTCTGAAATCAGCAGGCCTCATTGCCGAATTTACGTCTCTTTGCTGTTGCCAAGGCTGCTACCAAGCAGAAAATACCTGTTAGGTAACCATTTGTTTGCTTGTTTACCATCTGTTTATGAAAAAACAATAGTTCTGCCCGCATAGTTCCTACTTGGTGCATGTCTACAAACTGTGCAATAGTCCTGTCAGTGTGAATGAAAAAACGCAAAGTGATCTCGCTTGTGAGCTTCTGTGTTTAACCAATATTGTGTCGTGGGCCACATATAGTATATTTAGGACAACAAGCTGCAGGATGTTTAAAATTGGCCCCAGGACATGCCTGGACTGGTCACAGCCAGTAATGTGGACACCCAGATTGATAGGAAAAATTTGTCCTGTATATTGTCTGTCCCGAATTAACAGTTGTGCCAAAGTTTTCTATGCAAGGCACTTCTATTAAAGGTATGAAAGACTGTGGCTGTGCTGAATAGTTCCTAGCCCCACATTGTACCAGCAGGTGTTATCATCATATTAGAGGCACAAACTGGGGCTAGGTAGGTCTACAGAGAAAATGGCTAGACCTTTATTCATATAAAGGAACCCTGCAGATACAGAGGCTTGATTATGTAACTTTACAGATTTTTCTAATTCAAAAGACATTTTTTAGAGTGACTATCTCTTTAGAAAATATCAACTTTTATCAGTTTTTAATGTGAACATACATCAGACTTGTGTATTCATGCATAAATATGTAGATCTCACTCATGACTTGCCTAGTATTTTCCAAAACTCTTTAAGTCGTCCTCAGACATTCACTCATATTCCACTCTAAGGACATTTATCTTCCATATTGTTGGACTTCTCTTAATTGATATTCATTGATTTATTTGTAATTTGTGTTTTTTTCCCCTTGTTGTAGTTGTAAATTGTACATCTTTAACAATTTTGTAACACTTCTTAGTCTGGAAATTTTATTCAATTATGCAATTTTCATTTCAGTCTTTTTCTTTTTATGTATAATTGTAGTTTTTAATGGGGGACATATCTTCATAAGCCATTTTTGGCTCCTAACCTCTCCTGCACAATGTTTTAACTTTTAATTTCTTTCCCTATATTATCTATACATGCTAGTGCAAATAAACTAAACTAAACTTACTTTCCTCTGATCAATAAATTATGAAAAATCTGTTTTTATCATACTGTATAACATACTTGCAGTCAGCTCAGGAAGCATCAGGACAGTCAAAAAGCAGCTTTAGCATGCTGGAGATGTGATGTAATTTAGAGAGAAGTGTTGGCTACTTGCAGCTGCGACCAAAGAACAAGCTGAAGTGTTGTAAGTCATGGTGAGACAGTGATAATAACAGCATAAAGATCATGACAGACTTACGGCTCTGGTCTCATAGAGAACCATCCTCTGGATCCCACTGATGGTAGCTGCTGCCTGAGGCATGTTTATTCCTCTATTCTCTCAACAGTCACAATTCAAAAGAGACAGTAGAAGAGCTGCAAAGCGAACGAAACACACAATGAATATCTACAATGTCACATACTTCATACAACTCAAAACAAACAAGGTAAACACAGTCAAACCGGCAAAGCTAGCCACTATGTGCTTCCATATTTCCTAGCTAAGTAATAGCAAAGTACTCACCATAAAATTAATTAGCCAGCTGCGTTAGCCACAACTTATCCTCGGAGATAATAATACCCATCTCCTCTGGTAGTCTAAATAAACTTCTTTAAACGTTTTCAATCCAATAATTGTGCCTCCCCAAGTGTTTACAGTTAGCACATGACAGGAGGCAACATTTGAGTCAGGTGACTGTCATGAAAGCTCCCGAGTCAACTGATACGGTGGCTCGCAGAGCCAAAAAGCTCGACGGCTGAAAACGCGATTAATAATTGAAACTCGTCTTTACTTTTGTATTATGACTTGAAAATAACAGCTATGGGTGCCTACCTTTTACAACTGAGAATACACACACTTACTAACGCGGCAAATTATTTTTGAGCCATTAAGTTGCTAGCTAGCTGTACCATTAGCTGGTTCATATTAGAAAGCTGACCCCAGGCTCTCCCAGTTTGTTAGTTGCTATGGTAACCGTGTGCGGCTACGGCTAACGTTAGGTTATGTAAAGGTAGCGTAGTTATCCTTGTGAACGAACGATGATAAAAGTTTAAACGGGTTAAAAACGGGATATAAAATGCCCCAAACTAACGGTGAGTGACTTTCTGTTGAAATGACAGCCATTAATTATGACCAATTAACTTTTATAATTTAAAAATTAACGTTAACGGCCGAATAGTTAGCTAGGTCGGCAGATATGTTACAGGAAATTGACGGTTTAACCACGTCTTTCCCTGTTATGTGTATGGCTGTTGATTGTGTCTGTGTATTTTAATTTAATAAGTTCAAGGAGACCGTTTCGTGGACAACTTGATAGAAGATGAAGCCGAGAGAGAGAGTCTTCTTGCCAAACCCACCTGCTTCATCATAGTTGGAAGACCGGTAATTAGTTTCTTTTACACACACTCGTCAGCACCCGCACATAATACAACACAATGAGAAATGGTTTCCAAGAGGTAGCCCCACACACACACACACACACACACACACACACACACACACACCTCCATAAATGGTCTCTCTAAGGTAAAGATGAAGATTTGAACATACGTTACTTGTATATAGAAATGAAATGTCCCATCTTAGATAATGAGCTAGTTATGAGCTAGAACAGACCTATATGTCTGTCCCCAACAACCACACTTTACAGTATGCCAGAAAAGATTTGGTATGTCCTATGTCCTATGTCAAAAATACCAAGATGTTCTACTACATCCGGTCCGGTTTTGCAGTATGCAAGCCAGCACGCTTTTCTGGCTATTCTGACCCACAACTTATAACCTCCTGAGACTCTGTGTCCTCATAGGAGGACACTTGTCCTTATAATTCATTCTACTTAAGTCAGACCTGTTGTCCTTGTTCGTGGACACTTTTTTGTACCATCTAGTAGTAGTAAGAGCACAATACACTAATCCATGTAACAACAAGATGGCAGCCATCTCTGCCAAGTCAGTCTGCAGCTGATCCCGTCACAAAGGAGGACAAGGTTCAAAACCTGATAACATTTTGTGGTTGAAACTTATTTATTTATGATTAATAATGTTTGTAGTTTGATATGACAACACATTTGAGGGCATTTGGACCTACGTTTTGTCTCATTTGTGGACATTGGGACTTAATTATCATTGACAGTATTTTGTTTTTTATACTTATCAGGTCCTACTGATCCCAAATGGTTAGGAGAAATTAAAAATGCATACCAAACAAAAGTTATCCCTCCCTAATCACTAACATTGTGGACAGTGCTCTGAGCGCTGCCACCAGCCCCCACGATTAAACCACTGCACACCCATTTTTCCCTAACACCTTCCATGACCCAGTGACTGCATATCAATTTTGTGGCATTCTTTGTGGCAGGGTGTTGGCAAATCCACCTTGGCCAAAAACATTGCAGAGTCCTGGAAGTGCATCTTAATTGATGGTAAGTAGCCTACACTCACTGTATTTCCGGTCCTTGTTCCAAAACAATTCAGATATTTCTCATCAGCTTTTATAAATATTTCAGATACAGATGTGCTCAACACACACATTAGAAATAAAACAAAGCAAGGCAAAGAGGTGAGTATCATTTTCTATGTCACAGGACAGAAAAGTTAACTGATCCTTTTATACGTCATGTGTTCTGCATATATATTTTATGGTGTATGAATTGCTTTTTCTGACCGTTTAGCTCTTGAACATCTTATCTGAGGGAAGAAGTGTACCAGAAGACATGGTGCTCCAGCTGATTCTTGACAGACTCAACTCACCAGATGTGGAGCACTATGGTAAATCATGTAGCTCATTTGCTTTTAGCACAGTGATCCTGTTTGCAAATTGCACAGATTGCAAGGCCTGTCATTCAAAACACTGCTGTGTGAGCTCTGCCAATCACTTGCACTTGATATCACGTGTTGCATTACAGGGTATGTGCTCAGCTGTCTACCGTTCATGTCAGAAGAGCGTCTGAAGATTCATGAACAGCTTGAAATGATCAAAAACCTCAAACTAACACCTGATTTCATCATCAACATCAAGGTTACCCACATCTCCTTTATTTAGACATGTGCACTGCATCAAGCAGAAACTGATTCAAGCAATATTTTAATCAACAATTTAAGTATCTGAACTTTGAATGTTAATATTCCGAAGAAGGTTTGTGCGTCTGAGGTTGTTTTGATTATAAATTTAACTCCACCAGTGTGCAGACAAGGACCTGATCCACAGGCTTTCAGGTCTGAAGCAGCACCCAGAGACAGGGCAGCTGTACAACAGGGATCAGTGGAAGCGTGAGGAGGTGTTCAACAAGAAGAGGGAGAACAAGGATGAGGAAGTCGAGGATGAGGAGGAGCAGGTATGGGAAAACACATCTTGCCACAGAGTTAAACCTTTCCTAACCTTTTTTTTTCTTTTTTGTTTGCTTGTAGGTCGGAGGAGAAGAACTCCAGAAGGATATTATTGACCAGATGGTGTGGACACCAGAGAATTCGGCCAGAAATGCTTTTTCTAGAATCACAATGTACAAGGACACCATGCTCAGACCACTGGAGGTGAGTTACCCAGGGCTCCAAAATGTCTGATTGGCTCACGCATTACTTAAGAAGTAAACATGTCACTCTACTGATAATACAGCTATTTTTAGGCTAGTCATTTAAAATGAAGTCATTAATTTCTCACACAATATGAATAATAACCTTTACCTTTGGATTATGTGCAGTTTCAGACTTCAGAATAAATTTCAGACAGCTCTGATGGCGTAATCAGGGGTATTGTTCTTACATGTCAGGTGCAGAGCCAAATTTCATAACCCTCATGAGCTTTGTCAACTTTGGATCAGTGCTGTCAGAGATACAGCCTGAGTTTCTTGGAGCCAGTAAATTGTAAATTAATTGATATATTTTTCAGGACTATATCACACACCACAACCCCCTCTACCTGTTGGAGCTGGATGGGTACAACTCACCTGAAGAGCTGCACTCGGTAAAGACACCAGGGATCAATGAACCATCTGCAGGAAATACATGCTAATAAACAAGACAATAAACAATACAACTTTGAATATGTTGTTGAATTGATTCTGTCACCATAGTATGTTTTTAACTAGCAGGCAATGTTAGTCCGTTGCTGGCTGTATGGAGTGTGTTTGACTTTATTCTGTTGACTGTTTTGTCTCTAGTCTGTAATGTCCCGTCTTGGATCCATGGCATTAAAGCAGCCCTCCATTCCAATCCCTCTCCACCAGACTGATGATGAAGAATTGCCCGAGGACATTAACACAGTCCGCCATTATTGACCATATTCATATTCTTTTTTTTTTTTTAATCAGTGTTTGAAATAACCTACATTTGAGCTATAAACGCACATTGTTTATGATGCCCAAACTCCATCCACTCCAAATTTAACTAGAAGTTGTTTAATCCTGAGTCCATCTCTTTTCCAGGACGACCTGATGAGAATCATGTCCTCCTCCAGGACAGTGGCCCCTGGCTTTAGATGGAGAAGGAGTCGCTGGGGTCGAAATTGTCCTGTTGCTCTGAAGGAGGGCAAGCTCATTCCTGGCAAGCCCGAATTTTGTGTGGGGTGAGTGATCTGTAAGCTATGGCCAGGTGAAAAATCTATCCGATAACTTTAAATGGAACTCTCATTTCAACCCCCTCCAGCTTCCAGGACAAACTGTACATCCTCTCATCTCAGGAGGCCTACCAGAAGTTTGTCACAAACCCCCGACGGTACTTACTTCCTCCGATGCCCAGGCCCCCTTGCAGAGTTTCCATCATTGGACCTCCACAGGCAGGGAAGAGCACTCTGTCTAGGCTTCTAGCTCAGCACTATAATGCATTGGTGCTTGATATGGAGGTTTTGGTGCAGCCGGTGCTGGCCAAGGTTGAGCAGGAGAGGCTTGACGAAATCAAAGAGGAGACGACACAGGTCGCTATAGAGAAAATTAAGATGAAGATGGAGCAGGATGGCGAACAGAATTCAGGCAAGTTAAGCTTTGCTTTTGTTTGCTGACGATGATGTTTTTTATCACCTTTACAGTTGTATATATTGTATATATACACATCTACCCTTCAGTGTTTATCATTATTTGAACATGTGAGTTATACTGTAATAAACACAATTAATGTCTAACATCTTATTTTATCAGATGAAACGGATAATGCAGAAGGTAAGATATCTTTTTCTGTCTCTCGACAAATGGCAATAATCTTTCATATTTACTGTCAACATCAAAACTTGTAGTCAGGTCAAGCTATGCTGTGTCCCCAGAGTTTTGGAGCTCAGTGTGGCAGTATGTAATGTATTTATGTGCAAATGCACCTCTTTTCTTTGGCTTTTAACACCACGTAGGTTGTTGATTTTATGTAGCATTTTGTCTTTTTATTATGTTTTATTGTGTTTATTTTACTGTACAGCACTTTGGAAACCTTTGTGTTTATTTAAATTGTGCTTTATAAATAAAATGGATTGGATTGGAAATGTTTTCTACTGTTCTCAGTGACAGAAGATCACCCAGAGGTACAAGCCATAGTGCTCTCTGCACTGGAAAAAGCCAAACATATGAGCACATCTCCCCTCAGCCTGTATGCTGAGGTATTGGAGAAGCATATTAAAGAGGTATGTCACAAAACTGAAACGTGGCAGTGGCATTTTTGGGGCTTTTGAAGTGGGACTGAGATGTACAGCACATAGGGCTGGGTGTCAGTCAAAAAATTACAACACCAGTACCCTTAACGTGGTACCGATACCAATAGAGGACTTCATTTACCTTTTTTTTTCCTACCTCATTCGATGCCCTTCATGCGAATGGAAGTATTCAGATATGTAAGACACCACAGGTGTGTAGTATGGCCATACTTTTGAACATTTTGATGGCATCCAGACACGTCGAACAGCCAACTTCATTCTTCAAGTACGCCATGCTCGACCTCACCACACCACAGTCTGCGTAAAGTAGTGGGCCAATCACATGTTGCTACCATTGTCTGCGGGCAAAATCATACATACATGGTTATTTGTTTCTAGAACTGGGTACAAAAGGAATTGAATTCAGGTATCGTTGACTGGAGAAGTTTCACTTCTACTTGGTGCTTGGTTATTTCAGTCGATACCTTAAATGTATCACATACTGATACCCAGCCTTATTAGTACACCTATAAACAGTTTGCAGTGGTGTTGCTAATAATACGTATCTTACAGATTGAAGAGGCTGACACTGGTGCAAATGTCAGGACTGGCTGGGTGCTTGACAACTTTCCCAAGAACTTTTCCCAAATGGATGCCTTACAGCAAGCTGGAATCCTGCCAGACATCCTCTTCTGTCTTACAGACAGTGATAGCAATCAGGGTATAAGACACAAAAACAATGCATAAAACACAAGTTGTTGTTTCATTTAATACACTTGAATCTATACTAGAGTTCTGTCATGTATTAATGGACTTCAATGTGTTGAACAGTTTTAAAGAGACTGTATGAGATGAACAAGGAGAGTGTGGACGAAACAGTAAGGAAGAGACTGCAGGATGAACAACCTGAGAAGGAGAAGCAGGTCTTGTGAGTGCAGGTGCAATGATGCTGTCAAATTTTATGAGTTGTTATATCTGAAATGGACTGTTGAACCAGCTGTGGTTCTTGTGCTTAATTCCTCTCCATTTAAGGAACAAAAAGGAGAAAGAATCAGAGGCAGAGGCCAAGCCTGCAGAGCAAACAAATCTAGAGACAGTTGCTGAGGAGTCCGAAGGTACCGTCTTTCTTCCTGAAGGAGCCTAAATTAACAAAGGCTCCCTGATCCTGTAGAAATTGACCAGCGCTGTTTTAAAAGCATTTCTTAATTTCCCTTGTAGAAAATCCTGAACAATGTGACACCACCAGACCTGCACATCCTGGCACAATCGAAAAGGAAGGTGTGATATTTTTGTCACATTCTGTCATTTCAAATCCCATTTTTTATTTACAAGCTGTTTTGTAAGTAATCACCCTAAAAGCAGCACTGAACTGAAACAATGCCTTCCCTTCATCTTAAACTTTGTCTTTTTTGTCTAACTCAAGCTGTGGTACTGCCTGATCATTGGGACTTGGGTTATCCAGACGGCCCAGAGATGAATGATTATAAAGTACAACTGCAACAGTTTCAGTCCGAATGGGGCGAAATGCAGTCTGCTCTAACTGTCGCCCAATCAGTACTGGAGATTGGTGACAAAAGCCCCGAGGAGCTGCTCCGAGAGATGGTCCTTCAGATGGAGAGTGAGTTTAACACTTTGAACTATCAGTCTTGTTTACCGCACACCACAAACCTCATGTCTTTTATTGGGTAAGAATGCCCAGTCAGGATTCAAGCAATTTAATTCTAACACTAATATAATAATGACAATAATAATGTTGTTAAAGTGATGCTAAATTTTTAATGATTTATATAATAATGTGGCTATTCCTAGATGCTACTAGATGGCATTTTTGTGAGAAAAAATCCCAATCCAATCTGGTTTACATGCTTGATTTTCAGAACCCTTTGAGTATGTGTCCGCCGAACTGTCAGCAATGGACCTGGAAAAGGAGGCGGAGGATTTTGAGGCCTTAGCTGAGCTGGAGAGAGCCGAGGAAGGCAGCGGTGACAATGATGCAGTGGAGGAGGAGGATGACGTTAGTAAACAAGTCTTTTTGACTTGAAAGCGACAGCTCAACCCAAATTCAAATATATTTTTTCTCTTACCTGTAGTGCCATATATCAATCAAGAGTGTTGAAGATGTCGGCCGTAGAGATGTCTGTCTTCTCTTGAATATTATGGAACTACATGGATTTCAGCTTTCAAAGCACCAAAAAAATACATTTGAACTCAACAGCATTGTCTCTTTCCAGAAGTCTTGACCCAGTTACTCAAGATAATCCAGATACCTTGTTGTGATCAGTTTCATGTAGGGACCATTTTCTTTCTACCAAACTTTACCTGGCAACCTCATCACCATGTTGAAGGAAGTGTAAATCTACTCATGGACGAGATGCTCATGCTTGTGACAGTGCGAGATGGAAAGATTTGATGGCGTCCTCCTAAGCTGAGCTGTAATGTTAGTTAGCTCAGTGATGCTAGCTGAGTTAGCAGTAGATGCACACTTCCTTCTGTGTGGTGATACAATTGATGATACGGCCAATATTGCGAACACTGGGCACTAAAACGATCCAGATTGATCAATAACACTACAGGTAAGAGGAACAATATGTGTTTTTGGTTTTGAGGATAACTGTCCCTTAAAACTACAAATGTATAATCGTATTGATAATTGAAGATACATATATAAAGAGACCTTAAACCGCATATCGTTTCTCTCAATGAAAGCAGCAGGGGGACACAGCATTCAAGAGATTATTAGGCGATACCCAGCATTTCTGTCCTGTGGCCCTAAAAAACCACAACATCCTGCGGCCCTGTACAGACGAAATTGCAGCCAGGTACCGTGAGAAGACCTTTTACTTCTCCAGCCTAGAAGCCAGGGAGTCCTTCCATCAAAACCCTGCACAATTTGTTGCACAGACGGAGCTTCTCAAGGTACAAGTTGTCATTAAGGGAAAGAAAAAGACATAGTCGGTAAAACTAAAATCCCTAACAAGTTTCTTATCTTCTTCTCTCCAAGCCTCCTGCCCTGCGGATCTTGTTGCTCGGCACCCGAGGGTCAGGCAAGACAACTCACGGTGAGTGGCTTGCCCAGCAGCTTGGCATCTTCCATATTCAGTTCAGGGAGCAACTCCAGATGCTCATCATGGCCAAGACAAAGAAGCGGGTCCCTTGTGCTGATGAGGTAGAGTCTTCAGAGGAGTCTCCTGAGGACTTGGAGGCTCAGATAGCAGAAGCCAGACAGGAGAACAAGGACGAGACGGAGGATACCTCTGCGAATATGAATGACATGGAGGTTAGCTTCCAATCCGGCTTCATTTTCTCTGAAGAAGGATTTCCTGTATTGTGTTTGGTGCTTTTAACTGTTGTAAATTATGAAATTTTGCCACTGAATTATTTTGTATTTTGTGTTTCTACTGCAGAAAGTGGTCCTGACTGATGAAGAGAAGGCTATCAAAGCCTTCCTGTCTGATGGAGATCAACTGACCCCACAGATCCTGGATATGCTTATCGCTCCATACTGGAAACAAGAACCATACAAGTAGTTGTACAAACACACAAAAACGCACACACTTCCTGCCCCTCCTCTTACCCTCCGTAAACAAAAAGTTTGACATTTTGGTAAATGTGCTTCTTTGCTGTCTTGCTGAGAATTAGATGAGAAAATTAATACCACCCTCAGCCCTGAAACTTGGCTTTTCCTTCCTAAACTGCTTGTGCATACTCTGCAAGCTAATGTACTATTGTAGGAGTGTTATATTTGATGTAATGGGGAAGTGGTAGTTTAGCCAGCTAACTAAGCTAACCACTAGCAACTTCTTGTCCAACTCAAAATGTCAACGTTTTTCTTTAATAAATTATCATTACATCTCTAAATCGCTCATGCTGCCTTACTGCATCCCTCACCTCTTGCTCACATGCAGACCTTTCACACATGTACGGTTCCAAACATATTTTACACTTTATTTACCTAAATTCATTATTTAGGCCTTTTCATTTTTTGTGTATTAATGTACACTGCCTACATGTAGCATGGTTTTGGCAGCCCAAGGTATTTGTTGACCCTAATATTTTCCATCTTGCAGGTCTACAGGTTTTATTTTGGAGGGCTTCCCTCACAACCCCGATGACGTGCAGTACATGTTGCAGCGGCACCTTTTCCCTGACATTGTAGTAATCATGGCGGTGGATGTCACAGATGTTCAGAAGCGTCTGTTGCCGACATACCTGGAGAGCTGGCGTGAGCGTCGCCACCACCGCGAAACACAGCTGAACCTCCTTCACGATCTACGAAAGAAGAATCGGGTAAGCGAGTGGTGGCTTGGTAGAATAAATTTTTTGCCAACTTTATTGTCATGCATCGGTCCTCCTGACAATGTCTATATATTGTTTGAGTATCTGGCACAATCATAGCTTTATCTTTGGTACAGGAGGAGAACATTGCCAAGAGAAGGATCGAACTCACAAAGGAAGCCAAAACAAAGGTCAGCAAACTGATTATAACTGCTTTCATCCCCTTTTCATTACTGCTCACTGCTCAACCCTTTTCCCTCGTCTCTCCAACTCATCAGTTCAGATATCGTGAGGATGAAGAAGACGAAGAGGATGAAGCTGCAGGCAACATAGAGGACGAGATAGAGGCCACGCTGGAGGAAGAGTTTCCTCTAGAAGAGGATGATGAAGACAGGGAGAATGAGGAGACTGAGGAGGCAGCGTCTGACAGGCTGGAGATGGAGATATCAGAACGTTACGTGACGGATGAAAACAGTCTCACTACTGTCACGGTACAAAGACACAAAACCCAGTGACGGCAAACAACTAGCCGGACATGTGTGGGCCTATTTGGTTCCCTCAGCCACATAATTTCTGCTATTACTTAATATTTACTTTTGGGCACAGTCAGGATTCAGACTACTTTTACAATAGTCTGAGTCATGGCTGAGACACGGTAATAAGTGAAACAAATTGTCGTCATTAGATGTTACTGCAAAATCTGATTATTTAAAAGGGTAGTTTGGATCTTTTGAAGTGGGGTTGTATGAGGTACTTATCCATAGTCAGTGTACTACTCACAGCAAAGCAGTCAGCATGCTGCTGTGGATGGAGGGGCAGAGTTTAACCCATTTAAGTCACACAATAACACAAAGAAAATACCTGACAGAGGCAGCAGTAGACTGGCAGGTCCTGTGTCGAGCGATGTTAAATTATTGTTTTTCTCAATGGAGTCTCGCTTTGAAAAGAGCAATATAACAGTTTTATTATTACAGTTTTACAGTTTTATTAAGTGGGATAGATTCAAAGGTCTGGACTCAGGCAACTCCACAGCTCTTCATAGCTTAGCTTCCATGTCGGGCTCCAGCCTGCTTCTCCAAACCCAGGCAGTGCCGACTGACATCTACTGTATGTATTACACTGATTATGCATAAGTACCTCACACAACCCTACCTCAAAAGATCCTTACTGTCCCTTTTAAGTGTTATTTTTTTACCTTAAGTTATCTGACACTATCTATCTATGCTCATAAAGTCTGCTCTGCTCTTCTATCATCAGGAGCTCCTGAGTGAACAAAACATACCCAAAGTATCCATCAGTGCATCTCGCAAGCTCCGCATTGTGCAACATCAGCTGCTCCAGAAAATCCAACCCCTGCTGACCAACAGGGAGTCACTCTTCCAACAATGCCAACCCATCTCATACAGGCTGGCACATATGCTGCTGCTCTCCTCGTATAAGCTCCACAGCGCCTTTGGGTGCTGGGATCCCGTACAGGTAGGCACAATTTAAGAATGGCTGCTGTGTCTTTTTTAACGTCTGTGGGATGAGGCCATGATTTTTATTTAAGATATTAGTACACTTTTTCTCTTTTGTGCTGACATGTTCATCTGTTGTCACCTTGATTTATCCTCCTTCTGCAGCAATACAAAGAGAGAGATTTGATCCAGCCTCTCCAGTGGCCTCTAAATACCTCATATCCCCTGATTTTCCATCAGTACATCTACTTCTTTGCATATAAGGAAAACCTCAACATATTTATGCTGAACCCCTTGAAATACCTCAGACAGCCAAAGCCCACCCAGTCCCTTCCTGTCAAAATGGCTGTCGTTGGACCGCCCAAATCTGGAAAAACCACTGGTGAGTTTTTCTTTTACACTTTCTCTTTCTCCTCTTTCGTTTCTTTCAGTCTTAATTTCTGACACTGTCCTTTATCTCTCCAGTGGCACAGATGTTTGCTCAGAAATATGGTTTGGCCTGTCTGTCCATTGGTGGTGTTATGCGTATGGTGCTTAACGATCATGAGAACACTGATCTGGCTGTCCAGATGAGAAAACATCTTTCCCAGGGACTCACTGTGCCTGATGAACTGGCAATACAGTGTCTGGAGGTGGTGCTCATGAGCTCGGTTTGCAGCACACGAGGGTAAGCAGGACATAAAGGCTTGAAAAGCTCTTTTATCGTAATATAACCGACATGTGCTTTTTGTTTTTAAAGACAAAAACTATATTCTTACTCTGTAATTCCAGCTCCAGGGTGTTTTGATGACAATATTTACTTGTTTGGCATCCCAGGTACGTGTTAGATGGCTTTCCGAAGACACTTAAGCAGGCAGAGCTGATGGGGTCTCAGAGCATCATCCCCATGATAGTAGTTGAGCTGGAGCTGGACACGGTGGAGGTGCAGAAGAGAGGCCTTGTGGACAAGATGAAACCCGACAAGTGAGAGAACTCACATCAATGGCAACTATAAATACACATCAGAAATTACAAGTCTGAGAGCTGCTTGAAATCGCAAACCTTCAAAGTTAAAGTAATTAAACGCGTCCTGCCCCTCCTCTCTCCTCCCACTGCAGGCCTCACCTGATGCATGACAGCTCCGAGATCCTCCACGTTCGTAACTCCTGTTACAAGCAAGAGATGGAGCATGTGAGGCGACACTTCCAACAACAGTGTCAGAACTGGATCCCGCTCGACGGCTTAAAGAGCAAATGGTGGATCTGGAACAGAATTATAAAGGAGGTCAGCATCAGCATGAAATATATCCACAGCTACCTGGAGAGGACACGCAGCAGTAAGTACAAGAGGCTTATCCACACATCAGCTTAGCAAGACTTTTCACACCTAAAGTAAAATAACCTGTTAAATACTGTATGTATTGAAAACTTGCATTTAATTTATCATTTTTAAAGGAGACATGCCTATACTGTCTATACTTTTAACCACATTCAGAGATGGTAGTAATACATTCTGGTAAATACTTCCTACCTGACCGAATGAGTTATTCTACTTCAACCTACATTTATGGAGGTGGTCTGTCACAACTGGTAGGTCACTCTGAGCGGGTTGTCACAACCAGCTGCACTCTTTTCTCTCAATACTCAACCAGTTTCAAAATTTGTCATCTCCATTAGGCAAGGCAAGGCAAGGCAATTTTATTTATATAGCACCATTCATACACAAGGCAATTCAATGTACTTTACAAGAGAAATACATTAAAATAAAACATTAAAGGAACAATAGATCATTAAAAACAAGACAATAAATAGTTAAAAACAGTGCAGAAAATGCATTTAAAAAGCAAACATAAAGCAAAAGCAACAGCAGACAAATGTAAAAACAATAGCTACAGATTATCCTAACAATAAGTTACATATCTAGTTCACTGGTAAGCTGCAGTAAATAGTAATGTTTTAAGCCCTGACTTAAATGAGCTGACAGTTTCAGCCGACCTCAGATATTCTGGAAGTTTGTTCCACAGGCGGGGAGCATAGAAACTAAAGGCTGCTTCACCTTGTTTGGTTTTGATCCTGGGAACACTGAGTAAACCTGTTCCAGATGATCTGAGGGGTCTGGATGCTTCATAACGTACAAGTATATCAGAGATGTATTTAGGCCCAAGACCATTTAGTGCTTTATAGACAAGTAACAAGATTTTAAAGTCTATCCTTTGACACACAGGAAGCCAGTGCAGTGACTTAAGCACTGGTGTAATGTGCTCCACTCTCTTGGTGTTGGTGAGGACTCTGGCAGCAGCATTCTGGACGAGCTGCAGCTGTCTGATTGATTTTTTACTCAGGCCTGTGAAGACACCGTTACAATAGTCCAGCCTGCTGAAAATGAAAGCATGAACAAGTTTTTCTGTATCTTGTTTAGACAGAAATTCTTTTATTCTTGCTATGTTTTTAAGGTGGTAGTAGGCTGATTTAGTAATTGTCTTAATGTGACTATTGAAATTTAGGTTTGAGTCCAGAACTACACCAAGATTTCTGGCTTGATTTGTAGGTTTTAGTGTCATGGTGTCAAGGTGAGCGCTGACTATTGATCTTTGTTCTTTGGGGCCAAAAACAACTGTCTCAGTTTTGTCTGTGTTTAGTTGTAGAAAATTCTGGCACATCCACATATTGATTTCGTCAATGCACTTATGACTGTAGTCATCTGGTGACACTGTTATGTAAAGTTGTGTGTCATCTGCATAAGTATGGTAGGAGATGTTATGATATTCCATAATCTGAGCAAGAGGGAGCATATAGATGTTGAACAGAAGAGGCCCAAGAATGGACCCTTGAGGAACTCCACATGTAATTTTTGTTCGCACAGATTCATAATTGCCAAGTGACACAAAGAAATCCCTGTCTTGTAAATAAGATTTAAACCAATTTAGCACAGTGCCAGAAAGTCCCACAAACTTTTCTATTCTGTCGAGCAGTATCTTATGGTCAACTGTGTCGAATGCAACACTGAGGTCCAGTAATACCAGAACCGAAATCTTTGATGCATCACTGCTCAGATGAATGTCATTAGTCACTAAGACACAAAAACATGAGGAAATAGGGCCCAGGTTGAGTTCCCCTTTAAAATGATGAGCATTAATGAATCCTTTCCCATGTTTTTTCAATTTTCCAGGACAAGCAGCTTGCCTCTACAGACTGTGCATCACACCCAAGGAGCTGCAGTGTGGGCTTGGACAGTTCGGTCAGTACTGCCCCGTCTGCCTGGCTCAACATCACCACCTGGTGGACTGCTCAGAAACTGCAGCCTTAACTCATGTGGCAGAGTATGCGGGGCTCTATTACAAGATGTGTGGAGAAGACCATCTGGAGGTGAGTGTAGTGAAGCACACAGATGTCAAAGGCATACTGGGAAATTATGCAAGATAAACAAAACATTTGTAATAGCAGATTTAACATGCAAATAAATTATATTATATGTGACTGAACGGACGAATGACATTCTAACGTTGCTCTCTGAACCCAGCGGTTCCTGACCGCTCCTGATCAGTTTGTGCCTCCTGGCTGCCCACACACTCTCCCAGAACCCCACCTGCTGCCGAGACCGCTAACTGAGATTCAGGTGAAGGACAGGTTCCCGCAGCAAGTTGAGATGAAGGGCTTCTGCCCGGTCACTTATCTGGATGGAAAGCAAAGGTACACTATTCACCTCAATAAAAGTTTAAATCTAACTCATACATGATCAGTCAAAAAGACTGTGAAGTTGAGAAAACTGTGACCTATAGAGTGTCACACTACATGCCACCACACATAGAATAAATATATCAATAGGACTTAATTTTTGTCTGATATTTTTCCGTACTGCCTGCGATCTTTAGATAGTTTGCTATTCATAGAAGGTTTATTTGTCCTCAGGTACGAAGCCCTGGTTCGAGGAAAAATGGAATATGCTGTTGAATACAGAGAACACATCTACATTTTTGAGACGAAGCAGAAACAGGACAAGTTCTTGAGGTGAGTTGTCTCTTTGCATTTATCAGAAATGTTTCTTTTTACATGGTTTACTCAGTTTTACATGTCAGTGGTATCTGAAAATCTGAAATGTATCATTTGGCTATGATAAATAGTCTATTGAGTAAAAGTTTGAGTTGATATATTATCTGTCAAGGACTCCTGAAACCTACTGGGACCAGAGGCTTCCCAGCAAAGTCCCTCCTCTTTGTGAACCTGTGCCTCTCACCTCCCTTCCAACGTTGGGCTACCTGGAACAGGTCAGAGATACACTCAAACACACCATTTAATATAATATAGGTATGTTTCTGAAGTCTCTGTGACGTCTGTCCTGCTTTAAGTTAAGCCTTATTTTCATAGGGTGTGGCAGTATCAGTCATAAAGGCCATGACAGCTGTTGGGTGTCTCAAACCAAAGTATCCCTTCCTCAGTATACAAAAATCCTCACTCCTCTATGTGGCCTTCTATCTGAAAGGTAAGCACGATGTCAAGGTTACCTTAGGTAAAAAAAAATTGTTGTGTGTGAATAAGGAACATAATAAGGATGATTGATTACGTCAAGTACTAGTGGATTAAGTCTCTTATTTTACAGCTTTCAACCACAAGAGCACAGACTACACCTGCCAGAAGTACAAAAAAAAGCTGGCCTTGTTTGAAGAGAACTGTGCGCTGATTCCTTACCTGAGCTCAACAATGAGAGGGACCTACAGGCCTCCCAGTGAACGTCCCCTTGACTTTGAGTTCAAACTCAACAGCTTCCTGGCCTTGGGAGACTTGCCAGGTGCCAACAGTGTGCTGTAGCTGTGCCTGCTTTGAAAGCTTGGCTACTGATGGCTGTTTCATAATGTGTGAGGGACTGTGTGATACAAAGTCAGTTAAAAGCAACCTGCTGTAAGAGTTTATTTTATCAAGAGCTGTATGTAATAAAGCAGACTTTATCATGATGACTGCCTTTTGCTTGGGTCATTAATCATGCTTATATGTAGCTTATATATGCTAGTGCAGTGGTTTCCAACCAGATACTGTATTAAAATGATACATAACACAATATAAAGTGCATGGGTAATTTTCTGATAGTTGAGAAATATAAACAGAGTAATATATTTTCTTGTAGGGAAATATAGTTTTGCAGTGCTCCAACAATTTCAACGAGATTCAAATTATACTGTAAACAAAATCAAAACAGTGAGGCTACATTTACAATAAAAAAAAGTAAATACATGCTATACGAACGCTTTGAGATCTCCCACGAGTTTTTAGTGTTTTTGTTTTATTAATAGGCTATGTAATTTATTTTCTTTTAATTTTTGTTTTATTTCTGGTGTGTGATTTTGTATTTCTTTGCTCAACCTAAGGCAGAAGTTACCTGATAACCTGATTGCCTTTAAAATGTGTCTTGTTTGTATCTATTAAGTTCGATCAAGAATTTTATATTTAAAAAAAAAAAAGAAGAACTGGACGAAATCCTACAGTTCAAGGGTGAGATGAACGCAGCATATTAAGAAGCTTCCTAAATTCCTACATGTGCTGAACGCAGCACGGTGTCTCGCCGCCATGCTTCCTGTGGGCTGCTGTATTTACGGTTGGTGAAGGGCCGTAAGGGCACAGGCGCGGGCACGGTGGGGGAAGAAAACCGACGATCTCGTTTGTCCACGCGAGATTTCCCCGGAAATAGTGGGCGCGAATTCGACAAGCGGTGGTCCTCCTGATCAGCTGTGTTGAGTGCGGTTCCCGGAAAGTAGGTAAGGACTCACTCCGTAAACTAACACACCAGTCCTTTGAGTTTCTTATAACGACTTTAAACTAACCACAACATACTCAGCTGCTGCCTGGCTACATGTTTGTTAACGGTCTGTTTAGCATGTAGCGTCTGTTAGCCGGCTAAGCTAGCTCTGTAACGTGGCGACCCACAGTAACTTGCTTAGGTTATTGATGTCACTTTTTGTTTAACCTGCGGCTGCTGCTCTGACTGTCGGCTTCAGATACAAATGGCGGTTGAGCTGAAGATGAAGAGTCGCTGTTTCAAGTTAAAGTAGCAGCTTGACTCTATGCTACAGAAAAGTATGCTGTGTTTACTTTCAGTTTCATTTCTCCCTCCAAATTAGGTAACTCAGTGCCCAAAATGTCAAAAAGGAAAAGCAGCTCTGTCAATGACAATCCCAAGAAACGGCTCAGACCTCCAGTGGAGGGAGACGAGGAGGATGAAAATGCGCTTGACAGTGGCCAGGAAGATGCCCTACTGAATAAACAGGTTTGTACTGTCACTGTCATGCAGTGACATATGTCATCATGTAGGTCTTGTCCATACAGAGACCGTACGTCATCTTTCTTTGTTGTTGATTTTTGGTCAAAATGTTACAGAAAGAATCTTATATATTACTATTATACTGGAAATGCAATGACATGCCCTGGTCTCCTGTGTTGAGCTGCAGAGTGCTGGTGAGGTGGTGAGTGACGCAGGGATTGTGGAGAGCATCACACTGAAGAACTTCATGTGCCACTCTCTCCTCGGCCCCTTCACTTTTGGCTCCAATGTCAACTTTGTGGTCGGCAACAATGGAAGTAAGTGTAATTACGTAACCAGTGGGGTATTTCAGAAAAGAGGATTAGCTGAACTGAATTGTTTTCTGTTCCATAAACCAGGTTTTCTGCCTGTTGCCCTAGCAATTGGTGCCATAAATTGTCCCTAAGCTTCTGTGAGGGAGATTAAAGGATAACGTTGGCATTTTTCAACCTTGACCCTATTTCCCCGTGTAAATTGGTCAAAGAGACTGATGTAAACAACAGTTTTTGAAATGGGTCCAGTATTTGGTGAGTGGGCAGCAGCTGTGGGACAAGCTGCAATGGAAACCCAAGGGGCAATTGAACACCATCACTGTATGACCATTAAAAGTGGTTATTTTCACTACAGACAGACTTATGCGGGATTTACACTTAAGCGTCGAATCAATGCTGCCGTACCCTAAGCTGATTTGTGTACTTGTGTTTGAAATTGTCTCTATTAAGCCATGTTTAATGTGTGTTTAATGTGTGTTTTGAATCAACTGAACTTTACAGCACTTCACAGAAACCCCGCCAACAACTAGTGTTTTCTCTGTTAATATCCATCATGAATTGATGTGATCAGTGCTTAGCTTTTCAAGTCTGCAGATTTTAGTTGTGTGAGTGCATCTATCAGATCATGTCAGCCCTAAGTTCATCTGTGTAATGGCTTAACATTGTGTTTTTATTTAAACTTCAGTCTTGCTTAAAGGTTAACCTATTTTCTGGAATACCCTCTGTTCTTGTATGTCTGCCTTGTCTTCCAATTTGTTCTTCGTCCTGTATCGCAGTGTCTAAAATATGTGTGCACAAACTGCTTGTGTGACAGGTGGAAAGAGCGCCGTTCTGACAGCTCTCATAGTTGCCCTTGGCGGGAATGCACAGGCAACAAACAGAGGATCGTCTCTCAAGGGTTTTGTCAAGGAAGGAGAGAGGTAAACCTTCAACCACATCATGTGATGTACATTCTTTTTACCATGAAGGTTGTAGTAGCCTTGACGAGCCTGTCAGTTTAGCTAGAAATTCCATGATAATGACCTCAAGTGGCTCCTGTCACCCCCATTCAACACTTTTTAAAGAAACTCTATTGTAATCCAATAATGTCTTTTCTCCAAATGTGAAATTGTCCAAAGTGTCATGCAAAAGTATTTTCTAAAATCTGTCAATCTTCAGTAGATTCAATGTGTGTTACTCTGTTTCCTCAGCTCAGCAGATGTATCCATCACCCTCCGTAACAAAGGAAGAGACGCTTACAAATACGAGGTGTATGGTTCGGCCATCACTGTGGACCTGAGAATAACACGAGAGGGGTTGAGAACCTATAAACTGAGGAGCAAATCAGGTAAAGACTCTAAAGATTCACCTTAAAACATCTACAAACTATTTATGACCTTAAAAGCTAAATAAACACAGAACACAAGGACAAATGTGGTCACCGGTAAAGCTGATAGAATAAGTTGGACATGAGAAAATGAATTGGCTACTACTTTAGTAATGAGGCAAATTGTGATTTGTGATAATGGGCTTTATAAATAAAACTGAATTTATATTTATATGGAAATCACCATTCCTGGTAGCTGCTTGAATTAATATTATCAGGGATTCATTAACATTTTTCCCCCTCTTACAGGTCAGGTTGTCTCGACCAAAAAGGAAGAGCTGATATCCATCCTGGACAATTTCAACATACAGGTATGAGCTATGTTCACTTTTCTACAGCCCAATGTTGTTTAAGTTGGATAAACTGTGTTACGTTACCGGTGAAAGGAAGTCATTATTAACATGTTTTCTTCCAAAGGTCAATAATCCTGTGTCAGTTCTCACTCAAGAGATGAGCAAATACTTCCTACACTCCAAAGGAGAGGGGGACAAATACAGGGTAATTATATATGACTACATTTCATAGTGAGAATCTTTCATCTGTTGGTTTTGTGATCTTTGACAGTGATATTTTTTTCTCCTATTCCTATTGCAGTTTTTTATGAAAGCTACCCAACTGGAGCAGATGAGAGAGGACTTTGTCTACATCAAAACTACCAAGAATGTCACAGAGGATAAAGTTGAGCAACACAGTGAGGTAAGAGTCAGTTTGGCTGACACATTCATATATAACAAAGCTGTCTGGCCGTAACTTTACTGTTGTCTTAACTCCCACAACTCTAATAACATAGTTTTTAGCTGGTGAACATAGTGGAACGCTTAGCTGCGAAAAACGGAGATTTACCAAAAAACAAACAGGGCTATCAGGACCAATCAGACAGAGGGCATTTTAGCAGCCTAATGCGGCTTTTTGTAGTTGTTTTTAAGGACAGTGAAACATTTTGCCCGCTGCTTTTGGGTGGCTGAATGCCTTGCATTGTTCCCTGAACGCCTGGAGTTGAAAAAACACCAACTCAGAGCGATCAATGAACAGAATATTGTCCTCAACTCATCCTAAAATAAGCCTTGAAACGACTATCATCCAGGCGAAGCTCCTGGACCAGCTGGTGGTACTTCCCGTGACTTCTCCTCTTTCTGGGAGTCTGGTGTACTAGGGCTGCAACTAATGATTATTTTTATTATCGACTAATCTATGGATTATTTCTTCGATTATTTGACTAATCATTTTATCGAAAAATGTGTTAAAATGTTGAAAAATGTCGGTCTGTCTCTCCCAAACCCCAAAATTATGTCATCTCATGTCTTGTTTCGTACTCATGCCAAAGGGTGTTAGTTCACCATCATGGGAGAGTGTGTAAAGCTGCCGATATTTGAACATAAGAATCTGCAATAAGAGTATTTTGGGGTACTTTTATAGTACTTTTCTCTGAAAAATGACTCAAACCGATTAGTCAACTAAAAAAATAGTCACAGATTATTTTAATAGGCGATTAGTCATCGATTAGTCGACTAATTGTTGCAGCCCTATTGTGTACCCACACAGATCTCTGATTCAGTGTGTTCAATGTACTATTTGTCACCTGTAATCAGAGCCAGAACAGGTGCCCTAACCCTGTCCCATCTTTTTTGAAGTACAGATCTGTGAGTTTGCCTCACAGCAAAATAGCAGTCAAGCTAAGGACATGTGATTGACATGCTAAGAGAGAGTGAATATTGGACTTATGTTTGCCAGGTGACCAGAATGAACGCTAGTGTTGCTCTGTCACTGCTAGATGTGTAAATAAGAAACAAACAAGTTCACCATATCAACTTAAAAGGAAATGATGTGGCAATTTAGCATTCATAATTTGTTTCTACTACCCCCGGGTGGCCTAAAAAATAGTTACTGCAGGTTTAAGTGTGCTCATGCGGGACTATATTATACTGGTTATCAATATTAAGAATTCAGTGGATAGGATGTTTCCTCCTTTGACAGCTAAGCATAGCTACTCCTATTTGTTTAACCATGTACAAAATATATAATTGTTATATGACTGTTGCAGTGTTTGAAAGACTTAAAGAGGAAGTACCTGGAGAAAGAGGACTGTTATAAAAGCCTGGCCTCACTTGATGAAATGCACACCAAGCTGGAGGAGTTGCAGAAGCAAATGGCTTGGGCTTTGGTGAGATCATTTTCTGACTTTTTTTTTTCTTCCACCCTCTTTATCTACTCCCTCAGGTCCCTATGAAACGGAATAAGTGTGATAATTACTTAAAAGAACACTGATCTAGTTAGTATTGGATGTGATGTAATGTTGCAGGTGATTGAGATGGAGAAGGAGTTGGAGCCAATGAAGGAGAAGCTGCAGTCAGACAGACGTTCTACAGAGAAATATGATGAAAAGGTGGATGAATGGAAGGTATGATACCTCTGCTAATATTCACCCTAAAAATCAGGTGTATGTGTTTTTAGTATAACAAGTAATTACTAGTAATTATATGACAACTTCGGTTTGAAAACTCACTCTACAGCTTTTCATTGTCCATGCACAGTCCTCCTCTGTCCTCTGACCCACTTCTCCGATGTGTTTTTATGTAATAACACAGAATAAGGTCGAGGAGGCCGAGGGGAAATACAAGCAGATCCAGGACCAGCTGGAGGGGATCACACAGCAAGTCCAGGAGCTCCAGCCCAAATGTGCTGAGCTGAAGGCAGAGGCCCAGAGACAAAATACCCGTCTCAAGTCCAGCGAGGTCAGAGTTCAGACAATTCATTTGTCAGACTGTAATAACAGCGGGTTCAGTCACTTTCACATGAAGCGATTTAAAGTTGTAGCTGTTGGCTAAGAGATGTGACCTTATTTAGCTGAGGCCCCTCAGTTAAGTTGTTTAATAGTGTATGAGGCTTTTGTCTACAGTGCTCAGTGGTATCCATAGCAACAAGGATAGTCAGGTCCCCCAACAACTTAGGAAGTCGTGGACATGGAAGACGGGTGACAGTCTACATTATATCTATGGCATAGCTCAAGCATAAACACAAAGAAAAGAACCTGTGTACCCCAGTAAAAATCTGTGTATTCTAACTTCCTGCCTCGTCATCTTGTCAGATATAATCTAAGGCAGGTACTGTTATCGTTGGGACGCTTGTTGTGTAACTGAGCAGTGATTCTGATCTTCAATTTTGTGTGTGAGCTAGCTCACTGTCCACAGATGCAAGGCTAACCTGAGGGACCTGGAAAAGGACAAGGTTCAGCTGTCCTCACGGATAAACGATCTCAAGCTGAGGTTCGACCTCATCTTGTTTTCATGTCTTCTTCGCTGCATTTAAGTTGAAACATATTAATTATGTGTTTACCCTCCTCACAACTGTCATTCTTACCTTTTTTTTTTTTTGTTAAATCCCTCTAGCATCAGTCAGACATCAGGAGCAGAGAGCCAGGCCAGGACCAACCGTATGGAGCAGATACAGGCTGAGCTGGAAAATGTGAGACACCAGATCTCCACTCTGGGCCAGCAGATTGACCAGTATGGGCACGCCTGCAACCGTGCCAAGGAAGAACAAGGAAAGATCAGGTAAAATAAAACAGAGCATTGACGACAGATGAATCATGCATGCAGAACCAGTCAATTTTGGTTCCAGGGGTCCTTAAGAAACAAAGTGGAGCTGGAATATATTTATTAGAATGTATTAGAAGAAAATATTTTACCCAAATCACACCATAATGTGAAGACACTTTGGCTGTGTCTGGTTGCTGTGATGTAGAATATCTGCGGAAGTAAAAAAATGCCTGTTGGTCTTTGTGGCATTTCTCCCAGCCCTCCTCCACTGTGATAGGGCAGCTGGGTAAAAAGTGTCAGTGACGAGCGGCTGCAGTGTTTTACCCAAAGCTGGGCATTTTTCAAGTCTCGGTGACCA
The DNA here is from genome assembly GCF_041903045.1 of Epinephelus lanceolatus. Lineage (NCBI taxonomy): Eukaryota > Metazoa > Chordata > Actinopteri > Perciformes > Serranidae > Epinephelus > Epinephelus lanceolatus. The sequence goes on along the minus strand of NC_135746.1, from coordinate 17,012,029 downwards.
CAGAAAAATGGCAAACATGCACCACTGGGTGCAAAATAGACACTCAGTGCCTCGTCATGCTGCTGGCTTTTGAACCCAAATTTAGCCCAATTAGTAGGAGATGTTTTGGTCTGTAGTACTGCAGTAATGAGAACACCCACTGCCTTCTGTCATCAGGAGAGAACGGGAAGTGCTCCACAGGTCCATCGATGCCAACAGAAGGAACCTGCAGACTATGGAGAGCAGTCGGTCTAATCGGCTGCGGCGTTTCGGAGAGCACATGCCCACACTCCTTAATGCCATCCAGGAAGCTCACAGAAAAGGGCAGTTCAAGCACAAACCTCGAGGACCTCTGGGTAAGACTTGGTGTCCAGTTGTACTCAGGTGAAAATGTTTATGTCTCAGGCCTGAATCTTTTCTCAGCCTTTTGAATCTCAAAATCATGTCTGATGAAACACCCAGAGTTCCAGAGCACTTGGCCTGGAATTATAGTTATGGATTTATAAAGACAACTGGATACTTACCATGAAATTGGGTCAGTGGCCCAGAAGGCAAAAACTTTGACATCCCAGGTATAAATTGCCCAGATCTTCCACATGGTAGGGCCCATTGAGCAAACACCTCATTCACCTCAGTTAGCCTTCTGCTAACTTGAATGAGGATAAAATGATTTAATTGTGCCACTCTTCTAGACTTTCAAAATGTTTGCGGATCAAACTGGTGTAATGAACTGTCTTCTTCCTTCTGTTGAAAGCTTTGCGATGTCAGACCCATGTTAAACCCAGGTTTAAGACCCGTAAAAAGGTCACTTTGTCTCCATAAAGAGGCATGTAAACCCCCACTTCACTCTTTTTTTGTCCTTCTACCAGCTCAGCTGAAATGCCCAACCGAATAGTGGCATCTGTGACAAAAACGCACGTGTTACTTGCCTTCTCTTTTCACATTTCCCACCCTCCTACAGGTTTCTGTATTAGCCTGAAGGACCCAGAGTTGGCTCTGTCTGTGGAGGTGTGTCTTAAAGGCCAGCTGCTGGCCTTCACTTGTGATAACCACGACGATGAGAAGGTGCTACAGGGCCTCATGGCCAAAGTGTTACCGTCTGGCCGTAGACCGACCATCATCACCAGCGAATTTCTCCATCGTGTCCATGACACAAGAGCGAGGTGAGGTTATGTGTAATCACAAAAACATTTAGCAAACGCTTAGTTTTAGTAGCGCATGCCCTGGAAAAAAGTTTTAGGTTTGAATGTACGTCTTAATGGAGCACAGTAGCACTGGTCAGCTTAAATCAATGTTAGTTACAGTGTGCTCGAGTCTTAAAATGTTTTCACTAATGTCAAATTTACACAGCTTCCTTGCAAGCACAACAGGCCTACAATAAAACTACAAACAGAATGGCAGCACACTTTATGTGCCATGGTTGTGGCAATAAAGCCGCTTTCAAACAAATACAGAAGTGGATTGGAGTACATATTAATTGACAGGAATTCAGGCCAACCACAGGTGGTTTTGAGCCTGTGTTACTTACAGTATACATTTTATATGAAGTGTCACTTTTACTCAACTGGTCTTGGTTGGTTTTGTCTTTGTGTCAGGGCCGTGAATCACCCTAACTACCCCTCCGTGCTTCAAGCTCTAGAAATTGAGGACCCAGTTGTGGCCAACTGCCTGATTGATCAGCGCGGTATAGAGAGCATCTTACTCATCAAGGTAATGAACAGTTAGCTGTATCAGTTCAAATGTGTCCTGTACCCAACCCCCGTGTTCAGGAGATCTTGTGCATTGACATTGTTTTGTATTGTGTGCTTGTGTCTGCTTGTTTGTGTGCGCATAGAATCGAACAGAGGCTCGGCGAGTGATGCAGGGCAAAAACCCTCCTCATCACTGCACCCAGGCGTTTTCCAGGGAGGGAGATCAGATCTTCAATGACCGTAATTACACGGCTGAGCAGACCAGAGCCAACTACCTCTCAGGAGATGTGGAGGAGGAGATCAGGTGTGCGTGTGTGTGTGTGTGTGTGTGTGTGTGTGTGTGTGTGTGTGTGTGGGAACAGTGAAGCCAATTTCAGTGTTTCCCACAGAATTACAGTCTATGTGTGGCGGTAGTTGACGACCAGGTGGTGGGATGCTAACTTTCCTCTTTTTCTTTCTTTCTTTGCTTTTTCTTGCCTGTGTGTCCTTGTTTCAGTTTGTGTCCCCTTTCTAAATTCAGAGGTTTTTGCAAGTCCATGAACACAGCACAGGCAGAACGCCTCTTTTTTTCTTTCAGCAGCATTTTGTGAATTTTTGAGTCACATGGTGGATAATTGATCAATTGATGCAATCAGAGCTGATCAGATCAGATCCACTGATGAGACGAGCGGCTGTTTGTGAGTGAAAGAGACCCTAAGACCTCCCTGAAGGTTAAGTGTCACTTTCAGTGTGCTTGCTGTTCTGCTGCTCCGTCTGTGGACTTATAAATAACCAAACGGTGTATATATATTCCAACGGTGCTCCTAATGAACGATCCAGCTCCATAAATAAAGAATCTAAACATGGCCATAGATCTTTTCAACGTGGCAGTCTGCCACAAATAAATGAATGCATGAACCCTGAATTTTACCCAACGAACCAGTCGCGGTAAGAACTGGTATTATTATTTTGTTGCATTTAGAAAGAGAGTTATAGATGGTGGACTTCTTGTAGCTACAAGTATTAGGATGTATGTGTCAGAACAAGAAGCAAAAAGCTTTTATCTTAACATCTCTGTGTCCTGGTTCTTTACTCTCAGGCACTTGCAGAGGGAGATAGAGAACCAGAAAGCTCAGGAATCTCGCTTCCAGCAACATTTGAAAAAGTTGGATGAAGACATCAAACAGAACGAGGCACTCCTGAGAAGAACCCACATGGAGCAGAAGACCGCCAAAGTAAAACTTCTCACAAATCAACATTCATCACCTTCTAACCCCGGAATGTTTTATTTGATATTTCAAAAGCACATGTAATACTTTGGCATAACAGTGTAATGCCTTATCTAATGAGAGCAGTTATTTTAAATAGATGCATAAATATACAACAAACAGTTGCCTTTCAGTTGAAAAAAGATTTAAATCAATACTGCTTAATAAAAAATGGATTTCCAATTCAATTGTGTAGTATTCCACTGTGGATTTTATGGATTTGCTCATGTGGTTTGTGTATTTTTTTCCAGGACAAGGCCACGAGGCTACAGCTGGAGCTGACAGAACTACAGAATACAGAGGAGCCTCAGTCAGAGGACCTCACTCCCCTGGTTTGTACAGAACACATGCAGTACAATAAACAGACATGATGGACTCAAATTGTGCTCATGTCACTAGATTGACTGAAGAAAAGGTCTCACAGTAACTCTCCAAAGAATTTACGTTCAAGTCGTTGGTATTTTTGCAGTCAGCACAGACGCTCCATGTGATGTGCGCCTGTCATCATTTTACTACAGGAGGAAGATCTTCAGGAGATTATTACGAAGATCTCTTCCAAGCATGCTGAGTACGATGAGGCACGAGCTCAGATGGCTGAGCTGAAGGCCTCGTACGAGAAGGCAGAGCAGGAGTACAAGCAGCACAAAGAGCAGATCAACATGGTCGCTGAGGAGGCCGACTCAAAGAAGGTAACACAGCAGACCAAGCCCAGATGCCAGATGTGTGGTCACTGGGATTAAAGAATGATTTCGATTTGCACCCTTGCTTTCTAATTTAGTAAAACTTGTCATTCTGCTTGTTAAATTCGGAAATGGCAGTCTCTGACTGCGGTCGTCTGTAATCGTCATTCAAAAAGGGAAACTGGCAGAACGTCTTGACGCTAGTTAGCCAGTTAGCACATTAACAACACAAGCTAATTTTAAAAGAACAGCATATTTACCGTTCACCAGTGAACATTAACACAAACCATTTGGAAACGTTTCTGCTGAAGAGCTCAGTGGCGAAAGAAAAATAAGCTTACCTCTATAACAACACTGGGTGAAGCTCATGTGTTGACTCTTGGTGTTCTTTGTCCTGTTGCAGGAGGAGCTGAGTAAGATTGATCAGGAGGTGATGAAGTGCAAGCATCACAAGAAACACTATGACGAGAAGCGCAGTGGCCACCTCCGCAACATAGAAACCCTTGAAGCCAACATGGAAAGCAAGAAGCAGGAACTTCAGGTACGCCATACAGAGCTACACAGGGCGAGACAGAGGAGGAGCTGTTCTCTTTCAGTACAAGTTATCATGTGGGTCTTCAAACCAGGTTTAAAGTTTGAGATTGGAGACATAATTTGTTTATACGCACACTGAGCTCATCAGAACTGTGTACAGTGTGTACAATATTCAAACAAAGGCAATGCCATTTGGTTTTTGGTTACTTTAAATACATTGCAGTTTCACCTGCATTGAGTCTGAGAAGTTAATGATTTGTTTCACATTGCTGATTCAGGTCTCTGTGGCCAAGGCAACAGAAATCTCTCCAGAGCGCCTGGAAGTACGACGGACAGCCAGGAGTCTCGACAGTGAGATCAACCGTCTCAAGGTGAAGATCGCGACCCAGCAGGAACAACAGGGGGACCGTGAGGAGGTTGTGAGGTATGTTGCTTAGACCCTGCTAACAGATGGCAGTGCACTGATTGCTATGTAGTGTCATGACATTGACAGTAGTGGAAACTGTTAAGCAAATGCTACTACAAATGTTTTAACATGTAACTTTACAAACTGCAACAGCCACACACATCAGTAATTTAATTTTAAAAACCATTAAGTATCCTCTCGCTCACCTTTCTGCCACATGTCTGTCCTTTCCTTATCTAGGCAGTATCATGAGGCTCTGGAGAGCTACAAGAACATGGCACACCAAATGAAGAACCTTAACAGCTTCATTAAATGTCTCGATAGTGTTATGGCCCAAAGACTCCAGGCTTACGCTGAACTCAGGAGGTAAGTTGTCGACGCATTGTCTCCTTGAGAACAGCCAAAAAAAAAAAAACCAAATGTGGTAATTGTGACATCTGTCTCTTTGTGTTTTCCTCAATTTATTATCATTCTGCCGTCCGATCCGTTTTCTCTGCATCTCTTAGGTTCCTCTCAGCTCGCTGTAAATACTACTTTGATAGCATGCTGGCTCAGAGAGGCTACACTGGAAGTATGACCTTTGACCACAAGAATGAAACCCTCTCCATCTCAGTAAGAAGATGTTTGATTTATTACTCAGACAAAGGGGTTAGGGTTAGCCTCGTTTTGCCTCTAAAAATGTACAATGAAGTGTTATTTTGTGTACCACATGTGAACTGTAGGTCACATGAGTTCAGTTCAAAACAACTGTGAGAGGCAGCAGCTGGTCTATTGAAGACAGGGTAAATGATATAGTGCAAGGTTGAAGGCTAACTCTGCTGTTTTTCAACCTATGCCTTATTTTCCCATGTTTTTGTGTCAAAGTGTTTAATGCTAAGAAATCTGATTTCTCTTCCACTCCTCTGTAGGTGCAGCCAGGCCAGGGGAACAAGGCTGACTTAAGTGACATGCGCTCCCTGTCTGGAGGCGAGCGCTCCTTCTCCACTGTTTGCTTTGTTCTCTCTCTTTGGGCCATCACAGAGGCGCCTTTCCGCTGTCTTGACGAGTTCGATGTTTACATGGTAATAATATTGATACTGTTAGTGTGTCTGTATTGCATATTGAGATAATCTCTATTTTCATGGCACTGAATTGGCATTAGTGGGAGAGGGGAAAGTATGTACAGTCCTTGACATCACATGAAACTGTCTCACTGTGTTTTAGCCTTATTTATCAGAAAATAACATGAATGTTTCTCTTCAATCAGGACATGGTGAACAGGAGGATATCGATGGACATGATGCTGAAGGTGGCTGCTGGTCAGCGCTACAGACAGTTCATCTTCCTCACGCCACAGAGCATGGGGTAAACACTGATACATCTCTTTCTTTATATACTCGTATATCAAAGCAGTTAGACCACCCAGATGGGATTTATTGACTTAATTACTTGGGATTGGCATACACAGCCACAACTCTAAAACCACTGACAGGTGAAGTGAATAGCAGTGATCATCTCATTTTAATGGCCTTAACAGTTTAGAGCCATGTCCGATCCATGATGGGACCTGTGTCTGTGCTGTCTGGCACCAGGGCGTTGGCTGAGTCTTGCAGGTTGAGAGGTGGGGTACTTGGTCATCCACCCAATGCTCAGATCTGATTGAAATCTGGGGAATAAATAATAGTTACTGTATGTTCACTTAGTAAATGAGCTATGACCAAGTAAAGGCCATGTGGTTTTAGTATGCTGCTTAGTCTCCACCAGCGATATAACATCAAAGGCACGGGCACATTGAAACCTTTGTTGCTTTTCTTCTTTTTGTTACAGCTCTCTTCCAGTGAGTAAAATCATCCGCATCCTCCGTCTCAAAGATCCAGACCGCGGCAACAATGCACAAAGAGAAGAAGGCGAGGAGCAGTAGGTTTGACAGCTGGTAATTTACCGTCAGACGAGGTGACGAGACCACAAGCAGCCGATGCCAAGACCCTCCTTCATGTGGCTTTATGCTGATTTCTGTCTTCTTGGGACAGCTGTTGAATGAATGCAACCACGTGTTACTGTGTACCCATCGAGTGGCCTTCAGTTCTGAGGATTACATCTCCAAGTTCTGTTCAGTAGCCTGTGTGTTAAATGTTTGGTTTTGCAACACGGAATTCACACACCAATAAAATGTTGCAAAAGCACTGTTACATGAGGTGTGCTGCCCAGAGAGGCAAATATTTTTATATTTACTGCCATAATAATTAAATAGCTCAAAAACAGGCACATTGAAAGAGTTGATATCATTTTAATAAAATATTTAATGTTCATTAAACTGAATAAGTCAAAAGACAAATGCAGTGTTGGTGTTTTTTAAGCATGGAAGAATATTTTAAGACATAGTTGGGTTTCATAGTCAGCTATTTTGAGTTTTGTCCAGTTTTTTTGGGGTATTTTCCGCACATTTTTACAAACTCCTCCCTGAAGGTTTATTGGATTTGTTTGAAATTTGGGCGGGATAATCCTCCAACTGATGTAAGGCTAAATTGCAGAAGAATAGTTATTAATTTGACAGATGATGTCATAGGTCATGTGAGAACACGCCATTTTAGGAACCGTACACATGCTGTGTCTTTAACCATCTGGAAAACACAAGGTCGGGCGCTGTACACTACAGGAATGCGTGTGCGCCGTGCAAAGTCTGTGGCATGTGTACGGCCCCTTAAGCATTTTACAGGTATGGAACATCACAAATCTATAGGATTCAGCAGATCTATCTCAAGACTTTCACGATGCCAAATTGCAGAGTTTTCATGGAATGGTGTCTCCATAGTGGTGTGCCAAACTTCAGCGTTTCCGCATGACACAAGACGCTGCACTTACTTAAACTGGCATTTTCTAATCTGCCCTGAATTTCACAGGCTGGATAAGAGTCCAGGCCTGAAGACATCTACTTGCCAACATTGACATATAGTCATAGTGCCACCTTATGACAACTCTAACAATATTCATATAAATATGATAGCAGTAATTGTTCATTTTTCATAGGGGTTGCAGGGAGGCTGGACAGGTCACCAGACTATCACAGGGCTGACACATAGAGACAGACAACCATTCACACTCTCATTCACACCTACGGCCAATTTAGAGTCACCAAGGCGGAGTACCCGGAGAAAACCCACGCTGACACAGGGAGAACATCCAAACTTCGCACAGAAGGGCTTCCCCACCCTGGGTTTGGAACAGGAACCCTCTTGCTGTGAGGCGACAATGCTAACCACTGCTAACTACACGCCTAATAATAATCGTAAGTGTATTATAATAGCAGAGGTATGACTAATAATAATAGTAGTTGTAGTAGACATCAGCCAGGACCACAGCAGCAGTGCAACTATGACCCATGGTCCAGGCGCAACCACAATCTGTGGGAATCTGCGAGACAAGGGAGCACAAAGGCTCTTGAGGAAAAAGCTGAGTTAGTAACATGCATTAATGGGACAGGAATGTTTGCAAATAGAGAGAAAGAAGAAGAAGAGAGGAGCATGGTGTATCATTGGTTGTCCCCCGGCAGACTAGACCCATATCATCCTAACTAGGGGCTGTTCCAACGCAAGCCTGAGCCAGCCCTAACTATAAGGGCTGGCTCAGGCCAGCACACTTACATAAACGCCTGGAAGAAGATCAGCTCTGCACTCAGGATGTCAAGTATGTAGGCTATGATATGGTGCTGGTTTTGGTCACTTAGCAACCTTTATCAAAAAGGAAAGCTTCAGTCGGCTCTTCAATGTGTCTGCCTCCCAAACCGAAACAGGAAGATGGCTCCACAGAAGAGGAGCCTGATAGCTGAAGGCTCTGGCTTCTGATCTACATGTGGAGACTTTAGGAACCATGAGTAACCCTGCATTCTCAGAGCACAGTGTTCTGGTGGGATAAAAGGGCACTATGAGCTCTCTAAGATATGACGGAGCCTGACCATGTAGAGCTTTGGTTAAGTGAGGAGAAAGATTGTAAATTCATGCCTGGATTTTACAGGAAGCCAGAGATGAATTTACAGAAACAGGAAAAATATGATCTATTTTTAAAACTCCTGTCAGTTCACATCCTTCAGCATCCTGGATCAGTTGGACAGTCTTTAGAGACTTGTTGTAGCAACCTGATGATAAGGACTTGTAGTAATCCAGCCTAGAAGTAACAAGTGTGTGGACTAGTTTTCTGGTCTTGTGAGGAGGAAGGATTTGCACCTTTAAGGGCTCTGAGCCAAATCCTCCACACAAGGCGGTCCACTGGAATGCACTTCCACTCATGCACATAACATCTGTTGACAACATACCTGACCTCCTGTAGAAAGTGGTACTTTTTATTCCGTCCCTGAAAGAGCTGCGACGGGCTGACAACATGAAGCCCAAATCTCTTCCATCAACGTTGTTTGACAGAAATCCAGCATCAGGTGAGACTCTGAATGTACGAGCAGGAAAATACCAGCGGCATGTGGACTGTGTGGATCACTCCGGCCACAGTGACAGCCAGGCGGTGGACGACGACAGCAGGAAAACTGAGAAGAGCCACAGGGAGGTTCATTTTGCTTTTCTGCCCGAGAGGTATGAGCCGCTGGTGGATGAGGAGGAGAGAGTGAAGGCAAAGGAGGAGAAGAAGAAAAGGAAGAAAGAAAAGTACAAGAAAGTAAAGAAGGTTGGTGTTCTGGCTTTATGTTTCCCTGACAGTACATGAAACTGTTTTCTTATGGTACGGTAATAGTTTCACTGGTTAAGGTAAACTGTGAATTATTTTAACATGACTGAAATTAGCCTCAAATTGTTTAAACAGATTAATTATTGAAAAAAACTGCAAAAGTTAATTGGTTTCATCCTCCTGCTATAAATGATCCTTGAAAATGTAACTTGCACAGTCTGTGGGCTGTTTTTGTACTTTGTGTTCTACACTGTTACTGCTTAATCATCACAATTTAGTTGGTGATTATTGAGATAATAACTAGTCATAAAAGAATTATACAACTTAAGTGTTTACAGCTGCAGATCTCAAAAACTACCGAAAGGTCATCAGCCTAAAATAAACTCAAATGATCGCCCTTTATACCAGTTATGATTTAGAAAAAAGAAATCTTGCCCACTTCCTTTAACCCTTTGAAACATGGAGGGTCTTCACTTTTCCTGTGCTGCTTTCAGACAGATCACAAGTATTTAACCCTTTGAACTCTGAGATAATTGGTGCAAGTTCTTTCACAAACATTGGAAAAAGGCATCAAGCTTGGTAAGACATGTCCCACAAAGTGCAAAAAAAATTAATAGATTCAGAAAATTATTTTTAAAAAATAAGGGAAAACTACATTTATAATTATCACATTTTAAAATTATGTTATGGATTTTTAAAAAAAATAAATTTTAGGCACTTTTTCCAGGTCATTTTCGTATTTGTTTGTTTTTAAATTTTATTTTTTTCACTAATTTTCTTGTTTTTATTTTTCTCTTGCTTTTTCAAATTGCTGTCATTTTTAAATGGTTAAAGCTGCTGGTCTGTCTTCACCTTTTCCCATAATTATCCAGGGTGTCAGCGGGACCTTAAAAGGTCTTAAATTAATTTCTTCAAACAAATATTAGGCCTTTAAATTCATAAAATGATCTGAAATTTGAATTTGTGGTCTTAATTGCCACAAACATTTGATGTAATTGAATTTATCCGTCTCTTAATTTATTTTTGTAAAAGTGAGTCAAGCTCTTCTGTGTGAAAGTCCACATTTCTGATGTTACAAATCTTCAAAAAGAAAACATATGTAAGATCTGCACACCAAGTAAAGCTCCCATCAAAATGCCATTTATTATAGTAGTGACGTTTTGAGCCCTCAGGCTCTTCTTCAGACTAAAAAATGTGAGCAGAGGTGCCCTCTTAAATACCCACAATTCCCAAATAACAATTAGTATAATCATTGACATACTGAATATACTGAATACAATCGTCAAAACAAAAACAATCAGAAATATATAAAAAAAATAGTGTCGATAAAGTACATAAAGAGTGACCTGAAACATACATACATACACACACACACACATATATACATATATATATATACAGTACAGGCCAAAAGTTTGGACACACCTTCTCATTCAATGCGTTTTCTTTATTTTCATGACTATTTACATTGTAGATTCTCACTGAAGGCATCAAAACTATGAATGAACACATGTGGAGTTATGTACTTAACAAAAAAAGGTGAAATAACTGAAAACATGTTTTATATTCTAGTTTCTTCAAAATAGCCACCCTTTGCTCTGATTACTGCTTTGCACACTCTTGGCATTCTCTCCATGAGCTTCAAGAGGTAGTCACCTGAAATGGTTTCCACTTCACAGGTGTGCCTTATCAGGGTTAATTAGTGGAATTTCTTGCTTTATCAATGGGGTTGGGACCATCAGTTGTGTTGTGCAGAAGTCAGGTTAATACACAACCGACAGCCCTATTGGACAACTGTTAAAATTCATATTATGGCAAGAACCAATCAGCTAACTAAAGAAAAACCAGTGGCCATCATTACTTTAAGAAATGAAGGTCAGTCAGTCCGGAAAATTGCAAAAACTTTAAATGTGTCCCCAAGTCGAGTCGCAAAAACCATCAAGCACTACAACGAAACTGGCACACATGAGGACCGACCCAGGAAAGGAAGACCAAGAGTCACCTCTGCTTCTGAGGATAAGTTCATCCGAGTCACCAGCCTCAGAAATCGCAGGTTAACAGCAGCTCAGATCAGAGACCAGATGAATGCCACACAGAGTTCTAGCAGCAGACCCATCTCTAGAACAACTGTTAAGAGGAGACTGCGTGAATCAGGCCTTCGTGGTCAAATAGCTGTTAGGAAACCACTGCTAAGGAGAGGCAACAAGCAGAAGAGATTTGTTTGGGCCAAGAAACACAAGGAATGGACATTAGACCAGTGGAAATCTGTGCTTTGGTCTGATGAGTCCAAATTTGAGATCTTTGGTTCCAACCGCCGTGTCTTTGTGAGACGCAGGAAAGGTGAACGGATGGATTCCACATGCCTGGTTCCCACTGTGAAGCATGGAGGAGGAGGTGTGATGGTGTGGGGGTGTTTTGCTGGTGACACTGTTGGGGATTTATTCAAAATTGAAGGCACACTGAACCAGCATGGCTACCACAGCATCCTGCAGCAACATGCCATCCCATCCGGTTTGCGTTTAGTTGGACGATCATTTATTTTTCAACAGGACAATGACCCCAAACACACCTCCAGGCTGTGTAAGGGCTATTTGGCCAGGAAGGAGAGTGATGGAGTGCTGCGGCAGATGACCTGGCCTCCACAGTCACCGGACCTGAACCCAATCGAGATGGTTTGGGGTGAGCTGGACTGCAGAGTGAAGGCAAAGGGGCCAACAAGTGCTAAACACCTCTGGGAACTCCTTCAAGACTGTTGGAAAACCATTTCAGGTGACTACCTCTTGAAGCTCATTGAGAGAATGCCAAGAGTGTGCAAAGCAGTAATCAGAGCAAAGGGTGGCTATTTTGAAGAAACTAGAATATAAAACATGTTTTCAGTTATTTCACCTTTTTTTGTTAAGTACATAACTCCACATGTGTTCATTCATAGTTTTGATGCCTTCAGTGAGAATCTACAATGTAAATAGTCATGAAAATAAAGAAAACGCATTGAATGAGAAGGTGTGTCCAAACTTTTGGCCTGTACTGTATATATATATATAAATATATATATTGCTACTTAAGACCTTTGCATTGGGGCCACATGTATACTACTTAGTCTTAAACTTTGTCTTATCTTGAAATGGTCTGTCTTATAAAGCATTACATTTTTAAATGTCAGATACCTGCAAACACTCCGTCATCACCTGTTACACCTGGGTGCTGTGTGAAGGTTTGTAATCCAGCTTTACCCTCTCAATTATTCCGATTACAGAGGCATGCAGCACAGTGTGTAGAGATAACAAGCTCCTTCAACATCATTAGTGGTCTGTTTACTGGACAGACTGCTTTATTACCCATACTCCAAATTGATTGACAAGGAAATGGCTTGTTCACTATGACCTCAAACAACATTATTACTGGTTTATCAGTGAGCTGGCATATTTGTTTATATTGAACATTAACAGACTCTTATTAGTCATGTTTGGGAAATGTCAGGTAGACAAATCATAAAGGAGCGCGTAGTTTAATGAGGGAATGGGTGGAGTCATACACACTGCAATGATATAGTTTTTAAAAAGTAGAAGTGCTGTTTACATTTTGTTCATGTTCAGTGAATATGAACTAACACAACAGGGATACTCAACTTGCTTTGGGCCACTTTGGCAAAGTGACCAGAGGCCGGATGTCAGTTAATGAGAAAATATTAATATTTATCAGTATATAGAATAAATGAATTGGCTGTTTTCAACCTTTTGACATTTGCTGTACTTTGTTTGCCAAGAAGCAAATAGTTACAGTGGCACTCACAGGTCAGGTGTATGTAGGGGCATTGGACATACGGGGGTCCAGAGGATCCTCCCTGGCACATTTATTCAATTTACTTTTTTAAACAAGCTCTGTTTTGATGCGCTCTGACATCTTGATATTTACATTCAAAGTACAAAAACTTTCCACTGCAAATGAATTTATTTTCACTTAATTAGAAAATGGTCGGCGGGCCCAAGGCACCTTATCAGGCTGCAAGTTGAGTATGCATTTCAGTGTCTGTCTTATATGAAAAAGTTGATCCGAGTTGATCCGATCTTTGTCTTTTCTTGTAGTTGCCATTTGGGTAAGTAAAAATGTGAACTCAATATGGCATCAATCAATCCGCCTCATTTAAATTATTCTAATACATTGTTGATTATTGGAAACACTGACACCAGAACGATATGAATCTACACAATTCAGCTGAATAAAAGTGATGAAATTACAGCAGATGCAAGTAACAGTAATCACCTTTACAAATCATCCTTAATATCATTTGCAATACATCAAATCTTCTTTTCATAAACAAAAAAAATGCAGTAAAATTTGAAGAGAATCTGCACAGTTTTAATTGCTTTAAGTGTGATTTATAAGGAAATGATTTATGGAATGTGATCAGTGACGTGGTATTCTCATCATCTTATCAGTTATTTGTGGCCTATATAAATCTGTGAAAACATACTGAGGAATGGAAACCAATCATAAAAGACTGAACGTGAAAGTTCAATGGTGCAGAAAATGGCAGACAAATCTTCAATCAAAGTAGATGTCAAACTATATTTACATGATTTATGATTCATGTATGACTCATTTAATCTGTTTTAAGTTTAGATAATAAGTTCAAATACTGTGTTGGGTCATTTTCACCAACTGCACTGACAACGTTGGATTGTTTTTGCTCTGTTTTCCTAAAATATCTGACTTCCTGTATCCGCTTCAGCCACTCAGCCCTTTCCTGTCCAAAGGCTTCAGGAGACAATGGTGTTCACGGGGTTTTCTGTTTACATTATAGGGTTAAATACGGACTGCACCTCTCCTCCTGTGGTGCTATTGTTCTACCAGCACCACATGTGTAGGTTTTCTTTAAAACTCTTCTGCCTGATTTCATGTTTTGTCTTAGTTATTAATTCTGTCAAAACCGCTGACGAAGCTTTACCACACAACTATAATCTGAATAATGTGGGAATAAAAATGATTATGGCATGGTTGTGTGGATTAATTTACCTTTTCATCCTCCTTTAAATGATTGAGATTACTTTGGATGTATAGATTATTGCATTATTGCTTAAATCTGTGACTGTATGTTTGTCTTTCAGAATGTTGGCAAGGCACTTCGCTGCACCTGGAAGTGTCTAATGCTTGGTCTCTACAATTTCGCCCTCGGCTACTCGACTCCGATCACGGTGGCTGCTACCTTTGTCCCTGACTTTCACCCAGGCAGAAACACGTCCTGAGCCGTGCACCTCCTCCAGTTTCTCTGCAAACTACACTGTACATACCCGTAAACCCACAGACACTGACCAAAGACTTCTAGTATGTTTGTAATGTTTGTTTGTTTGAAATTACATTTTTATATCTGATTCCACCTAAGTGTTAAAGCTATGCCCTTTTCACAGTAGACCTTTTATACAGTTATTACATTAATGATTTCTAATCAGCTGGCCCAACTGTCATTAATGTGATTAATTACACATGCTGACATGTTGTTGATTTGACTAATCCTAACGTCATTTGATCATATGGCCCCCTTTTTAACTAGATATAAAATGAAAGACAGAGTGTGTAAAATTTCTCTTTGCATAATACACCCATTGCTTTCTTTATGTACTCCATACACCTAAATCACGTATCACTTGTGCATGTATTAAGCCCTAAGAAGACGTGCCTTTTTTCACTCGGAGAACGTTTTTTTTATCAAGTTGGTGTTTGCATGTGGGACACCGTGGGAATGTGGTACCTGCAGCAGGACAGGAATGACAGGAATGTTTACTGTAGCTGCAGACAAAATGAGACGGGGAAGGAGTCAGGAAAGACTTAACAGGGTCATCAGTGAAGCATATGAGTAATTCAAGGCTGAAAGGATGTGGACAGGCACAGTAAGTGAGAAACCAGGCTACCCTCCTCCTCTCAGAGCGGAGCAACTGGACCACTGATCTCAAGAGTGTTACTTCACTCTTAAACAGATAGATGGATGAAAGACTACTAAAGACTGAAGGTGGTGATGGTCAGGAGGCTTTGGTTAAGTTTAGAAGGATTCTCAGATCAAAACATATTGGTGTGACTTTTGAAGCTAGTCACAAACATTTCAGTGTTTCTGAATGTGTGTCTTTTTGTTCACTTTTAAAGGTTTTGCAAGTCATGACGTGTAAATAGACATTTAATAAAATGTTAATAAATTGTGCGCAAACGTAGTCATTTGTTATTGGTGGAGAAAGGAGTGTGAGAAAGCCATAGTCTTTAAAGTGTTAAAAACAACTCCTAATTTTCAGAACCTCATTAAATAAAAGGATGAAAAAAAGGGACAACAAACACATTAAAAATATAATTTGGACACATTTTGGACTAAACTACCCAGTCATAGTTAATTATGAAATGACTTCTGTAACAGATGAAGAAAAAGCTGAGATGCTGGCACAAGCATGTTAAAGTTCATAGCTCAGATAACATTAGTGAGGAGGAGTGAAGAGGGAGTGAAACTACAATAACAGAGAAATGAAGAAATATTATTGCAAAATGAAGATACCAGCAGTTTATCAAGTATTCCCTTGACAGAGACAGACCTGAGTCTTGGTAAAACGAAGATGTCTTCACCAGGTAAAGCCCAAAGTTATGACTGTATGCAATGATAAACCATCTATAGTGAGACATTGAACGACATCTTGCTTGAAATGTATAATAAAGTATGAGAGAAGGTAAAACTGGCACAAAACTAGAAAGAGTCTATACCAGTCCAGGAAAAGGTCGCTCTAATCCACGGAATTATTGAGTACGAATTCTTTAAAATCCCATATCTGTAAATTAATGGAGCAAATTATTAATCATATGTGATTTACAAATTATTTGACAAAGACAGTCAGAAGGTGAATATTATATATTTTGTTTATTTGAGGAGAACAATTGTGCTTAACAGAAATTAAATTTGTGTTCTCGGTTGTTTTATTTTATTTTATTTTACTGTATTTTACTATACTTTATTTTACTTAATTTACTATATTTTACTTTATTTTATTTTATGGTGGTGCTTATAAAGTTTGACTCCACACCAGTTGGTGGCGGTGAGAACAACAACTACGACGAGTCGCCGCTGTGACGTCATTCCTCTGCGACTGGAGCGCTCCTTCCGTAGCGCTGACTTGTTTACACGAGCCTTCGCTGAGTAAGATTTTGTGAAAATGACGGAGCAGAAAGCGGATAATATCAGCTCTATCCCCATCGATGGGTTCAGCAATTTAAGAATCACATCCATATGGACGTTTCTCATGTCTGTAAGTTACATTTTATTTACTGACTCGATGTTCTAGCTAGCTGTGAGTTAGCTACCATGGCCAACAGAGCGATTGTCTTGGCCGTCGATACCCGCTTGTAGAAGTTATACTTTGGTATATGTCGGTTTAATTAAGATGCTTAATGTGTGGTTGTCGTCTCTATTCGTAGGTGCAGTGGTCGGAGCCTTGGCTTATTGGACTGTTGGTGTTTCATGTTGTGTGTTTGTTTCTGACTGTGGTGACGTGCAGGTACTACAGAGCTCAGATATGTCACTTCCTGCTCATGGGTAAGTGAAGAGGAAGGTGGAAAGAGGCCTGCAATAATTAGGACATTACATGCATATATATATGAATTATAATTCATTATAATACCTAACATCATCAAACAATGAGTCCTACACGTCGTCTTAATTGCCATCTGAAGATACAGCATGTTAAAACCACAGTAAAACCTACCTACAACACTGGAAACACAGGATTTTAGCCTGTCCCCACTCCCTAACACTGCACTTTACCATGAAATATGATCACTACAATCTTCAGAAATCTTATATTTTGTATTATTGTGTGACTCACTTAGACATATAGTACACTTACATCAGAAAGTCAGTGTTAGTTAAAATACACATTTTAGTCGTGTCCCCAGGTTTTCACTCACTCCTGTTGCTTTAACGCAATTGGGACATTACACATGTCACATAATTAACTACTAACTTTAGTCTCTTGGAAGCCATGGGTAGGGATGCACGGTGATATAGGCACGTCATTGCAATCGGCTAACATGCTGATAATATCCGTACATTATCGGTGTCGGCCAATATGGCTATAATATGAACTATCAGAATCGGCCAACATGCTTTGTCTTATTTTGCACAATGACTGAATATCACATACATTGTAAAGTATTATTTTATGCCTTCATCTGCTGGTGGGCTATCAAAAAAAGAGTATACATGTATACTATGATGTGAATTCCACTACAGAGGAGACTTAATAATCACTAGAATTAGGTAGGGAAAAAAGTAGATATATCGATATTGGTATCAGTTATAGGTCAAATGAGTTGTTACATATGAGCATAAAAAAATCCAGTATT
Source organism: Epinephelus lanceolatus (assembly GCF_041903045.1). Classification (NCBI taxonomy): domain Eukaryota; kingdom Metazoa; phylum Chordata; class Actinopteri; order Perciformes; family Serranidae; genus Epinephelus; species Epinephelus lanceolatus. The sequence goes on along the minus strand of NC_135746.1, from coordinate 16,994,475 downwards.
GTGCATCCCCAGCCATGGGAATACCAAAAGTTAGTTCTCTCTCTTTATTTTCAGTTACTTTGTTTGTTTGTTTTTCATATTGTAAGTATGACTTGAGAATGGCAACTTCAATGTAACTCAATACTTAAATTATATTTTAGTTTTAGTCATGTTGTTTTTTCAAAGATAGCTTTGGTAAACCACTTGAGGATGCCAAGTGTTCTCATGCTTTTATCACTGATGTCATGTCAGTGAAATGACCCTGTACGTACATACTTACAAACATGTACATTTAACTTAACTACTAACCTACTACCTCTTGAAACAGTTCTGTGACACCTGTATTTTGGCATTCGGATTGTATGTAAAACACAGGTGTATTTCTTAGACATTTATCTTACAAGTTATATAAAATTTGTCTAATGGCAAAAATTAATAAAATTATATACGTACGCAAATATTAAAGGTCCATAATAAGCTGTTTACAGGTGATTAAAGGGCAGGACTTTAACAGGCATCTGTCTGTATAATCTGTATAAATGTGTTGCTTTGATTTGGAATATCAGTAAACCGTTCTTTTGGTTTTGCACATACATTTCACTGATGCACACTTGTGTAGGTTAACATACCCTATATTGCTTTCTAACTTTGATTTATCTATAGTTATTTGTATGATTTGTCTTATCATTTGAATAGTGTCCCTACCTACTTCCATAGTCTGTTATGTTTATCTTTTGTAAATCAAGTCAAAACAAGTAGTTATTGTTGTGTTTGATACCATATAGCCTGGATAAGATAATTGAGATATCTCAAAACTAGTTAAAAGTATCAGTGAATCTCATATACCTTGTTCATATTTGTTCAACAACTGCTAAAAATGTGAAAGCTGAGTGTTGAGGCTAAGAAGCTGTGTTACTAGAGTGCATATAATCAGTTTGTGCTTTGCTGAGTGACATTACGTCTCTCCACAGCTGGCCTGGTGTACTCTGCTGAATATCTAAATGAGCTGGCAGCCATGAACTGGAGGTAAGACCATCGGCCAGCAGTATTTTCTTTTTATACCCTTGTTTGTGAAATAATGTGTGTGCATAGCCTCTGTTGTTCATAAACTTTGTCATTATTAAGATCTCATTAAGCTTCATTATTTTTTTGCAGGTCCTTTTCCAATTTCCAGTACTTTGACTCTAAGGGCATGTTCATATCTTTGGTCTACTCCATTCCTCTTCTGCTGAATACAGTCATCATTGTGGTAAGATTTACTGTTCGTCTTCACCCCCACATCAAATAAAATGTTAAAAACACTGCTGAATGTTTGTGGTGTACGTCGACAGATGGTGTGGGTGTACAGGGCCTTTTCCACCATGACGGAGCTGAAGACACTCCAGCTCAAGCGAAAGGCCCGCAGAGAGAAGAGAGAGAAGAGCGACTGATCCCTCACTTTATGTCCAAAATATGGGCTCAGTGGGAGAAATTAAGACTCTGCCAGGCTAATCCTGAATTTTGGAAGAGGAAGGCAGATTCCTTCTTGTGACGGTAAAAAGGATTGTTGGTTGATGCCGGTCAGGACTGGCTCTCGGTTTCTGCTAACAGTGGTGGAAAGATGCACCTGAATATACTGTACAATATGAGATTCGTGAGGACCACAGAGACATTTACTGTTTTGTATTTAATGTTTTAAAGTGTGTTAAAATGCTCAAAGTGTTTTTGAATGACTTTGATGCAACTTTGATTTCAAGGCCTGGGAATGTTGCAGCTTTAGTTCGATACAAGACTGTGGAAGGGCCTCTTATGGATACAGGGTGTCTGCGGGTCCTTAAAAAGTCTTAGAAAGTCGAAAACACATTAACTAATAAAAGGGATAAAAAAGTATAAATTGTCTTACATTCAGAAAGGAAGGGTCTTAAATGTTTTTATGCCTCCGTGCTGGCGATAGCTGGAGCCAGAGGCATTGGGTCTCATTCATGAAACGTGAGCAGAAGGAATTTGTGTGTAAACTGTTCGCAGACGGAAATTTACGTGCGTGTCCGCATTCATCAATATTTTAGTAGCTCCGATCTTTTCGTAGCTACTAACAAAATCTACTCCTGCTCCTGACCACTCGTAGTGCTTGTGTAAATGTAGTAAAGCACATAAATATTCCTTGTCACTATTGGAAATTACAATTTTAATTCATATTGCGCTCTGTTATCTACACAATACACAGATGCCTTTGAAACACGTAATCTAAACATGACAAAATATTAAAAATATAACACATTTAGTTAAATTAGTTGGCAATTAGCAGGTTTAAGACCCAGATTAGGTTCATGATTGTGAATTATCTATGTAAATCCACTCAATAGATTACACGTCCTTTCTACATGTTGAATGATGATAATAAAAAATATCCGTAAGGACAGCCGGATCACAGCCTCTTCGGCCGTTCCCACTTCATTCAAAACCCCACAAATGAATCTTCTGTTTGTTTAGTGACCGCTGTATTTTTTGTGTGTGCTTATAGGCCATAAGGTGAACGCAGTTATCGTTTCATCTCGTTCCGACATCTGGGGACGACACGATCTTTACTTCATAAAAAAGATCGATACATGTTCAGCTAATCAGCGGGAGTTCGTAGCTCATAACCCCGCAAGAGTCCTGTGATCGGAGTCGTAATTCGGCACTTGTTCCGTCTGAGCGTAATGATCTGTTCCGCCTGAGCGTAATGATCTATTCCGCCTGAGCGTAATGATCTGTTTCGCCTGAGCATAATGATCTGTTCCGCCTGAGCGTTATTCGCTGGGTCGGTGGTGAAGTGGCGCACATGACTCGTGCTACGGACGGACGGACAGACAGCTACGTATCTTAAACAGGTAATACATCTGGCTACATCTTTCCCACATCAAATATCTGTGATCACCTACACCCGCGTGCGTAAAAGCGCACACAATTCCGTGTCCTCTCACCGCGGATGCTGTGATTTGATGGCCCGGTACTCATTGTAGCCCACTCTTAGATGTCGGAGCAGAAATCAGTTTCTGTGAGACTTTTTCTGATTCACCTTATGGCCTATTATGCGTTTCTTTGCTTCCAGTTTCATATCAAACCATTTACACTTTACCTCTGACATGGTTCTTTGTACCACAGAGACAACATTAACAGCATCTTACCTCCCTCCAGGCCTTCGCTTTGCCTGTCCCTGTCACACCACTACTAACTGAAGAAAATAAAATGTTTTTTCTTAAGTCCACTTAACCCAAAATTATTTCGATCTCCGCTTCAAAAAAATTCTTTTTTCTTTCTCTCTCTTTCTTTCTTTGCGCCATGACTGACAGGTCGACTGGATGCACCTACACCTCCTTATATGGTGGTTATTGGCTATTCGTGGGCGGGGATTTATGCTAGTTGCTGATTACCGGGAGCACGCTGTCACTTTACGATGGATTGGCCTTCATGATCATACACACGTGTTTCCGATCAAATCTGAGTTTCCCGCGGCGTTCCTGAATCCGGGGTAGGTTTTTAGTAGAGTAGGCTTTTATGTGCAAATCTACACACAGATTTACTCACTTTTCATGAATGAGACCCATTATGTTTTCGGGATATCCATCTGCACGAATGCCCATCCCATTCTCTTGAACAAAATGTCTTTAAAAACATCTTGAGGAATTTTTTTCAAATTTGGCACAAATGTTCACTCAAACCCAATGATGACACGATTTTATTTTGGTGATCATAGGTCAGAGGTCAAGGTTAATGTGACCTTGCATCTCTCATTCTTGTGAACACTGGTATCTCAATAATGCTTTGAGGGACTCCCTTCAAATTTGGCAAAACGTCCACTTGGACTCAGCGATGAACTGACTAGATTTTGGGGATCAAAGGTCACAGTCTGTGACTTTACATCCATATCATTCTTGTGACCACAATATCTCAACAACACCTTGAGAGACTTCCTTCAAATTAGGCACAAACGTCCACTTGGACTAAAGCATAAAACATGTTTTTGATCATAACTCAAGAATTCCTATGCAAATTATGATGAAACTTAACACAAATGTCTGATACAATAAAATGATGAAGTGATGACATTTTATATCCAAAGGGTCAAAGGTCAACTTGACTTTGACATCATAATATTCTGGATAAAGCACATTCCTGGCTATTACTCAACATCATCATCAAGGAAGATGTGTGTGAAGCATCCATGTTTTCACAGACATGTAAACTGTAAGTGAAATCTGACTGGCATGCAGAGACATACAAGTGTGGGGCAGTAAATCTAGTATAGTCATGCCACTGGTAGAATTTCCGTTGTTGGTACTACAGGAAACATTTTTTGAACAGAGGAAAACACATAGTTAGACTTTGATGTTACATCTGTATGTGTACAATGGTGTTGTTTTCCCCCCTCAATACATTTACTGAAGATTAAACAATGTGTTTGCATCGTTAAATTAAGGCCTTGCTAGCCAGCCTGCTTGTTAGTTTATTTTTTCTTTGGGATAAGCACAATTTAATTTTAAGTGGTATTAAAAGGTCTTTTAAAAGTATTAAACTCAACTTGTATACCTGGAGACACCCTGGGATTCAGTTCAGTTCAGTGTAACTTAATTTATCCCAGAGAATGTGTAACACAATTACAGTAAATGGACTGCATACAAGGTGCCATCTGCTACTCAGTAACCATTCACATGCTCTAACACACCAATGGAACAGCCATCAAGGGCAATTTGGGGTTCAGTATCTTGACCAAGGATACTTTGACATGGACTAGAGGAGCTGGGGATTGAACCCTCAATCTTCCAATTGGTAGACAACCCACTCCTCCTCTGAGCCACAGCCACCACAGAATTGATAACTACTTTGTAAAGACTCCACATTACATAGATTTTATTGTGGCAAACATTCATGTGCTCCTACAACACTGGTACATTCATGATGACATGAGCAAGGACACGCCAAGAGGAAGACAACTACACTCGATAACCAAGATGATGCATTCAACAGGAGTCCTTTTGTCAGACGAAATCAACTAATGTAAACCACAGCTTTCAAATTGAGGGCAACCGACATCTATTTAATCTGAATGGTTACACATAAGATAACAATTAGTCCATCCTTCAAGCCGGAGCTGAACCAGCGACCTAAGGATAACTGTCGTCTTCAACCTACAGTCCTCCGCTCTACCAACTGAGCTATCGAAGGGAACAACAACATTCACAAACCTGGGTCAGGGTCACACACTGGGCCTAGTTTCTGAAACAGTGGAGTACTGGGGCACCCACACCCCATGTACAAAGGCTGTGTCCTTGCCACAACAGCCGCAGGCTCCTTTCCAACCCACATTCCTTTGCTGCATGTCATTCCCCCTTTCAAACTATAGCTGTCCTATCAAATAATGGTAATGCAGAAGGGGAGGAGTTTTAGACATAGGAGAGGACATATTGACAAAGATTATATTATGCTGTTATTTCCTGCGTCTTACAGGAAAGCCACGAGGCATTTATTTTATTCAACAAACCCTCAGCAGGAGACTGTGGGCTGGACTTGTGTCACAATAAATAAGCGCTATGCTAGCTTAACTGGCTTTGGATCCCAGAATCGGTTTAACTTGTCTGACAGCTCTTACGCGGTGTAGGGGGGAAGTAAGGTCTTATGACCTGTCAGTAGGTCCAGCGAGGAGGCACAGTCCTCCTCATGAGGGGGGTGGCTGTTTTATGATACTGACCTAACCTCTGTGTGAAACAGTAGACCTCTTTAATAGCAGACATTTTGACTTACGAGGAAAAGCACAGATGTTACTAATAACATTACTGATGGCTCTGCTCTGTTAATGTCTCCCAGTAGATCATGACAGTGTGACAGTGAGCCAGCACGCACACAACAAAACCCCCGACAGTTAAGTAATGGAATTCAGCTGTCATTAACTTGATTATTTACACCAGTGCTATTTCTACGGAGACATGTCCTCGATGAAAAGGCTCATGTCTTTAGGAGAGCACATTTCACTGCATGTGTCGACACAATAGCACCACTAATTGTCACCAGGGAGGCAAGTGTGCAGGCTTAAAGTTGTATAAAGCTGCTGACCTCTTAGCCCATCAAATTATGAATTAGTCATTATTATTACAGATAATTATGTTATCAAATTTGCATTGATTATTGGTGAATTAAATCTGCCAAATGTTTTGGATATACTAGTCCAGGATATATCAGGGAAGGCTCAACCCCACTTTCATGTCTGATACAGATATCGATACCACAACCTAGAGTATTTTCTGATATGAGGACCAATCTGATCTGCCCCCCCTTAAAAAACTCAGCTGTTAATAATACATTTGTATTGATGCACTTTATTAACCCAGCCATCAAAAAAACATCACGCTCAAACTATGAAACAAATATGCCACTCATGACTTCCTGTCTCAGTTACGCAATACTGCTGCGTGTTTTATTTATTTATTAACGTTCTCACACAAAACTTTTAGTAGCACCATTCAAACACTCACAGTGAAATTTAAAGGTCAACTTTGTGCAAAAGTTAAAGTATTTAGAGTAAAAAGAAAATATAATTTCAGTGTAAAGTACTGGATATAACTCAACATTCAGTGTAGCTTATATCTGCACAAATCAAGCTACAATGTGGACCGTAACTTAAAGAACTATAACATAAAAAATAGCATCTCCAGTATGGTGGACATGGTATCTCAAGGTATTGTTGCCTACAATTCAACACAGTCTCACAGAAATTCGGGAAATGAACACGACCTATGGGGGTTAGTTACAACGCGCTTAAATTATTTGCCAGATAAAAAACAACAATGCTAATGCAAAGTCTATTATGAATGTTTGCAGTTTCCACGTCATTAATGTGGTCAAAGAGGTAGTTCAGATTTTTTGAGTTGGGGGTTTTATGTGGCACGCCCCCAGTTGGGAGAAGCAGGTTGGAGTCCGACATGGAAGCTAAGCAACCCACTGCTGTGGATGGGTTCAGCAACAAAACATATTTTAACCACCTGAAAAAAAATGTCAGTGTAAGTTTATGCTATATTGAGAGTATTCTCACTGCTTTACCTTTAGGTCAGACAGCCATTTCCAACTGGAAAATGAAACCATTATGCTGCTCTCCTCAAAGCCAGACTCCATTGAGAAAAACAGTGATTTAACATTACTGAACACAGGAAGTGCTGGTCTACTGCTGCTTTGATCAGTTATTTTGTTTGTGATATTGTGTGACTTTGGTTTTAAAAGGGGTTAATTCAGATTCATCAAAGTCACACCATAACACAAACTAACTTAGTGATCAAAGCAGCAGTAGACCAGCAGCTCCTGTGTTCAGTGAGCTAAAATTACTGTTTTTGTCAATGGAGTCTGGTGGCTTTTCCAAGAGCATAAATGAGGAGCTTAAGATGATAGCTCATCCCAGACCACAGACTCCTTGTGAAATAGTCACAGTTTGATTCAGTTTGGGGAACAAATTGTAATGCTTGCCTAAGTATAGGAAAAAATTGTGGTTTCAGCTAAAATAACTACATACAGGATGTAAGTGACATAAAGTATATACTTCACTTCGCTATATAAAGTTTGTTACATCATGTAACATAACTGCGTTGACCTTTGGTTTCACACGGGACACCATCAGTGCTTTGACCCTTCCACCACCCCTTCCGCCTGCCCTACGTTGACTTTCCAACTCTTTATACTTAATTTGTGTGTCCACCGTGACAAAAGATCCTCACTTACTTTGCATTAGCATTGTTTGTGTTGCCAGCATATAATTTTGTGCCCACCACCAACATGTAATGTGTTGCTAAATCAATGTCACGTATTTCTATGAGACTTGGCTGTATTATTACACCTCATCTAAATTTTGCTGCATTAACAAAATATCTAAGGGTTGACAGTTCAAGCTCTAAAATAACTACTGTTCACGAGACACATCCTGCTCTTCAGTACTACTCATCATGTCACATGTCTCTTTACAGCATATCGGACAAAGTTAAGCATTTATATATAGTTTAGGCTAATGGGCTGTATCAGATTATACTTTTCCTTTTTTCTGATATCTGATCCAGTGATTTTGGGCTGTATGAGACATATATGTGTCTGCAGAAATGTATTGGGACCAAAAGGCCTTCACTAGTTTGAAAGCTATTTATTTTGAGGATAGTTTTAGTTAAAAAAAAAAACATTAAAGTAAAGCAAAATGCACTGTAGCATTAGTTCCTGTACATATTGTATTTTTGGGGTTGTTTGGATGCTTGGGTCATCCTACAGGTGTTGGTGTAACACACTCAGGGTAATGTGCTGCAGTTAAGAGGGAAGCTGGGTGTACGCTGTCTTACCGTATTTTGGTGTGAATTAAATAAGATAAAACAAGAGAAATTGTAGCCTGCTTATTACCCACAAACAAGAAGAGCTGGAGAACACCACAGAAGAAGAAAGGTTACAACACCATAAAAATATAATAGTTAAAGGGTAGAAAGACAAAAGCTGCAAAGGAAATATGCACTGAAACTGGTACACAGTATGTCTGAAAAAGTCATGTTCAGACACCCTGATTTTTTGGGTCTGTGGGTAAAATATAGAGGTCATAAGGCCTGGAGATGCTGTGTCACCACTAGAGCGCAGTATGGACTAAATGACATGAGACAGGTCCAGCTGTCGAGACTTTTTCCTCAACTCACACTTCATTTTTTCCTCCTTTTTTTTATCTCTGCCGAGAGCTGACAGGATGTCTCACCTCAACCTCATTACTTTTCCCAGATGCATCTGCTATATGTTGGTATGCTTTTCCTACATTTATCTGTCATGATGCATTAAGTGTGGACACGAGTGATTGGATTGCTGTCATCATGGGAAGTTATCTGAGAGAACGGGGAGGAAGAGAAATGGTGAGAAAAGTGTGTGTGTGTGTGTGTGTGTGGGGGGGGGGGGGTGAGCAGGTGTGTGTGGAGACGTGTCAAGGCTCCATCTCTTGTGTAGGAGGCTCCTCTATGACAGGCAGAAAAACGGTTCACCTCCAAAGACATTAAAGGGACGGTTAAATATAGACAAGTTTGTCTTCTTATACCTGTGGTGCTGTTTGTTATCTATAGATTGTTTTGGTGTCAGTTGCAGAGTGTTGGAGATATCGGACGTAGAGATGTCCGCCTTCTTTTGAATATAATGGAACTAGATGGCACTCGGCTTGGGTGAAAAATTTGGCAGCAATGTCTCTTTCCAGAAATCATGACCCGGTTGCTCAAGATAATCCACAAACCTTGTTGTGAGCAGTTTCATGTAGGGGTCATTTTTGTTGTATTGAACTATTCGCCAACGGTAGCAGTGTGCAGAAGGGAGCGTGCTCAACTCATGGTTGAGAGGCTTGTGTTCGTGACACTGCGAGATGTAAACATTAATAGTGACCAACTCAGCTGAGCAGTGACGTTAGCTAGCTCAGTGAAACTCTTGAAATTCTCTTCCCTTCCCCGGAGTTAATTGTGAATGACCAGTGTGGTTCTACAGTTGGTGGGTGAGCTTGGTAGAAAGAAAATAGTTCCTACATGGAACTGCTCACAACAAGGTCTTGAGTAGGTGGGTTATGACATGAAGAACAGTACATTGCACTAAATTTAGTCAGCTGCAGTTCTGTGGGTGAGAACGCTTCGATTGAGAACTAGACTCATCCCCTTATGGTTGTATGTCTCCGCCACTTGGTCAAGTAAATTTACATGCATTACAGTAGACAGTGCTTCAAATATGGATGTTGCTGCAAAGAAGCTACAAATTCTTAAATGTGGATGCTTCAACCCGGCAGCACAGAAGATTTATACAATCAACACAGTTTCAAGAAGGATACCCGAGATTAGTGTCACCAATTCAGTGTCTGTCCAAATGTCTACCTGAGAAATGACGTGGCCAGAAAAGTGTTTTTTTTTTTTTTGCAGAACATTACGACATCAAAGTGAAGCTGACCTTTGACTTTTTAAATACAAAATGTCATCACTTCATTCTATTAGACAACTGTGTAAAAGTTTGTCATAATCGGCGTATGAAAAACGTGTTTTATGAGATCACAGTGACCTTTGACGACCGAAATCAGTTCATCCTTGAGTCCAAGTGGATGTTTGTGCCCAAGTGATTAACACTCCCTCAAGACATGCCTGAAATATTCAAAAGAATTGGACAGAGGTGAGGTCACTGTGACTTTGACCTTAAAAGTCTAGTGTGTAGGACTTAGCATCTCGCTGCAAGGTTGAAGAACTGAAACTTCGTCTGTGTGCCAAGCGTTTAGGAGAACTACAATGGGTGACGCAAAAATGCGGAAATGCAAATGGACCTGTCTAGAGCAAGTGTGTGATTTGTCTGTTCTGGGCTACTGTAGAAACAACATGGCAAACTCCGTTGAAGAGGACCCGCTCTTTATGTTAATTTAAACAGCTCATACTGAAAAAATGAAAACACAATGATTCTTATTTTCAGGTGATTATAAACTGAAGAAAACATACTTATTTTATATATATATACAGTACAGGCCAAAAGTTTGGACACACCTTCTCATTCAATGCGTTTTCTTTATTTTCATGACTATTTACATTGTAGATTCTCACTGAAGGCATCAAAACTATGAATGAACACATGTGGAGTTATGTACTTAACAAAAAAAGGTGAAATAACTGAAAACATGTTTTATATTCTAGTTTCTTCAAAATAACCACCCTTTGCTCTGATTACTGCTTTGCACACTCTTGGCATTCTCTCCATGAGCTTCAAGAGGTAGTCACCTGAAATGGTTTCCACTTCACAGGTGTGCCTTATCAGGGTTAATTAGTGGAATTTCTTGCTTTATCAATGGGGTTGGGACCATCAGTTGTGTTGTGCAGAAGTCAGGTTAATACACAGCCGACAGCCCTATTGGACAACTGTTAAAATTCATATTATGGCAAGAACCAATCAGCTAACTAAAGAAAAACCAGTGGCCATCATTACTTTAAGAAATGAAGGTCAGTCAGTCCGGAAAATTGCAAAAACTTTAAATGTGTCCCCAAGTGGAGTCGCAAAAACCATCAAGCGCTACAACGAAACTGGCACACATGAGGACCGACCCAGGAAGGGAAGACCAAGAGTCACCTCTGCTTCTGAGGATAAGTTCATCCGAGTCACCAGCCTCAGAAATCGCAAGTTAACAGCAGCTCAGATCAGAGATCAGATGAATGCCACACAGAGTTCTAGCAGCAGACCCATCTCTAGAACAACTGTTAAGAGGAGACTGCGCCAATCAGGCCTTCATGGTCAAATAGATGCTAGGAAACCACTGCTAAGGAGAGGCAACAAGCAGAAGAGATTTGTTTGGGCCAAGAAACACAAGGAATGGACATTAGACCAGTGGAAATCTGTGCTTTGGTCTGATGAGTCCAAATTTGAGATCTTTGGTTCCAACCGCCGTGTCTTTGTGAGATGCAGGAAAGGTGAACGGATGGATTCCACATGCCTGGTTCCCACTGTGAAGCATGGAGGAGGAGGTGTGATGGTGTGGGGGTGTTTTGCTGGTGACACTGTTGGGGATTTATTCAAAATTGAAGGCACACTGAACCAGCATGGCTACCACAGCATCCTGCAGCGACATGCCATCCCATCCGGTTTGCGTTTAGTTGGACGATCATTTATTTTTCAACAGGACAATGACCCCAAACACACCTCCAGGCTGTGTAAGGGCTATTTGACCAAGAAGGAGAGTGATGGAGTGCTGCGGCAGATGACCTGGCCTCCACAGTCACCGGACCTGAACCCAATCGAGATGGTTTGGGGTGAGCTGGACCACAGAGTGAAGGCAAAGGGGCCAACAAGTGCTAAACACCTCTGGGAACTCCTTCAAGACTGTTGGAAAACCATTTCAGGTGACTACCTCTTGAAGCTCATGGAGAGAATGCCAAGAGTGTGCAAAGCAGTAATCAGAGCAAAGGGTGGCTATTTTGAAGAAACTAGAATATAAAACATGTTTTCAGTTATTTCACCTTTTTTTGTTAAGTACATAACTCCACATGTGTTCATTCATAGTTTTGATGCCTTCAGTGAGAATCTACAATGTAAATAGTCATGAAAATAAAGAAAACGCATTGAATGAGAAGGTGTGTCCAAACTTTTGGCCTGTACTGTATATATATATGTTATATTCTTTTTTTGTCGATGGATGGCCCTAAATCCTACACACTGGACCTTTAAAGGTCAACTGATAAGTGGAAGGTCAAGTGAAACCTATCAGTAAATCTTATCTGATGAAGTTGCCGATGAGTGTTGTAGACTGGGGATGGTTATTGCAGCAGGAATGTTAAAACAGCGCTGTAAGATTCTTGGAGAGTCTTGCCCAGAAACTGACATGCTTATCAAGGATGAATCATGTCAATACTTTATGGCATGTGAGCTGCAGCTGACGTTCCCACAGGTGTTGTGAAGTTAAAGCTTTACAGATGAGGAACTGAGGCATGGAGAGTTATAAATGTTCTTTATGTTAGAAGTGTTTCGTCTGCCATATTGGTAATGATAATAGAACAGTAACGTGGTACAACGTTAACCTTTAACTAGTGTTCTCCTTATACTGTGCAGTTTAGTTTTGTATTCATAACTTTGTCTGAAATATTTCAACCGGATTGTCTATGTTTTTATGCCTCTGTGCTGACAACAGCCGTGGCAGAAAAGATTTCCACAAATTTGGCACAAACGTCCGGTTGGACTCAACGATGAACTAATTAGAAATTAGTCGTCGAAGGTCAGCGTGACCTCACAGAACATGTTTATTGCCATAACTCAAGAACTCAGATGTAATTTTGACGACACAAATGTCCAATTGTAATAATAAAATTATGAAGTGATGACACTTAATATCCAAAAGGTCAAAGGTCAGCTTCACTGTGACATCATAATATTCTGCAAAAACACTTTTCTGGCCATTACTCAACATCATAACTCACTAATGATGCTCAGCCTAAGTTCAATGCTATATTGATTAACAATCTACTACATCTTTACCACCCTCCTGGAATAGGTGACATCACAATGGGGTGAAGCACTGTCTACTGTCATGGCTACATATGAGTCTGGACAGACATGGATGTAATCTGTAACTCGACTGGTTGGCAGAGGGATACAAACAGAGGACGGTAATTCTAGTTTAGGTATGCAATACTCTCAAATGGATGTCTTTTGCATCATTTTTATACCTATTTACCCCAAATTAAGCCTGATTTGGTATCAATCAATCATTTATTTGTCACATGAAATCATAGCGGTCCATACAGGAGACGCGACCCTGTCAGCTCCTACAATTTGTGCATTGTAATTTGGTCCTTTTTTGCCCCTCTTACTTTCTAGGTTACTGCTTTTTCCATGTTTGCAGACTGGCTGGAGTGTGTTTTATGGCAGGGATGGTTCTGATAATCCTTGGTTTCTGGTTATGAATGATTTAATTGGAGATTAGGGTGCAGTTGCTTCTGTTGTTTTACTAATTAAATCCACCACAGACTCTGTGAGTTCATTAGTGTCATCTGTGACATTGAGGGTGGTGTTCTGGATCATGCTTCTGACTCTGATTGGCTTTATCTTTATCTTTGTTTACACATCTTGACCTCAACAAGACGGCTGTTTGGTTGCTTCTCCTGAACACAGGCAGTGAGCACGCTCTGCAGCTGCCTCTACGCAACACATTGTGATCTAGGGTGTTTATTCCTCCTGCTGTGGAACTCGAAAGCTCCTCACATTCACACACCAGTCTCCATAAAAGACACACCTCCTACCCTTCTCTTGCCAGAGTCCTCTGCTCTGTGAGGTCAGCATATAGAAAATAGTCACGGTGCTGTCCAGGATTTGGCCTAGTTTCAGTCAAATAAAGAGTTTTATAGTTCATGATATGTTGTTGGAAACTGATGCAACATGAAGGTTGTCCAGTTTGTTGTGCAATGCCTGTAAAAGGGCCTACAGGATGCTGTCTTTGGTAACTTCAGGAACTTAACTAGAAAGTAAAGCAGAAATAGACAGTTTTTTTGCTTTAAATTACCACTATGAAATAACTGTTGATTGCACAATGACTATTGACACCATTAGCATTTAGATTGGCTCCCTATAAGCCTTGCTTTCACCATGCAATTCTGTCTGCCATCAGGTACCATCTTAAAAAGGTTTGATTTATGGCAGAAAAGCGTCAACCATTGCGCAACCCTATTACTACCCCCAATAATTAGTAAAGCCCACATCGTTGTGTAATAATCTTGCTTGTCTGTTGTATTACATGTTTGTTCGCTTCATTCTGATAGTAATTTAATTTAGTAACTCATCGGAGCTGCCATGTTAACAAGCCGAAAACGTGAGGTTTAGTTTCAGCTTCTTTTGTTGTGGTTGATATGAAGACGACAGTGTCTTTTACCTTCCATTTTTCACCATTCACCTATAATACCCTTGTTTATTACTGTGCTGAAATGCTTAAAGGTGAGTGTGCTGATATGTAGAAATAAAACTTAGACATCAGCGTGATTAATTGCTAGGCTCTGAGTAAACAGATAGTGATCTGGTTGTCTTTGCAACAGTGGTACCAACAACAACAAAAAGTAAAGTTGTCTTGTTTCTCCTTCTGTAGGTTGTCATTGTGATCTCATACTACTCGTTATGTTTTGCCTCTAGGGTAGAAGACCTGGCATTACTGAAATGTTGCCTGGGGCTGCCTTATGGTCGTATTTGATGTAGACAGGGTCAGAAGTTAAGTTTTTAGCCAAAAAACTTCTTGGTTATAGTTAGGAAAAGATCGTAGATGTTGCCAAAAAACACCTATCTTTGAGTGTTATTGGTTGTTGGTCTCAAAGATCACTCTCCTGGGTCAAAGTCAGCTGTTTGATGGACGCATTCACCTTTACACCCCCCCCCCCCCCCCCCCCCCCCTCAATGTTGACGTCATGCTCTTTTAACTATTTCCACTGCTTGGAGCCTCTATCATTAACGCACATGGGTTTACATTGGAGTTGGTGGAAAGTCTGCACTGCCCAAGCAGCATATTTTGATTTTATGCGATAGAGACCAGGTTGGTTCAGTAGGTTTCAACAATGTCTAGCTGCACCGCATCAGATTGTAGCTTTTGTATTGACCCATTGCTTATTGTTTTACACATCAGAGTCTGTTTACAGTTCTCTGGGAGGATTACGGCATATGTATAAAAAAGCCATATGAAGCTTTTTGTGGCTCCAGAGGAAGCTGCGAGAAATCTGACAAATCGCCTCAGGTGGCATCACTCGATTGCACGTCAGGTGCAGAGTACGAGTTCAAAAATGTGGGTGTGGAGTTGGAGAGCAAACTTACCAGACCTCTGTGGCTCACTCCTCATCTCTCCTCCGAGGCAAGCAACATCAGCCGCTTACACACACGGAACTCCGACTGAACTGACAAATAAGAAGAAAGAGTGGAATAAAAACGACTATTCTGGTTCTGCTTTTTTTTAAATGTCAGTCATGAATCCTGCAGTGTTCTTGCAAAGTTGAATCAGTACAGCACTTTTAAACCAGATGATTTTAGTATTTAAGATCGCACAGTGCAAGCGGGTTGTCACAGATGTCATTAATATCTCAATTTGTGATGTGTTATGAAATGATTAGTGATGATAAATTATGTTACTGAGTTACTGCCCAGCTCCAGGGTATATACAAATATGTCATTTATTCAATAGGCATCACTCATTTCATAGAATACTGTATGAACTTGTCACCTGCGAGCCGGATCACAACTCACAAATGTCTGGCCTGGATTCACAGAGCCACGCCTGAATAAAACAACGGTGACCAAAGCTTCTCTGTCAGCTTCTATTTTCAACCCTAAAATGCATTTTTTTTTTACTGCACGTGAGAGAATGTGAATGAGCAGATGTTGTGTAAGGCCAGAAACAGTCATGGGCACTTGGAGTTTACATCTCAAGCACAGAAAGGAAATGAGCTCAAATGATGTTTTTGCTGTCTGTCACAATGTTCTCTCTTGCTGTTTCTATACAGTTTATATTGGCTCCTGCTGTGGCTCGCAACATCTGTGGTTGTATAATCTGCTGGTAAAGATGTTTGGCCGGGACTCTCTGTTTATTACAATGTTATGCTAATAAGAGCAGTTTTAGCCACTTTTCCACACATCTTGTACCGGTTGTGAAAATACACTTCTGCACGGCAGCAGAGCGAAAATATAGGTAAAGTGTTTTTTCTCCTCTATACCAAAGTGACAGTGTTAAAAACAAACAGAAGTTTCACTTAACTAAAAGGTTGTGTTTTTTTTAACATGAGATTTGAGAAGAAAACATCTTGCTACGCTGCCAGTCAAAAGTTTTAGAACACCTACATTTTTCCAGTTTTTGTTGAAATTTAGGCAGTTGAGATTCAAGATCATGAATCGTTTTTTGACTCATCAGAGTAGCCACCTTTGCAGATATAACAGCCGAACACTTGGGACATTCTTTCCAAAATGGAAATCAAATGATGTTTGGGAAGTTCTTCCAAACACTGTTGAAGAATTTACCACAAATGCGCTGCAGTTGTAGTTTGGTTTGCTTTCACTCTGTGTCTAGTTCATTCCATGCAGCTCAATGAGATTTGTCTGGAGACTGTGCTGGCCACTCCATGATTTAAAGTGGTCAGTGCTGACATAGTCTGGATGTGTGTTTTGGGTCATTATCTTGCTGTAGTATGAACCCCTGACCAATCAGGTGTAGACCAGAGGGTGTTACACGGTGCTGCAATTTGCTTTGGCAGCACTTTTGGTTCAGGGTCCCAGACACTGTGTGCAAACATAAAACAATTCTGTTTAATCTACTTAAAACGAACTCAGGCGTGTTTGCGTGGTTAGTTCTGTTAGTTTGGGCTGGCATCAGATATCAGTTACAGAACCACTTGAAAAGGTGGGTCTCACTCCGCTTCCAAACGGATCCTGGTGCGGTTTGTTGGTGGTGTGAAAGAAAACAAACCAACCACAGGATTTTATGATAGCAGATATGTGATTTTAGGATGATTTCAACAGCTAAACCAATAATAAATCCATCTGCTGATTGTGAAATCTATTCGCAAACTCATAACTGATCCTGATAAAGGCCACGTATATCCAATGACCCAATGGTTCCCAACTGGTCCAGTCACGGGGTCCAAATTTCTCCTTAGTCATTAGTTCAAGGCCTACACAGTTTAATACATTCAGCGTCATACTGAATGCGCTTGTTTGTCATCTCTGTCAAGTATCTGTCCATTATTCACTCCACTTTTGGACTGCAACCCACCAATAGGAAACCACTGCCATAGCCTATTCATGCTAATGCATACATGTAACCATTGTAACACATATGCACATCAGTGTGGGTATTTCCCCTGATTAAAAAGCTGTTAAAACTGCCATCATTGTATCCAACCCTGTGTACTTTGTTCATTAAGTATATTAAAAAAGTGTGTGACAGTGATGCCACAGTATGAAGCCCTGAATCATAACTGTACAAGATGCCTTCTTTTCATCCTGTCTCTATGTTAGTCATTATTCATAACATAATTGATTTGCAATCTAATAATAGCCTACTAATAATGCTTACAATCAGTTATTTCTCCATGAGCTCTTTGTGAAACCAAAGAACATAAATAGCATTTAAGTGCTGCTGCATAAACGTCAGTCTCTGGAATTTCATTTGCCCACGTGGGTCCTGATGATGCACTCATGATGCAGGATGACAAACGCCAAAACTGTCCAATCAACAAGTTACCTGTCAGTCGACAGAACTTCATATATACTCAAAATGAACCAAGCTACAGGTGTAAAAACATCCTTACTCTTTAACAAAAAGGTCTACCTCTGTAGGGCAGTGGTTCCCAAATGGTGGGTCATGGTCCAAAAGTGGGTTGCAGGTCCACTCTAAATGGACCGCAGGTGACTCACAAACATGTCAAGTTTGGAAAAAACACAATTATTTTTAATTACAGTGAATTTCCGGCACAGAGTTTTTATTTTGAGGTGCTGTTTCCTGCTGTAGAGTGAGTGAATAATGGATGGGTACTTGACCCTGAATGTATTAAACAAGGAGAAATCTGGACCCTGTGGCTGGACCAGTTGGGAACCACTGCTGTTGGGGTCCTTTCCATAATGTTGTCAGACACTTAAATAATAATCTGAGCCTGCCAGTTGCAAAAATAAGCACTTTTAGTGGCTGTAAAATGACAGTGCACAAATGCTCCCTCAATGCTGGACTAATTAATAAGACTGTTCTCTCCGTTAGACACAAAACATGAGACAACAGGGTCAATAAAAATACTGAAGTTACCCTTTAAGCATTTATAAGTGTTTATATACTACTTAAAAATAATAATAGGGAGAGGGGGTTTGAAATAAAAAATGAAAGCAGCATACTTCGACCTGGTGGTGGTGTCCTGTAGCAGCTTCTCTCTGCTGGTTGAGTCACGCTGTGACGGGGCACGCTCGGCTCTGTAATACAATAAAGAGAAGAGAGAGGGAGAGAGAGGACAAACTGGAGTAACTGACACGGAGTGATCGATGACTCACTCAGTGTGTGCTTATGAATGAGTCACTGTGATATACATGATTATATAGATATACATTTTACTTGACATATTCTGCATACTGATGTAAAAATCCTGCTCCTGTCTGATAGAGATTAAAATAAAATCACAACAGCATGAAATACTTTAATTTACAACAGATATTTTAAAAAAATCAATACGACTTATATATTATTGTAAATTACATTAATTTAACTGTTTTTATTTGTAATTTATTAAATATCATATGTCTCCAGGTTACAGACTAAAAGCTGCAGAGAGATTGAACTCAGTGACTCACTCTCAGTGAGTCATCGATCAACCTGTATCAATTGCACGTTCAGACAAATGATGATCACCTTCTTACATCATGGTTTGCTTCCAGAGAAGCTTCTGAAAACATCAGCTGTTGACATTACGACATGACAACAAGGATTACACATCGAGGACTTCTTAAGAAGCATCTGTTGATAATGTTTTGGTAACTTTGCTGAACACTGAACTACGAAGTTTAAGTATCTCAGGGTATTGTTCACAAGTGTAGGTAGAATGGAGAGATGAGATGGATTGGAGGTTTGGTACGGTGTCGGCAGTGATGCGGGCGCTGTGCTGGACCATCTCGGTGAAGAGAGAGCTGAGGCGGAAGGCAAAGCTTTCGATTTACTGGTCCATCTACGTCCCAGCCCTCACCTATGGTCATGAGCTCTGGGTAGTGACCAAAAAAATGAGATCCCGGATACAAGCCGTCGAAATGAGTTTCCTCAGAAGGGTGGCTGGGCTCAGCCATAGAGATAGTGTAAGGAGCTCGGACAACCGGAATGAGCTCGGAGTAGAGCCGCTGCTCCTTTGCGTCGAAAGGGGTCAGTTGAGGTGGTTCGGACATCTGATAAGGATGCCTCCTGGGCGCCTCCTGTTGGAGGTGTTCGGACATGTCCCACTGGTAGGAGGCCCTGGGGCAGACCCAGAACACGCTGGAGGGATTACATTTCTCATCTGGACTGGAAACGCCTTGGGGTCCCTCAGGAGGAGCTGGAAAGTGCTGCTGGGAAGAGGGACGTCTTTGCTTGCTGCCCCCACAACCCAACTTTGGATAAGCAGTTGAAAATGGATGAATGGATGGATGGATGCTAACAATTTTGAAGGCTATTTAATTGAAAGCTAATAATTTTGCTAGAATTTCTTAGAAACAAGTCAAAATGTACTATGCAAGAAAAATAAAACGACAGTAAATAAATACAGACATGTTATAAATAGAATTAAATTAGCATATGAGGAAACAAAACAGAGATTTAAATACAAATACTGATTGAGTGAGCCTTATTTAAAGTGGCACTTTACTTTTCGCAGTGGGGTCATTACATTTAAGTTTCCCCATGAAAGAACTTTAACAAAACAATCACTAACTGATCTAAGGGTCTATCCTGGCGTGAGTGTTTACTTTCCAGATCAGGTTTAAGTTGTGTCATTACTTAATGCGAACTGTAATACTTCTCAAAACAGATGGCTGTAGTTGTTGGAATAGCACTCATTTACCGCCAGATGGAGAAAGGTAAAACTGTCAACTACAATCAATTAATATCACCAGATTTATATTTCAGGTGAGGTCACTGTCAACGTCATACTCCTCAGGGTCTCTTCCTCAACTTACTTACTCAGCAGTCCCTGTTCATGCAGATACCGGCATTCTCACGATGACCGGTCCCTCTCTGTTACAGATATCCTGTGGCATTGTGGGAAGCTGCCGGTCATATCGGGAAGTCTTCCAGTGGGCTACCTGACAAAACACCAGACAGGCAACCTCTCCATGAAGCAGGGACCTATTATGTAACAACACGGAAAACATTAGATTGTTGAATCTCTCTGATCAGTGGCCCTACAGCCATTATTACCTAACAGTAACAGAGCCAGATGAATACAGTTTGCAAATGCCGCTGAGAGTTTGTTACAGCCAGATGTGTGTTTCATTATTGAAGGATTACTTCATCCATTAAAATGATCATTTGTCTCAATAACTCACCCCGTGTTACAATGAAATCAACCTGTTTTTCTCTTAATAAGGACCCAAGAAACAGAAAATTCTTGAGGACTTGAAGTCATGGGGGTCCGTGTTTAACAACAGCAAAACAACCGTTTACAAACTATCGCACAACTTGTGCAAAATATTCTAAGTCTCATTTATCCAGTCGTATGCTCAGTACTTCCCAAACACATGCATTTTCACTAAAACCTTACTATTTTAGACACTTCTGCATCAACAGTCTCACACATGGACAAATAGTGTGCCTGGGCAAACACATGAGTGCTAAATAACAAGCATGAGTAGATTTAAAATGCGCACACTTGCCCAGACGGCCTATGCATATGAAATGCTTTAAATCGTAAGGTTTTAGCAAAATGCATATAACTGTACCCAGTAAACACTGAGATTTGAATGACAGTTGTTTGAACGACCAATCAAGATGTCACATTGTGGTTGACAAATAGTTCCAAGATGAATGTCGTACTGACATCTGCAACTTATGCTTAATGCCAGCTGGACAACCTTTCTGAGCGTCCTAGCAACGTCAAAATACGATGTTAACACAACCAAATAATAAACTAACATTGATCCCCACAGGACTGGATCAGCCGTGTCCTGTGAGGAAGTCCTGTGCTTTATCCATTCATCCACCGCAACTTTTTTATCTGTGTGGTATTCATCGCTCTTTTTACTTTGTCACCTGACTTTCTGTAAATAACCCTGAAGGCTACTTCTTCCATATGTAATTAAAGACATGGGTCTGGATAAGACTTGGCTTTTACCAACACCACAGGCTTAAAACAAAGCGATAGGAGTATAATTTAACAATAACGGCATAAACATTGTTTTTTTTATTTAGAAAATGGGTGCAGACTAATACTAGTCTTGGGAATGCGGAATGGACGATACAGTTTGGCCATCTGATCACATCACAACCAAACAAATACATAAGATGTCTATAAAATGTTGTATTACAAGAAAAAGATATATGAATTTGCTTCTTCTTTTTTCATGCTAATAATATAATCAATACATAAACCATCTGGCCGTCACCATATTGATGTCTTCCTCATAACCACATTGCAGTTTTCAATGTCCGCCCAGGACCATTTTTGGCCAGGGACACGACGTCACAAAATGTAATACATTACATATTACTAGTTACCTTCATTTGAAAGTAATGAGTTCCTTTACAACATTACTCTCTGTGTAGAGTGACAAGTTTCATATTACACTTCTTTTGCGTTACTTTCTCCAAAATGACCTAAGAAGATTGACGAGGCATTGTGAATGGATGAGGATAACGTTTCATAGCAAGTAATCAAAGCACAGAAGCTTCAGTTTATTACACTTCACTTCAAAGCCAGTGGTTTGCAGGTCTGACCAATTCATGCATTCACACATGGTGGCTACCACTTTGTATTAAAATGCCCTGCTTATATTATTATTGTGATGATATGTTCAAATAAACACAAGAAATTTGTGCTCTAGATAAAGGATCAGCACTCAGTGAAAAACCCCTTAAACCCCTTGATAAGCTATTATAGCAAGGCTTAACTATACAGACCAATGAGCAGTGATAACTAACATGTCTTTGGGGTCATCAGGTGGGAACCTCCTTTCACCAGTGTTTCGTCTAGTTGGTCCCACGACACCTCCAGGAGGCGAGGCACTCCCCTAATGCCAGGTCTCACTGCTCCCCGCACCAACCCAACAACCTCCTTTACCTTACTTACACATGGCTTTCTCAGCCCGAACAGCACTGCCACCTTCAACAAACCCAGGCTCCGTTTATGTGAGCTCCAGGTAGAGACGGTGCCGATACTACCTTTCCTAGCACATTCACCATACCCTATTTCACATGCTACATACCATAAGCTAAAGTTAAAGGAGATAGAGAAGATAAACTCACAGAATCAGCAAACACACTCACCTTGCAGCATGATCTCAAACAAAAGGGACTCAAATAGGCCACTCCCACATATTGAACAATTAAGTAGACTTTTTTAAATAAACAAATAGCCTTGGACACAGGGACGGGCAGGCAAAGGATCAAAGTCTGATAATTATGAGATAGGGATGAATATTCGTGGGCCTATCATATGAAACATAATAGACAAACACTGAGGATAGCACAACAAACAGAATGGCATGCAAATACGCAACTATGAAAAGCACAAATTAGTACGTTGGAGCTGGAACACTACCTGCCGGTTCCCGGTGCGCTGGTCAGCTAAGACAGCACCACACAGAGACTTATGCCTAAGAATGGGACAGTGTGTCGACGTTTCTCCACCATTGTAGGGGATGTCAATGGAAACACATCCAACATACTAATGCACAATCTACTGCACCACCCAGATGCGTCTCTCACCGTGGAGGCAAGCAAGAAAAACAAAGTCTTCTTCACAAATTTAGCGGAACACAGGGGTTAAGCATACCTTTAACAATCCCGATAAAGTATGTGGAAGTCAATTCAAACTTGCTAGGAAAATTTCCTAGAAAGACCAATGTAATCTGGTACCAAATAATGGAAAATAAGGAATGAAATCTCCAGCTGAGCTCGAGTAAATTGCAATTTTTCAAGTGTTGCAGCCCCTTTTGTGTGAGTGTCAATTTATCTTGCAATTACATTTTTAACATTTTCACATTTTGCACTCTGACATATTTTCATGTTCATCATCACGTAATCTGTTTTTTTCTTTCCTTGTCTTACACCAAATTCATGAACTAGAGTTCCCCCATCTTTGACGTGAATACTTAATTTAATGGTCTATCTGGACAAATGGGTTTGGTCCCACAGTTGGACCCAGAACTCTAAACTCTAAACACCCCTAGTCAAAAAACAAGTCTGCAACAAGAGAGGTGCTGAGGAGGGAAGCATGAGCCAGCCAAAAAACTAAGAACCGAGGTGTTGTGCTGATGGAGATGAAGTGATAAAGAGAACTGGAGGAAAGGGGATGTTTTTCTAAAGAGTGAAATGTTGAAATACAGAGAACACATCAACGAAACACTTCTCTTTTGATAAAGTTATTGTACAACCTGAAGAATTTAAGAAGTCAAAGTTTAGATATTAACTTCACAGAGCAAGACACTGTGTTCGACACTACTTTATCAAACAGGCAGATAGCTGTTTATCTTCCCAACGAGATCCAGCCAAGTGTGTTAGACTCCCAACATCATGTCATAAATCCATGGGTGGACACATGCAAACAGCCTTACATAAACACTTGAAATTATCTGAGGTCATTAACTCTATGGTTTTTATCAAAGGGAAATTAAAGGCAGTCAGCTTTACATGCAGCCCTGCCCAGTCCGTACAGGAGAATAATAGCAGAACGCATAAAAATGGAGCCATGGATGGAGGATCTGATGAATGAAATAAGCCTATTAATGTCCATTCTCACACATATCCGTCTGTCTGGACAAAGTGTACACTCTAGGGACGGTGTCTCCATTGTCACTTATGCCAATTTGGTGCTCCTATCTGAAATGCATGAATCATAGCCCATTATTGTGATGAATTTTAGGACTTTGTCACTCGCAGAGAGATCCTCATTTCCTCTGTGCAGTTGTCCTGTCAGAGAGGAGGAGAAGACACCTTTCCTCCAAAATGTCTTGTTGACAGAGCAGTACTTTCAAGACGTGCATGACAAAAGAGATTTTTAATACCTTGACTGTACATACATGTGATGTAATGATCACCTCACCTCAATGTTCATGCTATGACTCATCGGCCCTTATGCAGAGGTGCAGAGGGAGCAGGTGGGTGTTTGTATTGTATTGTGACATAAATGGGCTGTAATGCATAATGTCACCATGAGGCCCAGTGGGAGGGCTCAGAAGCGCTGTGTGTGGGGAGCCATGTAGAAAACCCTGAGGTGGTGTGTACATGTGTTGTCTTGACCGTGGAGAGATCTACATACAGTGGCCCCCCATCCCTGCTTTGCATACATTTTAATTAGCTGACAGACTCTACCTGACAGGTTTCTTATTTTAAGTTCAATATAAAAGAAAGAGGGTGGCAAGGTGGTGCAGAGGTTAGCATTGTCACCTCACAGCAAGAGGGTTCTTGGTTCCTGCCCGTGTCTCGTGTTTTCTCTGGGTACCCTGGTGCCCTCCCACAGTCCAAAGACATGTACGTTAGGTTAATTGGTGATTTTAAATTGCCCATAGGTGTGAATATGAGCATGAATGGTTGTCTGTCTCTATGTGTCAGCTTTGGGATAGTCTGGCGACCTGTCCAGGGAGTACCCCGCCTCCTGCCCAATGCCAGCTGGGATAGGCCCCAGCCCCCTGCGACCCCCAACAGGATAAGCAGTTACGGAAAATGAATGAAAATGAATAAAAGAAAGAACAGTCATGACGAAAGTGTCAGCGTTCCAAGTGCCAGACTTTGGTGTCACTTGTATTGGAGTCAACGGGACGGGAACAACAAATCACACTATAACCCATCATATCTTTGTTGTTTTAACTTTGACTGAAGAATTCATCCATCAGATTAAAAGAACACTTTATGTGATGCTTACTAATGTTTTTATGCCTCAACGCCCGTTTCGGGTTGTTCGTCCGTCCATCCCATTCTTGTGAACGCAGTATCTCAAGAATGTCTTGAGGGAATTTTATTCAAATTTGACACAAATGCTCACTTGGACATCACGATGAACTGCTTAGATTTTGGTGGTCACAGATCAAAGGTCAAGGTCATAGTGACCTTGCATCCGTGTCATTCTTGTGAACATAATATCTCACAAACACCTTGGGGGAATTTCTTCAAATTTTCTGAAACATTTGCTGGGACTCAACAATATATTGATTAGATTTTGATAGTCATAGGTCAAGGTCAGTGTAACCCTGCAACTGTCTCATTCTTGTAAGTGCTATATCTCAAGAATGCTTTGGGGGAATTTCTTGAATTTGGCACAAACATTATGTTGGACTGAAGAATAAATTAGATTTAGAATTTGGTGGCTGGGGTCAAGGGTCAGTGTGACCTCACAAAACACATTTTTGGCCATAACTTAAGAATTCTTATGCAAATTATGACAGAACTTCAAAAAATGTATAGAATATAAT
The DNA here is from genome assembly GCF_041903045.1 of Epinephelus lanceolatus. NCBI lineage: Eukaryota > Metazoa > Chordata > Actinopteri > Perciformes > Serranidae > Epinephelus > Epinephelus lanceolatus. The sequence continues at coordinate 16,968,894 of NC_135746.1, read as the reverse complement.
GACGAAGTGATGACGTTCTATATCTTAAAGGTCAAGGGTCAACTTCACTTTGACATCATGATATTCTGCATGGAACTCTTTTCTGGCCATGACTCAACGTCATATCTATCTACTGTAGGAGAGACCAGACAAGTGCACCAAGGCATACAATCACGGGACAGTATTTCTTGTTGGCAAAATATATGCGTTGGTTTTCCTTGTTATTGGTCTCTAAACAGATCATGGCTCTGTCCAGCAGCTGCATCTCAGCCTCTGCTAGACAGAGCCATGATCTGTTTGGAGACCAATAAGTCACTCAATAAGTACAACCAATGCGTATGTTTAGATAAATAATGTCAGTGGGCATCACATAATGTGTTTTTTAATCTGTCTGGCTCCTCGAACGCTGTCACTATCGTCATGACTGTTCCTTCTTTCACATTATCCTTGATAGAGGCCAGGATTTTCCATCTGAATTACTCTGATAACAACCAGAATACTGTGGCATGTAAACAACTTCTCCAGGTTTCTGAGCATTCTTTGTTGGTAGGCTGCAGATGAAAACATAGCGGCAGAGATGGTGTGAAATCACGACATAACTGGACACAGATGATCCGAAACCTGGAACTGGAGGCAAAGACAACACTGCACAAATGCCTATGATTTGTGCTGTTTACAACTGTTCAAATCAATCAAATTTTAAAAAACAAAAAAACGAAACACACCAATTTAAGTCCAAAAACAGAAAACTTGAAGAGAAGAAGTAAAAAACAAAAAATGAAAAAAACAACTTACTAAGAGGCAGCAGCAGATGTGGATCAAAAACCTCTGTCTTCTGTTTGGAGAAGCGGAGTCAACTAATGTCAAACATTAATGTAAGGGTTATGTTAAACATGCCTAAAGTCTAGTCCTCAAGTTTACTGTAGTATATCCAGTGGCACCACTAGAGATTTTGGGCCACACTGGGCCTTACTGCCACAGGCCACACAAATCCTGTGCAAATTCTGTAACCACACCTCCAAAACCAGTGGTGTAGTGGAGGATATACGCAAGTATGCTGGATATACCCACCTCTTTACAAGGCTGTTCACAGTATACCCACCTATCAGCCAAAAAAGCCAAAAAGCCATTGGAATATATAGGACAGCATACCCACTTCCTTTTCGGTAACCTACCCATCTACCTAGAAGTACACCCACCTCATCTACCACCATTACACCACTGTCCAGAACCCAATCAACCCAATCTTTTAATTAAAAGACATATATTCTGCTTATGTGATATGATGCAATATTATACAACTTAGGCCTATCTATCCAGTAGTATACAACCAGAGGCAGCCTTTGGCATCAGGGGGCCCGTTTCAATACTTAATATGGGGCCCTACCACGTAAAACATAAACATAATTATGTTTGCCAGCTACGCGTCCTGCGTCCGTGACGCATTATAAGCTGAAAGAACGCAGTAAAGTCATCCATGCGTCCCAAGGATGCACATATTTTCCCATGTAAAACGATACATTGTGACCAATGGATACTTTATTATCCCTTACAATCCCCTCAAATTAAATTAACAACAAAAATAATGAGTGCTCCGCATTATTTTTGTCCAGTTGTGGTCAGAGCACTCTCTCAGTCAGAGAAACGGAAATAAAAGAGAAACAACTTTCTACAGATTTGTTTTCAAAATTCAGCCAAAAAATCAAAAATTCAAAATTCTCAACTTAAATTAACAACAAAAATAATGAGTGCTCCGCATCATTTCAGCACCATGGACAGCTCACTACCTGCATGAAAAGACAGAGACAGACGGAGAAAAAAAACAAAGGTTTCGTTCTGCAAGGTGACAGACTATTACAATTATCCTTTTCATGACGTCGTTCCAGTGTTTCTTCTCCAGCATTTGTATTTCTTGGTATGTTTTGTCAATGGCACTGTGCATTCTTACGCGCGTCTCCAGCTCGCGCCAGCTGTCCATGTTGGAACGGTGTGCATTTGATTTCTCATGATCCTGGAGTGTGAGAGTGAGTCGTTCCCACATTCTGAAACTCCCGTCAGTGAGACTGTGATTTCGCTTGCCAAATAGGGTACAGCAGAAACAGAAAACTGAATCTGATGATTTTGAATACACTAACCATGACCTGCGTATTTTTTCTCCATTTTTCATCCTTATGAAATATCTGTCATTAGTAAAACGGCGGCGTGTTTGGCTCTGTGGGAAGTTAAAGTCCTCTATCTGAACGGGACCTCTCCGAACAATATCGTTCCGTTGGTCACTGGTAATATGCTCTGGCCAACATGCCGGGTCTGTCTCTGTGAATGGCAGTGGGACTTTCTCCCTGGCTGCAGTGCTGGTGGTGGCATCTCCCTCACCTGTCTCAGTTGTGGGACTATCATCATGTGGTGCTTCAAACGATAATGTATGGTCATCATTATCACCAGCTGTTTCAGTAGAAAGGTCTTTATTTTCACTTTCTCCCATATTTGTTGTTTGGCTGGCGTTATGTGAGTGGGTTGCAGCTGCTGCTGTAGTCGGTGCAGCTGTTATAGATGCAGGACCAAAGAAAGAGGTCACTTTTGGAAGACTACTCACAGCTTTCCTTTTGATGTCTGCTAGTTTTCGCTTTTCAGCACCACTCTGGTATGTGCGTTTCATTTTGTAATGTTAGGGATGTTAGCTAGCTAGTTAGGTGATGGCGGGCAGTGATTTATTATTGTGTCTTCCTTGCGGCATTTATTTTTTTGTCAGTCAGTTGGGGGCCCCCTGGTGGCCGGGGCCCGTTTCAACTGAAACAGTTGAAACATAGGTAAGGCCGCCTATGTATACAACATCTCTAAAATTGTCTCCACGTTGACAAATTACAACATTAAAATACTCGTACATGCACACAGAATTATATAATATTTTACCATAACCTAAGGAGCTCATGTTACAATCATAGAAATAATATTTCTATGGTTATATTACTTCGAAAGGAGCTATTCTGCATAATGTGTACTTCTTATACTTCAAGTACATCTCGCTGATAATACTTCTAAACTTAAGTAACCTTTTGAATCCAGATGTTTACTCATGAACTGTGGTATTTTTACTTTTAATTAAGAAAACAATGTGAGTACTTCTTTCACCACTGGAAACACCCTCATAACCAACATTTGACAGACAGCTGCTCACCTACTTCTTCAGTTGGGAGCAGGGCTGGTCCATTTGTAAGGTGTATAGGAGCTGCTGAGGATGAAGCTGCATCTGTATTTTGGCCTGGTACCTGGCAGGGACAGGGACAACTGCTTTATTATGAATTATTTTCTAAAAGTTTGACTGTAATGATTAAATGGCGGCTTAAAGGGGAGCAGAGCGTAAGTACAGCATTTTCTGTTAAGATATTAACTTAACCGTTAGGGGAGCAAACCTAGCTTACTTGACTATGGACTAAACAGGTGAATTTCAACCACTCACGGTTTACCCACCTGTCTTTGTGATGAACTGGGTGACAAACCGTCGGTATTTATTTTCTCTTTCCTGTGCTTCTTTTAGTTTTTGCAAGCCAGTGTTTTCCTTTTGACAGTAACATGAAGTTCAGCTCCACCGGCAGTTGACGTTTTAAACCACCAGCAAGTAACGTCTCCTCCGGTTAAAGGGAAGGACCGAACCATTTCATAAAACAGACGGGGGAGCAAGAAATACCGAAGCTCTATGAATGTTTAGCTACTTTCAGCAAAATGACCCAAAACAAGAAAAGAAAAATAACCCATCCGTGTTAAAATCTTTTGTTAATGATGAAAGGCAATACTTTTCTTTGAAGAAAAAAAAAAAGTTCTAATTTTTTTAAGAACCCCCGTCAATCATGGGCCTTTAGAATCGTCTTAACTATTCTCCCCAATATGGCGCATATTGTCTGCTTAATCAATGGGTGCTCTCACACCTGTAGTCCTGTTCATTTGGTCTGCAGCAGAGGAAAAAATATTAAAGATAGTTGCATTTTAGTAAGAGGTGTAAACATAAACTGTGTATTCTAAGTATGCCAGAAAACAATTTAGTGTGTCCCAATACATAATATGTCAAATGTAGTATGCCAAAAATATGTGATGTAGTAGATGTTCTACTACATCCAGTCAGATTTTGCAGTATGCAAGCCAACATGCTTTTCTGGCTATTCCGACCCATAATCCTTTGCAGCAGCAGACAATAGGCTACCTCACATCAACTGAGCTGCAAACAGATTGCGGCTCATTGACAGCTATAATAAGTCCCAATGAGGGATGACAGTGCATTCAAGTAACTGATGACTAGTTGACTAGTAATAATAGGAATATTAATTGTGTAGGTAAACAAAATAGTCATAACTATCACAAACTACAAAAGGATGTAGCTATGACAAATGAACTGCAGTTGTAATTTCACTGTCACAAAAATGTTAGAATCTACAATCTGTGCAGGTATAACTTTAAAGTTAAATTGCAAAGTAACAACGGCAGAGCTCTGCGGTTTGATCTCCGTCTCTGGCGAACTCTGTAAGTGACATTTGTTTATCTCCGAGGTAACCAATATAAAAGCAAGAGGGTCAAAGTTCAGGGCGTAATGTTATGAGAGAGTAGTATGTCCCAATTGTGTGCATGCTGCATGCAATGGTACGTACTTGTTAAGGGCAGCTGCAGTACCTACTAAAAGTAAAAAGACAATGGGTCTCATTCATGAAAAGTGAGTAAATCTGTGTGTAGATTTGCACATAAAAGCCTACTCTACTAAAAACCTACTCCGGATTCAGGAACGCCGCGGGAAACTCAGATTTGATCGTAAACACGTGTCTATGATCATGAATGCCAATCCATCGTAAAGTGACAGCGCGCTCCCGGTAATCAGCAACTAGCATAAATCCCCACCCACGAATAGCCAATGACCACCATATAAGGAGGTGTAGGTGCATCCAGTCGACCTGTCAGTCATGGCGCAAAGAAAGAAAGAGAGAGAAAGAAAAAAGAATTTTTCCGAAGCGGAGATCGAAATAATTTTGGGTGAAGTGGACTTAAGAAAAAACATTTTATTTTCTTCAGTTAGTAGTGGTGTGACAGGGACAGACAAAGCGAAGGCCTGGAGGGAGGTAACAGATGCTGTTAATGTTGTCTCCGTGGTACAAAGAACCATGTCAGAGGTGAAGTGTAAATGGTTTGATATGAAACTGGAGGCAAAGAAATGCATAAGCACACACACAAAAAAAATACAGCGGTCACCAAACAAACAGAAGATTCATTTGTGGGGTTTTGAATGAAGTGGGAACGGGAAACCAGAGATGTTTTGTGCGTAATGGATAAACTCTAAATCAGTGATGGCTGTCGGAATGTAGAGCTATTTAACATTTATTTTAACAAATGATACGGATAACATATAGCCTAGCAGTTTTGTATGCATCGTCTTCACATATTTGAATCTTAATAGCCTAAAGCTCTGTTTTATACAACATAAATTAAACATTTTTCAAATCAGATTTATTCATTCAAATGATCAAAAAGCCAGTGCCAGGCAAACCCAGGCACCGAGGCCGAAGAGGCTGTGATCCGGCTGTCCTTACGGATATTTTTATTATCATCATTCAACATGTAGAAAGGACGTGTAATCTATTGAGTGGATTTACATAGATAATTCACAATCATGAACCTAATCTGGATCTTAAACCTGCTAATTGCCAACTAATTTAACTAAATGTGTTTTAATATTTTGTCATGTTTAGATTACGTGTTTCAAAGGCATCTGTGTTGTATATGAATTAAAATTGTAATTTCCAATAGTGACAAGCAATATTTATGTGCCTTACTAAATTTACACAAGCACTACGAGTGGTCAGGAGCAGGAGTAGATTTTGTTAGTAGCTACGAAAAGATCGGAGCTACTAAAATATTGATGAATGCGTACATGCACGTAACTTTCAGTTTACGCACAAATTCCTTCTGCTCACGTTTCATGAATGAGACCCAATGTACGTGATTCGGAACGCACCCAAAGTTCTACTGACTGACAGGTCATTGGTTGGACAGTTTTGGTGTCTGTCATCCTGCATCATCAGGACCCATGTAGGGAAATCAAATTCTGGTGACTGACAGAAGTTTACGCAGCAGCACTTGAATGCTTCTGAAGTGTTTCTATTTATGTTCACAAAGAGCTCATAGAGAAGTAACTGATTGTAAGCAAGTGGGCCGAGACCCACCCTTTTGAGCGGTCTCGGCTTGGTTGTTTGGTCAGCAACTCCATCTGGCCAGTTGTTATTTGCTGGGTAGTATTTGCACACACTTTCCAAACATTGGTGAAAACACTGTAAAATAAAAACAGAAATGCTTTGGGTGGCTCATTGTGTAGTGAAGGATAACATCTGGCTGAGGACAGTGGACGATGAAGGAAGAGAGGGTGGTGCGGAGGATGATGGCGATGGTGGAGCTGGGGGGTCAGGATGTGTCTGGTTTCTAATAAAATGTAGAACTTTATGATCACACGCCTTTGTTCTTTGCCTTAGCTGCTGAGAAATGTCTCCTATACAGTATATCTTTCTAGACGGGTGAGTCATCATCTTTATCTCCATTGCTGTCCAGGATCCACATGTGTTACATCAGGAGGCTTCGACCCGCAAATTCTTAAGCTTAAGCTCCATGAATCCATGATGAGCTGTCTATCCAGTCGTCACGATGTTTGTCAGAGACTCCATGGTTCTTCCTTTTCACCAGATACGCTGTCTCTTCTTGTACATTCTGCATTTGTGAATATGAAACAGACGCAGACATGGTGCATTAAATTTGGCAGACAGTGTGCTGTGGGTCATTATACGCAGATGTGTCTGTGGTCTGATTTTACAACAGTACCAAGGTTGTAAAACACTTACAAATGCACTTAAGTTATATTACTGCATTTTTCGCCTTAACTGGATTAGTATCCTTTCAGTTCTGTTTAATTCAATTTATGCGTGAGCCACGCAAAGATGTCACACACAGTGCAGCTTCATAAATTCACTTCAAGTCCAGAATCATTGTTCAGAGATGCTCTATTTTATTTTATTACATTGTTAGGTTATTAGATCAACATGCAAGTTTTATTGTGCATTTCAACACCAATAAAATAATAATTTACATCCCACATGTTCAGATGTTCAGTAGAGTGGTGCAGGAAGTTTCCCTTTGTGGCTAACCCAAAAGTAAACACCACCTTAATTCCCTTGACAAAAGGCCAGTGGGAGATTTTCCTTTCGTTTCGTTTTGATTATTACACAGAATGAGCTCTGTGGCAAACAAAGGTTTATGACACTTCAGCAAGATAGTCTTCACAAATGAACACAAATTTTACGATTCTGAAGTGTAAATGCAATCGGCAGAAGGAAAAAGCAAATGTTAATGCTATAAACAAACTACACCGTGGTTGCATGACTTCAGCGTCACCACCACAACAAGGCTGTAAAACCACGTTTGGCGTAATGACATTCTGTAGTCTCATTTAGTCTGTTAGCACATCACGCTAAGTGTCACCCAAAGCCAACAGAAAGGCTTCTCAGGGATTTCCAAGATGTCCCTGATGGCTCTTTTTCCTTGCAGCCCACAAATCCCAAAGAGTCCCAGGACCTGTTGTAGAGACTGGCCTGTGAAACCCCTGCAGCCTACTTCAACCATGCACCTATTCATGGATGAAAAGCTCGTGCTTGTGACAGCGCGACACGGCGTCCACCTTGGCTAAGCTGTAACGTCAGCTAGCTCAGTGGTGATAAGTGAGCTAGCAGTAGATGCACGTTTCCTTCAGAGCTGTGATTCGGTCCTACATAAAGTACTCACAACAAGGTCTTGGGATTACCTTGAGTAACTGGCTCATGATTTCTGAAGTTTTTGAAACTTTTTCAATCTTTTTTGGACGTTTTAAGGACCACAAGCTGAGTGCCATCTAGTTCCATAATATATTTGAGAGAAGAGGCAGACATCTCTACGGCCAATATTGCCAACACACTGCAACTCACACCAAAACAATCTAGATTGATAAACAGCACTACAGATATAAGTAAAATTATAGCCCTTTTTAGACAGGAATTGTGCAAATTTGCAGGAAAGCCCAATCAGTCTTTTTCAGCACTGGCAGTATATAAACAAAATTGAGGAGTACAGCAAAATGCCGCTTACCTACTTTTGTTTATATAGAATGCGCCTTTTTCGGGGCAATGGGGGGCGTGAGCAAGTAACAAAACGTGTAGCTCAGCATGTGATGTAAGAGGTGACGTGGGAGGGAAGCCATGACTGGTCAGTCCTTTGGTGATTCTCTTATAAGTCGGCTTGTTCCTCACCCTTCCCGTCATCTGACAGTTAATGGGCTCTTCGTTTCTGAGGGCAAGGAGGGTTCGCAATTCCTTGTCTCCTCAGTTGCTCATCTTTACAGTGTCTGTCAGGTTTGTGTTTCCCTCTTGCTACTAGCTGCTAGCTAATTCCTGCTATCAGGTGTTTCCTGTTTATCGACCGCTAGTGGCTCGCACATGTGGCGTCATCAACAGCCCCTCCCGTTGCGAAAGGCCGCCTTGGTCTGTTTAAAGTAAAAGTGTTCCACCAATATGACTACCCTACAAGGCGGAAAATTGGGCGCCTCGGATCAACTTGCCAATCTGCCTCTGTGTGTCTAAACGCTTGCAGCTTGCCGGCAAAACGGCCCAACATTCGCGGAAAATCTGGCAGTGTAAAAGGGGCTTTTGATTTTGGGATGAACTGTCTATTTCATCCAATGTGCCTGAACCCCTGACATAATGAACGTTTTGCAATTGGACCTCAAAGACTTGCACTTGAATATCACTTATCGGTATCATTTTGAGGTCTGTGCATGTGCACGAGGCTAGAATAAGCAAAAGGACGCCGAATGACAGGAAGTCTCTAAAAGCAAAAAACATGAAAGTGTTTAAAACAAAGCAAAAATACACCAAAAAAATCATCTATATATCATGTATGTTAAACTTTATGTCAGATTGCCTTAATATAATAAAGGTTGAAAATGTGTGACAAACTCATTCTACATAAATGTTAACATGCTTTCAATGTTTTATCAAATTTCTATATTACTATGCAATCTTGTGGATCCTGTGTCAAAATGTAGTTCTAACATCATTTCAACCAGGAGAGACTCATTCAGAGTGAAAAGAACATTTATTTACATGCAAATGGACCTGCACTTGAATAACGCCTTTCCATTCATCTTACCAATCAAAGCACTTTTTTACACTACAAGTCACATTCATACGCTGGTGGCTGAGGATACCATACAAGGTGCCACCTGCTACTCAGTTTTTAACACACTCACACACTGATGGAACAGCCATCAGGAGCAATTTGAGGTTTAGTATCTTACTCGAGGACACTTCCTTGCAGACTGGAGAAGCCAGGGATTGAACCGTTGATCTTCTGATTAATGGACGCTCTGCTCTACCTGCACGTGAGAGAAATGTGAAGAGTCTTGTCATATATTCCAGGAAGGTGATAAAGACATAGCAGATTAGGAATTCCCACCCAAGGAGTCTAGACACCGGTGGTGGTAATGGTGGTGATGAGATGAAGAGGAAGCTGAGGATCTGGATGTGAAGAGGAGCGGGCTTTTGATGAGCTCATCCTGGGCTCTGGATAAGGTGAGTGGGGGTGAATGGGGTGGAGGAGGGTGTGAGGATTCTGCCTAAAATGACAGCTGACAGGCGCAGAGAGAACGGATTTGGTTTGGCAGCAGCAACATGAATAGCTGAAGGAGATCGTGACAAACTTTGATTAGCTAACTGGGAGAGGGAACACCCATAGTCAGTTGTTTGGAGGAAGCAGTGGGAGTGGGATAGAGAGAGAGAACTGTGAATGAATAAAGCATAAATAAAGTCGTCCTGATTGAACGTAGGCTGAGCTTCGTTATTATTTTAGTTTATGTTGTCCCTATGGTGCATTTTACTAAATAAAGTATGGTGAGCCAACAGCATTTTTCTTCATCCCAGGACCCACAAAGAGTAGATGTGGCCACACCCAGTACCAAGCCTGCAATCGCTTTATTTCATCATGCAGTAGCAAAGTTACAGGCGCAATATAAAAGTTTAATTTTGCATCAAACTACTCATAAACTAATTGTCTGTTTCAGATCATATTATTATCTGTGGCTAAAATAAGCCACCTGCGCAGGAATTGGCCAATCTTCCCTTTGAAGCCCTCATTGTAGATTATCAGTGGCCAGAGGGGTCAAGGCAGGCTTCATGTTCCAGGACGCCCTGACTTGTCCACTGTGGAGAGCCAAGTGTTGAGGTCATCACAGGTTGTGTGGCTCACTGCTTTGCCCTTTAGATGGCTGGTGACGATCATACCCAGGCTTCTCTGAGATGTCTGCCTTCTCTCAAGTATAATGGAAGCAGATGGCAATCAGCTTGTGGTGCTCAAAGCTAAAAAAAACAAATATACTCAACCCTAATTCCTAAAAAGTTAGGGAGCAGTGTAAAACATGAATAAAAACAGAGTACAAAGTTCCTTTGACATATATTCAGTTACAGTACAGAAACAAGATATTTGGAAATTAAATTTCCATTCTTGCTTGATACACGACTTCAGTTGTCTCACAATCTGGGGTCTCTGTTGTTGAATTTTGCGCTTCGTAATGCACCCTACATTTTCTTTCTTTTTTTGTTGTTATAATTCTCTTTTTATTGGTTTATGAGAGCAATATGAATGTACATGAATAAAATTCACAACAGTTGAACATTACATTGCACTAACAAGGTTGTTGAATCAATACATATATAGAGAGACAGTGGGGAGCTACTGATCTCACATCTATGTGTTGCTAGTACTTACAAATAACAAAAAGTTATTCTCTCCGTGCCACACATTTTCAATAGAAGACAGGTTTGGACTGCAGTTAGGCCAGTCTAGTACCCGCACTCTAACTGTGAAGCTACGTTCTTGTTGTTCAGTGCAGAATGTAACTTAGCATTTTCTCTCTTGTACCCTCTGTCTTGCGTTGTGTGACTGACAAAGGACAGTCCCCCTCTCTCTTTGCCTCCAACCAGCTGTTTATTCACGGGGACAGCACACGGAATCACATTAGATCTCACAGCAACCTTTGTGGTAATAGGCTCCATAAGTTGCACTGGGACAGCACACAGCAGACTGGCAATGATAAGCAGGAAGTCCCAGTCAAGTTTCCCTGGGCTACTCTGTGGGGCACACCCTACCAGTCTGCACAGGCTCATCAGAGAGCACTCACCATTCAGTGTTCAACAACTTTCCCAGTCTTTTGTTCTACCCCTGGTCCAACTTTTTTGAAATGTGGTGCAGGCCTCAAACTCAAAATGAATGTATGTTAACAAAAAAACAATAAAGTTTTTCAGTTTGAACTTTAACTATCTTGTTTTTGTATTCAATTCAAGCGTACAGTAGCAAAGTTACTATCAGGATATGAACATTTTATTTTGCATCAAAACAGTAAATACATTGTCTGTATCATATTATATTTTTATCTGCATGCACATTGCCAAAATAAAGAATGGAGGTGGATTTCCAATCATGTTCAGACCACTTTGAGGCAGATAGGATATCTCCAGAAACACAGAAGGGTTTACAGAAACATTAAAAATGTATGAAGCACTGATATGCACATATTAACTCTAATACAGTTGCTTAAAACTCAACCCCATTTTCAGAGGTGGGTAGTAACTAGTTACATTTACTCAGTTACATTTACTTGAGTAACTTTTTGGATAAATTGTACTTTTCAGAGTAGTTTTAATGCAAAATACTTTTTACTTTTACTTGAGTTATATTGTTTTAAAGCAACAATACTCTTACTTGAGTACAATATTTGGCTACTCTACCCACCTCTGAGTACATCATTACATATACATATATATTTTTATATGTATATATATATATATATATATATATATATATATATATGTATGTATACATATATATATACACACACATATATATACATATATATACACAAATATATATATAATGTAATTATACTTATATATGTACAGTATATATAAGAATATATTTGTGTTTTTTGTGCCTTGATTTATGTTATGTTTGTAAAGATTTAATTTATTTTTGTTTTAGTTAAAGGGGTATCATTGAAAATATATGAATTTGCAGATTAGTATTATTGATTGATTAATTACGTTCATATAATACGTTCTTATTTTACAAATAAATCAGACGTTACTCAACAGTTACTCAGTACTTGAGTAGTTTTTTCACCAAATACTCTTTTACTCTTACTCAAGTAATTATTTGGATGACTACTTTTTACTTTTACTTGAGGAATATTGTTCTAAAGTATCAGTACTCTTACTTGAGTACAATATTTGGCTACTCTACCCACCTCTGCCCATTTTGTGTCTCCCTTTGTCTTATCACTTGTCTTTTTACTTTCGTATCTTAGAACGTGAACTCTCGCCATGATCGTTTGGAGAAAACAAGATCAAGGCAGGATGCTCTTTCTCCTTACAACTTGTCTCCTGCACCGCAGGCAGAGACTGCTGGATGCCTGCTCTTCTTCTCCCTGTAACAGAGTAATGCACAGTGCTGTCCGATCCAGTTCTCTGTCAGTGTTGTGTTGAATTAAAGTTGAGTGCTCCCCACTGATCACCAGGGATAGCCGACAGGAACTTGTCACGACGTTTGATCTTCACATACAGATCGAGGTGACCCACTCGGAGCAGGCAGAAGCTGGAGTAATGGTACATGTTGAGGAATTATGAACCTTACACAGATTTCAAAATCAAAATAAATATCACTCGCAAGTTATAACAGAAGCAATCATTAACCATGCAAAAATTGTTTCACAGGAACAGTTTAATGGTTTCTGTACAGATTAAACAAACAAGATATAATGTGTTAATTAGTGACTGTAGAGCTCTGACAGGCCAACAGTCGGCCATTGTCAATGTCGGGCCAGTTTTTTGGTGTGTTCCACACTGTCAACACTAGTTGGCCCTCGTTGGCTTTTATCAGCCGATTTAGCATCTTGAATTGGTGTTGGAGACAGCGGACTCCGTCAGTGAATTAAATCACTCTGAATGGCAGTTCAGCTCAGTGCACGAGGAAAGCAATGGAAGTGAGGAAAGTAAACAAAAGTCCAGAGGGCGTGGTATCAAAACAAACTTGTTTTACAGGTAAGATTATGTTTTTAGCCACTGAGCTCTTTAGCAGGAATGGTTTGTAATTGTTTGTATTATTGTTCAACATTGGGTTTTGCTAATGTGCTAACAGGCTAACTAGTGTCTTGAAACCATCCTGTCAGTCTTCGGGTTTTCCTTTTTGAATGACAAATACAGAATACCGCCATTTGGTGGTATGAAGAGTTATTTCCTCTCACGCAGATGCAGAACAGACATGCTAGTCGGCCATTTGCTGTAGTCTTTGCAAGGTGTTTGAGTGCGACCTTTTGGTCCAGACACAAGTGATGTGAAGCGATGAACAGTCTGCCTTCACCACTACTAGTTCTTTGATGTCAGTTTGGTGATTTAGTGGCAGGTTGCAGATTGCAAATAACTGAAACTTCTCCTGTGTGCCAAGGAGCACCATGACCGATGCAAAAATTGCAAATGGCCCTGCCTAGAGCCAGTGTTTGATTTGTCCATTCTGGGCTACTGTAGAAACAACATGGCTGACTCCCTGGAGGAAGACCTGCTCCATATATAGATAGAAACAGGTCATTGTAAAGTAACGAAAGCACAATGATTCTTATTTACAGACGATTACAAACTAAGAAGAACATAGTTAAGAATATTATATACCATTTTTGCAAATAAATATCTCTAATTTCTACACACTGGACCTTTAAGAGGTATTGGTAGGTGGATTTTGAGACCTTTTAACAGAGCCAGGCTAGCCGTTTTTTCCTGTTTCCAGTCTTTATGATAAGCTAAGCTCCCAAAATGTTGAACTATATGTTATTTTAGTACCTAAAATCTATTCCCAGTAGCTGGACTAAAAAACAAAAGAGAACAAAAGCTCCCTGTCCTGTCTCTGTTTGAGCCTTAAGAACAAACAGCAAATAAACATATTGGAATCTGATGGTGGTCACTTCACTAATGCTCCTCTGTTCATCACTACGAATCGGTCATTCTGTTTATTATCTTTCCTCTCCAGGTTAACCCCAGTTGGAGCCAGCCATCTTCAAGACTACACCAGGCTTACACTTTGGCCAGTTTGCCAGTCCATCACCAAAAAGGAGACAGACATTATTCACTTATGTAGACAGTCACACACCCACATGTCTCGGGAATGTCTGGGCACAGAGACGGTGGAGATTTAATTCAGGCCTCTGAGAGGTGACAGTAACCACAGAGACACCGTGTTTCCTTTCTACCCCTCTTCCATCCCTGTCATGAATTCATAATGGCTCCAATCTCCTCCGCTTTAATTTTTAGATACCACATGATAAAGCACCAAGAGGTCTGACAAGCGATTCTTTTAAACTTTGGTCTGAAAATAACCATGAAGCCCTGTCTTTCCCTCCGCTGACGCCCTTTCTGCGTCACCAGCCATGTTTGCTGAGGTTTCCGTCTGGGACAAGGAGACTTTCTCTTCCTGACGTTTCCCCTGCAAAGACATATCTGTCACTGGGGTAATTTCCCATGACAAGACAAAGTGTTGTAGGTTACGCAAACACCCATAACCTACAACACCTCCTGAAAGCACAAAGGGTGTTCACCCGCTGGAGACGGAGATGAAAGGAGAGATGAAAGGGGGACGCAGGGACCTCAAAGGCCAGACAGAAAATACCAGAACCTTTTTTCTCCAAAAGAGACATTTGTTGCAATATTCAACGATCTGAACGGATGAGATACCGTCTCCTTCCTTGAAAAATACAAAAATTTATTTACCCTGCCTGCGGCTCTTAAGTTGCACCTGATGGTCTTTGTCATCGAGTCAAAAAAACATAATGGGTTGTGCGCTTTAACCGACCCAGATGCTGTAATAGAATTTCCAACATAATAGCATTTGTGAGAAAACAGAGACCTTAACTTTCTTTCCAAATTCGAATGAATGAACGCAGCAGGAATGATGTCATTGCTAATGCAATAAGCCAAAGCGGTTGTCTTAATACTGTGAAACCTGCGGCGGCACATGATGACTCAGACCGACTGAAAAAAAAAAAGAAAAAAAAAAAAAGAAGAAGAAGTCGTGATCAAACACAAAAACAGACATTCTACTCATATCTTAAATATCAAAAACTGTGTAAGAAGTCCTGGTGCCGGCTCTTCCTACATCACTCTGCCCTCCATTAGTGATACATTACTGATAAATAAACCAGGAGCTCACTGCTCATTTAATTTCATTTAATGATTCTCCATACCACAGACATTACAGTATGTACTTCAGTGTATGTGCATTCTGTTAACCTGTGCTTTAACCCGTGTGAATTATTGATGATTAACAGAGCTACTTTCTGTGCTGTGCTGCGTTCAAGCCGCAGAGGACTCAGCGTTGCGCTGTAAGATCTCATCCACATGACCACGTTCTGTTAAAAAATACATAAAGCATACAGTTATTTACCTGACAACGTAAACATATCAGGTGTTTCAAATAAGAGGCATGAATCAGGCTGGTAAAAATGATGCTGTTTGAACTAGAAACGTATCTGTGTGTAATTCAGTGGCTGTGACACCCTAAAATATCTATATATCAATCTATCTATCTATATCTATCTTTATATATTTAAATATTCAAAGAATACTTAAAGAAGTCCTTAAAGTTTCAAATTTCAACATTTCATGCCATCTGACCAAACTCAATCTGCTGATTAAGATCATAGATAGGTGAGTAACTGATATACAAATAATCATTTTGCGGGTAAAGTATTCCTTTGACACGCCACCATTTTTTTACACTCTGCATTATCGGTGACATTTCCAAAACAGTCGTTGTTGTTAGTAGCCTAACATCACACAAAGACAGTCTGTGACAGTTTCAAAGACAGTTTCTTCCCCCAGGCTGTCACAAAGACAGTTTCTTTCCCCAGGCTGTCGCTCTGATGAACTCCTAACAGTCACAGAGTGGCAGGTCAAACAACACTTGCATCCTTGTATACTGTATTTTTTTTTAATATATATTTGATGTATATTAGTATATTTTTTGTATATTGTGTATTTATGTATATTCCACTTCTTGCCTATATTTGAGTATTTATGTCAATTCTGGTCTACCGGAGTTCCTTGTATGTACAGACGTACTTGGCGAATAAAGCTGATTCTGATTGTGATCAGAGAATCGGTCCTGAAATGACTCTAATTTTACTGGAAATCATCAACAGTAACTGGAAATGGCACAGATCTCCCTGATCACTTTAGTAAGGCACCAGCAGCAGACATCACACTCTGTCTTTCACTTTTTATGTGCCAAACTTTTTCTCTTTCACGAGTTCTTCTAAAATGTTTAGATATGTTTGATAGTGTAAACCACAGTGCTGGCTGTGGTTGAAAGTTCCAGAACAGCCACTGGGATGGTGAGACTGTGTTCTCAACTGTGCTGTTTGCAATGAATGAACTTTGAAGTTCAACATTTCGAATGCATTTTGTCAGTGTGAAATCCAGTTATTTTTATAGCTGAAGTTAAAATGAAATATTTGCAAAACTGGAATAGGCACAAAAAAGTCTTGTTACAAAAGATTATTTATATTTTTTCTCAATTTTTGCTATTGCAGGGTTCACCCTGGACAGGTCACCAGACTATCACAGGGCTGAGACATAGAGACAGACAACCATTCACACTCACATTCACACCTATGGACAATTTAGAGTCACCAATTAACCTGCATGTCTTTGGACTGTGGGAGGAAGCCGGAGTACCCGGAGAAAACCCACGCTGACACAGGGAGAACATGCAAACTCCCCACCCTGGGTTCAAACCAGGAATCCTCTATGATCATTTGGGAGGTGAAGTATTCCTTTTAAGTCCAAAACCTACTTTCATACCCCACGTATTAGCATAAAAAATGGGAAATACATACTAGACTGCACCATAACTAATGTATATCCACCCAATATTTTACTGAATAAAAGCCCAACACAAATTTACAAAATGTATCGCAATTTGCACGTTCATTGTTAAAAATGTACCCATGACAAATACCCTAATTAATTCCTAAGCCAACTGCCTGCCAAGCTGCAGATCCGGTGTTTCAACTGATGTTTGAGGCGCTGAACCTGGGCGTTTTTTCGTCAACCCATCTTTGCTTTTCCAGCAGCTTTAGTGCCACCAAATGTGGGTGTTCTGTGCCGAAACATGATGTCTTCCCAACCATAACCAAGTGGTTTTAGTGCCTTAAACTATATGTTACGACCAGTCAAAGCTGCTTATCAGTTTCAGCATTCACACACCAATGGAAAAGCCATGAGGAGCAATTTGGGGTATCTTGTATCAATGTATTGGTGGTTTGCATAAACATATGATGTGGCGATGGTGTTGCCTTTTCATCAGCTTAACTGACTAACTTGTTGACCATTAAAATGAATCTCATTAATGTCCTTGTAAATCAATGAATTGAGAGCTGTCAGTGAAATAAAGCTGGGTAATATCTGAGAGGTTTTTTTAAGTTCCCTTCTTGTTGTGATTGATCGTGTGACGCACTCCTCCATGGGCGGTGATTCAGCTCCTGTCCTTCACTATCTCTCCTCTCACTTCATACAGCTCCTCTTTATCTCTTCAAGTCTGAAAAATGTGGGCATACATCTTTCAACCAAGGTAAATGTTTACTGTTATTATGACTGTGGAACACGTGACTGCCTGCTTTGTAGAGCGGGGCGACTGTCTCGTCTATGTCTTTGTCCTCCCTAACCATAGCCTGCTCTCGTCTGGGCCCCTGATGTATGGGCACAAAGTGACTCAGTTTATCTACAGCAGAGACTGGAAGGAACGACCCACTGAACAAAGAAATCTAGAAGAGAAGGCGAGAAATGTTGGGAAGAAAAATGTGTGCAACAATCTGTAGCAGATTTGAAACAGCTAAAAAAGACAAAGAACATATTTCTCCCAAATTCTGTTTTGGTTGCGTGTTAATCTGATGAGAAAAATACTTTACTTCAAACTACATTTGGTCATAAGTTAGATCACCAGTCTCTGACCTTTTGAAAGGAGACATTACATAATCTTCCTGTTACAAATAAAAGTTGTATTCATAAGCAATAAACAACACTGTTGCTCAGTTCAATACACTTCAGGGTTTCAGACAGTAATACTTGGCCTGGACAAGTAGCTAATGGTGGCTAAAGTTAGATAACCTGTAAACAGATATTGCTGTGTATCTGAAATTGCTGAGTCAGGTCACTATTTGTATTTCTCTCCTCAACCTGTGATACTGTTACAAATGCCTAGATTTTAGCATTTAAAGTGGAAAATGGCAAAATTTTTTGCTCTGACTTATCATTTAGAAGTAAATGTTGATTGCACAGTGTATAACTATGGAATAATGACACCACCTGTGTTTAGATGGGTTCCCTATAAGCCTCACTTTCACTGTGCAATTCAATCTGCTACTGGATACAATCTCAAAAATAAAGGCTCGATTTACGGCACAAAAGGAGTGCATCAGCTATTGCGTAACCAAAACTGGACGAAGGTGCAAGGAAATGCACATTTCTGCCTTTGTGTGTACACAATTTAAGTCATGAATCTACCATGTTTAATACATCTGGCCCCTGGTTGGAACAGATGGCGTGATGATGCACAAAAAGTGTGACACTTTTTCATTTTTAAAAAATGTCACAATGATCCCGGCATTAACAGCTTTCACCTTTACTTTTTACACCACCAGCTGAGCCTGTCTCATTGCAGGTATGGTATTTTATTACCTGTCAGTGGATAATTGCTATCAACTCTGGTAGTGAGCTTTGAAGGTGTAAAGCAGGTGTGTGTGGTTTTTTTTAATGGACCTGTGCTCACTCACATTAACCTTTGCCCAGTAAAACATTCAGCCCTGAACAAGGATGTGATGCTGTGTAACGCTGCACTAAATTGGTACAATAATGTCTGAGTGATGACCTCTCTTATTGTCAAACACAAACATCAGTGTTTCTACTGGCTGACTGTGTCAAGAGGTCAACCTGCGACCTGCTGTAGCTTGACTCAGGAATCATCCCGAAAGTCATCAGCTGTACAACTTCACCTGCTAGCTTTTGAGAGGCTATCTCACGAAGAGTATCAGTGTAAGGTCTTTGCAGTAACTAGCCTATCCTCAGTAGCAGAAACGGAAAACAGTGGACAAACTGAAGTAACTGTGGAAACTGCGGTAGCTGCTTGGCTCTGAGGAATAAAGATATTATCTCATACTTATACAACAGTTAGTTCCGTCCAAGTAATTTAAGAAGTATTCTGTGAGTGCTGATATAGAGTATAACAGCACTGGGACTTTTATGTCACTCTGCTTTACAGGTCTTCTAAACTGTTAATTACAGCAACCTTAAATTACGCCTTTTAAGGGTTGTCAACAACAACAAACTTTGCACTGCAAAGAGGAACATGTTTCCCCCCAAAAATTTTGAGTTAAATTATGAATGGTCGTCAGAGAGGGACGAAGGGAAGGAAAGACGCCTGGATACTTCACTGTAAAACATCACGCGTATGCCACCAAAGCAACTGACTTTTATCTTAGCTCAGCATAAAGACTTGAACCGGGGTGAAACATCAAAAAAAGAAAAAGAGGTTTAACAGAATGGTTATTACTTAACATTTTTAGATGCTTGCTTTTATAACATTTTACAATACACCTTATCCTTACAATAAAATAGATTCCAATGGGCCTTTTTCACAGAGGACAATCTAACGTGTCGCAGTAGGAAAAACACAGGTGTAAATAATGAATATAATGATAGCTAAACTTCCTTTAGCTGCTTTGATTTCAGGTTCCTGGTACCCTGCATGTAATGTTGTGTTCCATGCAGGCAAGTCTCTGAGCCTGTAAGTCACCACTTCAAGTCACGAGTCACGACTTCATAGCGTTCCAGGCAAGTCACGCCAAACTGTCAAAGCAACATGGCGGACTGTGCGGGGTTTATGTTTGTTTATGATCACTTCTATCGCCAAAGGTTCCTTGCTCATTTGAGAGAAACGGAGGAGGAGAAACGGCGCATAAGGTCACAGATGCTATTATACTTTTTATTTTACGTTATCTGTGTGTTTGGAAACGTATTTCTCACCGTGTATCACCTGCATCAGCACTGCATCCATGGGGCTGCCACTGGTGTTTAGAGGAGTAAGGTAATTGGTTTAGAGGGAGGTATGACGTCAGAGAGCGTAACTGGGAGTACATAGATCTGGTACGAGTTCACGGGTGGTAAGTTACGGGTTTGACTGCCGTTCCAGTGCACTTTCACGGGTTGAAGGTTGAAAAAACACGAGTTACGGGTTGCCTGGAACATGCCATTAGCTCACTGAAACACTTCTATGTAACAGAATCATCATTAGTATCATTAGTAACACCTGCTCCTCCTGCTGTGACAAGTCAAAATGTGTGCTGTGATAAAAGGCTTTTGTTTTTACACAGCACAGCCTGCTACAGTATGAACAGACAACACTCGACACAACAGACATCTCCTGATAACACTCGGTGATATATTTGTGTTTCAGGCAATGCATTTTTTAGATATTTCTTGCTGCATTGCATGATTCATCTCCTCATAACAGTTGCCATTTACCTGACTTCCTGCAGTGAAATGTTTATGTTCTTCCCCTTTATCGACCTCTCCGTCAATAAATAATGAGGCATTTCATTGGGCTTGCACAGGTGGGGATTCCATCGCATATTGCAGTGGGGTTTTTTTCTTCTTTTTTTATAACTTCTCTTATGTCAACTAGTGAAATGACATGACGGACAATGAGGACAAGGATAAACAAAAAAAACCTCTCTCTACCCAGAATACATATAAGGAAACGCATCACTAATATTAATACTGATGTGACAAAAACTATTAGCTGGCCCTCAGATGAGCTCTATTTATTGTGCACTAGTGTGTCCAAATTATCACTGTGAAAGCAATGCACAAATAGTGGTCTTAAAAATTCCCACAATGCAACTAAAGGAGGGGGTTGGGGTTTCTGAAGCTATTTGACCATCTGAAAAGTAGTTTTGATGAAGTGTGCTGGCCCCTGAACAGTCCCACAATGCAATGTGCTGCATCAGATAGATGTGAAAATTACAGCCAACTGTTGGTGATGACAGTAAAGGATGATGATTCATGGAAATAACGTGAATAGTGCACCCAGTAGAGTGCAGATCTTCATCAGGTTGAGCTCAGCCACTATGGACAATTCTTGTAATTCCAGCAGATGTGGTGGAGCACATAAATACCCACCTCATCGATTTTTATTTTTATTTATTTACTGGCTTTTGCTTTTATTTATTGGGACAGAATCAAACCCACAGCCACTGTGGTAAGGACAACACCTTTGTACATGGGATGCCCACCCTAACAACTGAGCTACTGGGTGCTCCTCACAAGTTTTGCGGAGCAGATTGAGTTTTCCTGCTAACAGGCACTGTATATGAAATATATACTATTAAATATAGTATGAGAATTAATGTAGTTTTGATAACTTAATCACAGCCACAAATCTTTGATCAATGTCGTTCATAACCGGACTGCAGCGGTAATAATTTTGTCTGTAGGCTTCAGCACAACAAAGTAGGAAATAACAATAAACACAATTAAAACAGCCAAAAAATGAACCATTTAACTGCATTCTTATTTACTTAACTTATGTTAGAAGCAAAAATATTGATTAAAAATAGCAAAATCTGCAAGTCTAAAAAATCCAGCAACCAAAAAGCTCCGCTTCTGAAACGCCCGCAGTGTGGTATGATGCCATGCTGGTAGAATTGGCCCTCTAGGCCCCCTTACAGTTAAGATGGTGGCAAATATAACAAAATGGGGACGGAGATGGTTCAGCGGCGAAGGTCCTGGACTGGTGATCAGGAGCTGTGTGGGTCCGACATCCCATTAGTCCAACTGTCCGCGGTGCTGAACGGCTCCCGGCGGGCATATTTCTACCTTGATGGTGTGCCGCGACCGGCTCTGGGTCAGCTGGGAAAGGGTTGAGGCGGAGCAGGCTCACAGCTTATGTGTTTGTCACTTTCTTTTTCATTTTAACCCACACCATGATCTTTTCCTGACCCTAACCAAGTGGTTTTTGTGCCTAAACCTAACCAGACCTTAACCACAGGGCATCATGATGATTTCGGAATGGACTTCGGAACAATGCGTTTAATATGGTCAGAACAACGGGCTGTCGGACCGATGGGCAGTTCCCGCTCACCCCCTGGTGCCCATGAGCCCCCCCACTCCGACATCCCTCCATCTAATGCATGTATAGCTCCTGTTTGTTTGTGTATATGTAATGACAACGGAGTGAAAAAATTGAATTTCCTTTTGGGGATTGATAAAGTATATTGAAAAAAAAAAAACTAAATAAAAAAAAAAAAATATTCATCTCGTATCGTGCCAAACTTTAGTGGATCATATCAGGTATGGAATGAATCTGCAGATGCTCCAGGTCAAAATGAGAACAAGACCCTCTGTGGATGTCAGTTTTTGAGCCACAGTGAAGGCCAAGATGTGGCCTGCAACACTTTTTTTTTTTAGCCAAGCAGATTCCTGGAAAACTTGTGGCCCCTGTGGCTAAAAGGAGTGAGGAGTCAGCAGTCAATGACAGCACAAAACAGTCAATAAAACATTTTTTTTTAACAACTGTGAATCACGTTAACATGAGAGGTTCTTGAGCCTACAGTCATAGAAAAGCACACACAATATTAGGCTGATTTGTCCAGTAGTTTGCAAGATCAGAGACGGACAGACAGAAACACACACTCACACGTGCACACACAATCCCCTCCATTCATAAGTGTCCAAAATCTCAGTTTACTTCTTCCTTTAGAGTCAACTATCTTAGGAACAATGAATGAGTGAACACAAAACATCTCTCTCAACACCAGCATATGTGTAGTAGCCTAATCTGACTTTCTCCTTCCCCACTACCTCAACACCTCCCTTTGCCAGTGACTGATGAGTCCTTGCTGACCCAGTGTTTAATACATGTCTATAAAAACATTTGTTTGAGATATCACATTAACAGACAAGCCTGCTGAGTTAAGCAATGGGATGAAAACAGCAATAAAATCTCAAAACTGTACCTGCCAAAACAAAGACAACATTCTAGCTCTTAAAATCCCATCGCACTTGAGCTCCTGTCTGCAGATATTAAGACAAATTATAAACAGCTAAAACAACAGTGACTCTGACAGAGAGCTTTGGTAACTGCTTGAATTTATTTGTGGATGCTTTAAGGCTCCGCGGTTGAAGCCTGCACAATCTGAGAGGGAGAAAATGTTAATGCATGTGCACTCTTTCACTATAATGCTGCGCATTGATTTATAATGTAAGGACACACGGTCTGACTCAGTTTGCTGTAAATGTCAATCTAAGGCATGGACAGACAAAAGCAGTCCAGAGAGCTGCACATAGAATACATATGGAGCATAAAGCACACGCATTAGATTTTATTGTAGTAGAAAATAGTCTCTACAAGTGAATGGGCCTGTTTTTGGCGACTGCTTGCTCCCAATACTGAAGGTGTCTGTTATGATGTAGGGCAAAGTGTGAATGTTACATGTGGTCACAGCCGTCAGCCCCCCTCTATCTGGCCGTGACGCCTTATAATCTTTGACATGCCTATAGGCAGAAGTGCTGAAGTTGTTTGGACTAAGTGCGTGTGTGTCTGTCAGTACTATTCTGATTTCCACTGGCCAGCGTCAAAATGAAATCAGCATCAAAAAACGGTGTAAATACGTCACTTTCGTTTGTTATGTCCAGAGACTGTGCCTGTAGAAGACCACCGCTGCTTTCTTTGCCTTCCAATGCCACCGTGCTTTGTGTTGCCGAGCGTCTGGCTGAGGTTTATTTACGTTGGTGTTGCTGAAGAAGCCATTAGCCTCTTCAGAGACTGATGGTCGGTCAGTGTCAGGAGGTCAGACATTCAGCCCTGTGTGTCAAAACACGTCACCGTCTGTGAGCCACAGACTGAAACCGTGCTCCTTTTATCCTCCCTCTGCCCATCGGCACATATCATAAAGACAGGAGTCACATTAAAATGTTATTTAAATCAAGATAACAAGAGTGCATGACAGATAGATATGATACAATTAAGTGTTTAAATTCTATATCTTCGTGTAGGCTGTATCAGTGCACCTGCAGGTCCTTAAAAAGTCTTTAAAATATGGCTTAAATTCCAGTTTTCCAATAGAAGGCCTTGAAAGTCATTAAGTAGTGTTAAATTTGACTTTTTAAAATCTTAATTTCAACCCAGAGATTTGATCAACTTGCATCTATTTTTGTCAAAATTAGTCATGTTCTCCTGCATCAGAGTTAACATAACCAGTGGTGGAATGTAACTAAGTACATTTACTCAGTCACTGTACTTAAGTGCAAATTTGAGGTACTTTTACTTTAATTAAGTATTTTAATCTGATGCCACTTTCTGTTTCAACTCATTTCAGAGGGAACTATTGGTATAAGTCTTTAATAACTTAAAATCAATAGTTAATATTTTCGCACACAAACCAGACAGTATGCAGCTGAAACTATTAGTCCATGAATTAGAAAATTAACTGGCAAGTATTTTAATGGTTGTCTTTGGGAGTGACAAGGATGGATAGGATCAGGAATGAGTACATCAGAGGAACAGCTCATGTTAGACGTTTTGGAGATAAATTCAGAGAGGCCAGACTGAGATGGTTTGGACATGTTCAGAGGAGGGATAGTGGATATATCGGTAGAAGGATGCTGAGATTGGAACTGCCAGGTAAGAGAGTGAGAGAAGAGGATGCAGAGGATAGGGTTAGATGGAGGCAGATGATTCGCTGTGGCGACCCTTAAAGGGAACAGCCGAAAGAAAAAGAAGAATTTTAATATTTGTTAAAGTCATTTTTCATGCAAAACATTTCATGGCTCAGGCTTGGAAAATATAAGGACTTTCTGCTTTTTCTTTTTGTTTAATTTTTTATTTTTTTTTTTTTTTTGGAATTTTCTGCATGAGTACTTTGGGCACTTTAAAACATTTTCCTGAACTTACATACTTTTACTAAGGTAACATTTTCAATGCAGGACTTTTAGTAACAGAGTAAGAGAGTATTGTTTTTACAGTGTATTAGTACAGTATTAGTACTTTTACTTAGGTAAAGGATCTGAATATGTCCTCCAACACTGCATATAAAAGACTTTGTCTACCACTAAACCTAACACTCTATAATACCTGTTGTGAAATGCTCACTGTTACTTGTCATACTGACCTGTTGAGAGAAATCACGACATTGCCAAACTGCTGAGTGGCAGAAAATGAAGGCTAGATTTATAACAGTTATCTTATCTAAAGGAAACTCTTCCTACAACATACCTTTCAGCATTCATAGTGCCCTCACAGATGTGCAAGTTACCTATGATTCCTTGGGCACTAACACGCCCCCATACCATGACAGATGCTTTTGAACTTTTAACTGGTAATAATCTGGATGATCCTTTTTTCTCTTTTGCTCGGAGGACACTACGAGATGAGCTCAGAGGCCCAGAGAAGTGAGCAGCATGTCTGCATGTTGTTAATATCTGACTTTCACTTTGCATGGTGGAGTCTTTGGTCGCATTTGTAGATGCAGTGAAGAACCAGCATTTACCAACTACATTTTTCCAAAGTGTTCTTGAGCCCACGTAGTAATATTCTTTCTATAATTATGTTGGTTTTAATGCAATACCCCCCAAGGTTTCAAATGTCATGAGCATTCAGTGTTTCAGCCTTGCCATTTACATGCAAACATTTCTCTTGATTCTCTGACTCTTTTGATAATATTATTGATGACAGAAGGTGAAATCCCTAAATTCCTTTGCGATTAAGCATTGAGAAACGTTGTACTTCAACTGTTGGACTCTTTGCCCACAAAGTTTTTCACAAACTGGTGAACCTTGTGCCGTCCTTGCTTGTAAACAACTAAGCCATTCAAGGACGCTCCTTTCATACCCAATAATGATACTTTTATCTGTTACCAATTAAAGTGTTTACCTGTGCAATGTTACAAAGAGAATTTTTTGAGCAGTCCACATCATTCCAGGCCTTTTGTTGCCCCTATTTGAACTTTTTTGGAACGTGCCACAGGCATCAAATTCAAAATGAGTTTGAAAATCAGTTTGAACATTAAATCTTGTCTTTGCTCTGTACTCAATTAAATACAGGTTGAAAAGGATTTGCACATCATTGCATTCTGTTTGTATTTACGTTTTCCAAAAATCCCAGCCTTTTCTGATTTAAGGTTGTATTAGACTGTGATTTCACATCAAACTGTGAAATATACTGGTTACATTAATGTTAATATAATTACCTCAAATTACTTGGTGGTGTACAGTAGAAGTTTACATACAGTGTAAACAACTGGCATACTCATTTGTCAGTGAGTGTCTGTGATGGCAGCAAAAATAAACTTGAGAAGGCTGTAACTCACAGATCTAATTTTTAGTAAGGCTGAGGAAGCCCAGACATCGATACCATTACAGAACTGACATCTTGCTCAAACCTTTTCAAATAATTACAGTGGCAGTTTCTATAACATACAAGCATGCAATTTATGTTGATTTGCTGAAACTCTTCTTCAGTGTAAGTAAAATTAGTTTCAGAGCACAATTTTCACATCACTTCCTCTGCAAATAAATTCCTGTTCCTCCCTAAAATTCCAACATGGCATTGCACATCTCTGGTGAACTCCCTTGTGTGATTATTTTGTCTTAAGTGTGTCTCAATTCAGCCTTTTAAGTGCAAAGTGGAACACCTAAACCACAGTGACGTCCTTTGATACTGAGACGGAGCTGTGAGATGGTGGATATTTATGGGATGACTTGTGTCTCATGAATCTTCTTGAAAGAGAGCGAAGAAGCCTCCCACTCTCTACACCCAGTGCACCCTTTGCACGTTTCTCTGTGAGACAACATTAATGATCATTAACAGTGTGTGTGTGCCCTTGAATGACATAAAGTAGGATTAGTCAGAAGAGGCTGTGTGTACTAAAAAATAATTATCTGCTGTTCTCTTTAATTAACTCCTCTCCTGCTTCCTGGACCACAGGAGTTAAATATCTGTCTTGAGGGCCCTCGAGATGGAGTAAGATGGTTAAGTCCCTGTCCAGACATGTTTCATCAATAGGCCCATTAGTATTTTGTTTCTCATGGTTTTCCCACGTAATAGTTCAAAACATTTCACATCCACACTGAGAAATTTGCTTGTGGTAAATTTCGCCTTCCTCTTTCTCCAGAGCTGAATGATTCAAGATGACTGCTTTAGCGTTTGAGGAAACATTCAGCCACATGTTTGAGCTTCAGTTAGATACAGACCAAAGATTCTCTCTAACAAAAGACGCATTACAAGCTGCCCCAAGGCATGAATTGGTTTGTACTTTAAATATGCTTAACTAAAAAAGCTGGGATATCATTTCTAATAAAAGGGTGCATATCTTATCTTTGCGGTTTTAAAATAATTGAAGGAAACACACATAGATGAACTATTTTCTTGAAAGGTTTTCATACTGTGTAGCCTTTGTAAATGCTTGCGTTATCGAGAGCTGCTTTGTGGAGGCACTTGTTGTCAATCTCATATTCGGTAACATGATTGTGCTCCAAGTGCCGAAACATATCGGTGGTATTACCTTTGGTCGCTGACACAGTTTTCCCGCAGTGTTTACATTTGATTTCTTTCTGTTTTGTGTTGTCTTGATGAAAGGCAAAATGTGTCCCAATGACGGACACAGCATTTCTCTCTGGTACAAGCTGCTCAAGTTGCCCAGTTGACTCCATGTTTGAGTTCTCCTCCATGTTGCTTCCAGGTCGCGTACTGGACGCGGTGGAGTCAAGTGACTATGCAGTTGTATGGTTTTAAGGGGACGGTACATGAACACACACAGCAGGGAAAGTATGAACAGAATTTTAAAAAACGATATTACCGACATGAGCGAGATTATGTTTGGGGTGTCGGTAGCGTAGTGGATGGTACCGGCGCCCCATGTATAGAGGTGATGCCTTGCTGCAGCGGTTGCAGGTTCGACTCCGGCTTGCAGCCCTTTGCTGCATCTCTCTCTCACTCTCTTACTCTCACTCTCACTCTCACTCTGTCCTGTTCATTAAAGGCAAAAAGCCCCAAAAAATAATCTTTTAAAAAAAAAAGATTATGTCGGTTTCAATTAATGTTTGATTAATTGCCCGACCCTAACATGGTCTCCTTTCCCTCCATTGTAACGGGTGGAGTTTGGACCAGGCAGAGAGCGATGTCAGGAAAGCTGAGATTCCAAAATCAGGAGTACTCACTGAGAATGCAGTCCCTCCGATGCGCAGCCAGTTGTGGACAGAGGAGAGCTTGACAGCGGCGATGAAGCGTGGAATCTGCGGCGCACACTCCAAGGTGAGGCCTACAGCCACACAACGTTGCAAACCACAACTCAGAAGATCATAGGTGACTGGGCCAGTAAACTCACTTGGAAAGGAAGCAGGAAACAGGCGAACAGGAACCAAGTAGACAGAAGCAGAGCTTGCGGTCGAAGGCGGAAGTCAGAGTAGTTCACCGGGGATCAGACAAAGCAGGCGTCAGAGACGGGCAGGGTTGATACCTGAAAGTCTTGCATGAGGCAAAGAGCAATTTGGCAAAGGAGAGTCTGTGCAGCAGCAGCAGCAGTCTTATAGTGGCAGGAGGTATTGATACACAGGTGAGAGCAGTTGGCTTGATGAGGTGGGTGTGGCAGACCAGCAGGAGCGGGAAATGTGTAGACAGGCGATTAGCTGGCAAGTAGGTGTGGAGACAAGGCGGGGTGAGTGGAAAATTACTGAATGGGTTTAGGAGATGGCATGTATGGAGGATGAAAAGTGCCCACTGTGACACCCACCTTGTTTGGACAACACATTCTCACTCCGACCTTGTCACATATCGCCACTTCGTTGTGGAATTTCCATATCTACATATGACGTGCTGGTAGGCTCTGGTAATACATGTCAACCTCTGCCTTTTACATGCATTTTTTACTTTAAACTTTGCACAGATAAAAGTCAGTATAGTCAAGGTCAGACATTTTAAGTGACATAAAACACAGTTTTTAAGATGAGAGGGGCTTAAAGAGAATGGTCCTCAAGTGGGGAAATAATTTACAGTAGTTTTTATGTTCATGTTTCAACTGGAAGTTTACATCCTTATTTAGATCTTGCACAAAATGTAAGGTGTTTAGAATGAATGACTAATAAGACATTCATAAATCAGATTGTGTATCTTACAGTGGTTTAGCTGTACACATACCAGTATTTTACTCTTCAGTTGGAAGCTATCTGGATTCTTTATGATTTCCACCTCCCCCTTCTTACAGCTGCTTGTATCTCGCTATGGAACATCAAATTAAATTATGCTTGTTGACAAGTTTACTTTACCTTTGTGCCAAAGCTTATAAAATTCCTCGAAAGAAAGTTCATGCTCTC
The DNA here is from genome assembly GCF_041903045.1 of Epinephelus lanceolatus. Classification (NCBI taxonomy): domain Eukaryota; kingdom Metazoa; phylum Chordata; class Actinopteri; order Perciformes; family Serranidae; genus Epinephelus; species Epinephelus lanceolatus. Next base: position 16,939,405 of record NC_135746.1, on the reverse strand, counting down.
CAGTCCACAGGTGGAGACCATACTGAGTTATGGCCAGTGAATAGTCTTTCATGAAACCACAGAAACTTTCAACATCTTACAGCTTGGGTTTTATCTTTGTCTTTCTCCGATAGCAAAGAAATAAAATGCTTGATGAAATGTTGAAGGATTTACAAAAATAACAAAGGCCGGTGGACCAGAGTGGGCTGGATGTTCCAGATGTATTGTTACACTGTAATGCCTTTGGCCTCAGGCACATTGTTAACTGGTGTCTGCGGCCACCACCACCACCACCACTACAGCAGTACTGTCTAAAGAGGCTCAGACCCACCCTACACCCGCAAACACTCAGTGGATTTGGAAAAGTATTTCAGTCAAGCTTAAATTCAATCCCCCCTTGAATTTGTCGGCAGGTATCTGTCTGAATCCCAAATTAAATACAGGAAAAGAAACATTCCTTTGGAAGCAGTGGGCGGAAAAGGGGATTCTTAAACTGGGGGATTTATAAGACGATGGCACACTGAAATCATTGATGGCACCGGTACAGCATGTCAGCCTCCCTTAACAGCAGTTTTGGAGATATCTCCAATCTCATACCTTCGGTTCGACTACAACAGCCCCACCTTCCTAGCGGGAAGGCAAGTCTTGCTGGGTTAAATACTTCTGGCCAACAGAATAAAGAATAGATGGGAAATAAGTGCCCTTCTCGCTGGAGGACCTGATGATAGTTGTTGCAACGGTAGAAACCGAAACATCAGTGGGCTGAACAGTGATAGTCGTGGCATGGTGGTACTTAAATGAAATCATGTGGGTAATAGCCTGCTTTGTATTTGGATGAATCTTCTCATGATAAAATTATATGTGGAAATACTCCCAAACAGGGGAAGAGGCATTTTTATTCATTACCAGTCCTGTGACGTTATCCCCACCACTCACAGTTGCCTTCTGTCTCTCAGCCCAGCCGCCTGTTCCAGGAGTAGAGACTGACCTCTGGTGGTTTGTGCTGTGCACTACAGCACATCACCTCAATACAGCAACTCCGTATCAGTTTAAAAGAAAGGGGAGCTTCTGTATTTTTGACAGTATTGAAAATCATACCATCGGGATTTCTAGATACACTGGTACACCAGTATACTTTGATACCTCCCAAGTATAGTTAATGTATTTGGTACAGACCATAAGGCCTTAAAATATCACTCCTAGACTACCTATGCTCCAAGTCGTGACCTGAGATCCTCAAGTCTACCCTCGCTAGTTGTCCTTAGATTGACAGTGGTAGCTAGAGGTGACTGGGCTTTTGCCATTAAGGCCTCGAGGCCTGGGAATTCTCTGCTTGAGGAGATTAGGCTGGCTAGCACATTACCCGTGTCTAAATCATTAATTAAAACATATTTTTATTGGAAAGCTTTCCATTTTAATAACTGATTTGTACTTTTTGATTTGTAACTTTTATGTTTTATTTCTTTTTGTTCTATTTTTGCTTCTGTACACACGATTTTTCTCAGCTTTTAACTTTTTTAAATAGATTTAGTGGCATCTAGCAGCGAGGATTGCAGATTGCAACCAGCTGAAACTTCTCCTGGTTAGAATTTCTAAAGTGTTTATTGTTCAGGCTTTTACCAGGAGCCAAATTATCCGCCGAGGTCTCTTCCTCTCCAAAACAGACTAAGTGATTAAAACCTATGAAAACAACAAAATATCAGTGTTTTCTGATGCTGTTTGGCTCGTCGCAGAGTAGCTGCTAACTACGGTGGCCATGAATGGCCCTATCTAGAGCCAGTTTTTGGTTTGTCCGCTCTGGGCTACTGTAGAAACATGGCAGTGCAACATGGTGGACTCCTTTGATGAGGACCCATTTCCTATGTAGACAGCTCAGGTAAGAAAAATACAACAATTCTTATCTTCAGGTGATTATACGCTTAAGAAAATATACTCATTAAACTAAATTCCATTTCTGCCAATATATCTGTAAATCCTACACACTTAATTGTCTCAATTTTTTTCAACACCTATTTTTCAAAGGAATGTTTTTTCCTTCAAGTGCTGTCCTTAAATGAGCCTCTAGAATTTTCTGGCTTCTATAATCACACAAATCTGACACAGTTTTGCCCTTTAAATGTCTATGCACATTCCTCATTTCTCTTATCTTGTTTTTCATCAATGCTCCTTATATTCTGCTTTTGCTCAACATTTTTCCTTCTCCCATTTGTTGTTTTATGGTCTCTCTTTAGATTCTTGATCACTTCACTTGGCTATTTCACTTCATTTTTTGCTTCAGTTTCGATCTGGACAATTCAGAAACAGGCAGACGTCAGTGGAAAGGCCTCGAGGGTTTGAAAGACAGACAGATATTGGAAAAAAAGGAAAGAGTGCATTATTGTGCAAACTGTATGCATGATTCTGTTAGAGTGTGTGTTTTTGTGTATTTGTGCACACATGCTATGTCTGTGAATATGCATTACGCCACAGACAATATCCCGTTTCACGCATGAGGTCGGGTTTTCCCGCTCTGTCATCAGGACGAGCAGATGTAACGGGAATACCATGGCCATGTGACTGGGGAGAATGTTACCCAGGAAAAAAGGGGATGATGGGAATTGTGTGTGTTTTTTCTGTGTCACATACCATAACCAGATAATATACTTAGTGTACTTACAGCACTATGAAAAGGATCAGTTACCTCTCTGGAATGAGGGTTTACTGTAGCACCAATTTTTCCCAACAGACAGATTAACAAATAAATGTGACGTCTTGCCTGCAAACTTGTCAAGATGATGTCAAGATGTCAACCAACTTCTAATTTAAAAGATATATTTCCTTATTTATAAACTTTGTGAGGTAAGTCAGTTCTTTCTATCTTGCATTTTGCATTTACTGACACTGTTTTATATACATAGACAGTTTAATGCATATTTCAGGTGTGTTCACCCTTTGTATCTCTTCCATGAGAGTGGGTTAAACTGGCCTTGTATTAAACCGGTGTGATCCTGATCCACGTGGTCGCCTGTTACACTGTGCTGTGTTGAGAAAATTTACTGTGAGCCACATAACCTCGGCACACTAACAGCTTAACTTGAGTCCTAATTTGGAACCAACCCAAGAAAGCCATTGATGAAAAGGTGAGTGAAATGTTACCATGAGCTGTAGAGATGAGGGCCAAAACTACAAAAATACGACTCGTGTTTTAAGAAAAAACCTTCAATAATCATCAGAGACTCTACCCTCTGCCTGTATTTTTTTTATTTTCTCCTTATTTTGTTGTGGTCAGGACATTCCTGGGCACGGTGTGTATCCAATGGGAAGCTGTGGAAATCACAGACACAGCGCTAAAAAATCAAAACATAGTTAACAGGAGTGAATCTGAGTTTTTGCTCCCTTTCACTTGGCAGGCGATGCTGTTTACAAGCAGTAACCTACAATTCCTGCATGTACCTTTAACGTAACGCCAAAAACTACAGTGACCAGCTGTTCTGGTACAAAGAAGTTCTTTGTAACATAGGTCAACATATCACAGGAGTTTTGACTTAGGAGCCAGAGGGTCACCAGTTCAAGTCACCATCCGGACCAAGTATGGAGCATGGACGGGTAGCTGGAGAGGTGCCCCTGAGCAAGGCACCAAACAGACATCTCTCCATTTAATGCATGTACAGGTCCTGTTTGTGCATGTGTGTGTATTTCGGGAGTGTGTGTTTATAAAGTGTGAAAAATTTGAATTCCCCCAGGATTAATAAAATATGTCTTCTTCTTTTGTTTTCTTGTGATTGCAGATTTTTTATGAACTAAAAAAAAACCTATATCTGTGAGTGTATGTTCTTGTATATAGCCTTTAAACAGCCACTAAGGCACTTTTTCCACTTATTTATTTTTTCTTTATATGTATGTGTTTTTGTCTGAATGAGACCTCATGTCTCAATGAGATTACCTGTTTAAGTAGAGGTTAAATAAAAAAAAAACACACACCTTTTAACCAAATGAATAAAATACACAGGCGAGTAGTCCACAAATAGTTAATAAATTGGTGAAATGTAAGTAGGCTGACCATGCGTGCTGTACAGAAGTGACTGCCTACAAATAACTTGCTGCTTTTTGTAATCCCTCCATCAGGGTCACATGGAGGCCCAACTGTATAGTCTGCCAGAGGATTATTACATCAACCTGATCTGCCCAATAATGCGGGGACTGTTTCTGAATTTCTTCAGTAATGTGTCCGTGGTTCAGACAAGGACAAAGATTGGCGTCTCATGTACGAATGTCAACTGGGAATAATGCAGTCATACATTATGGTATAAGCACTACAGTCCTTCCAAGGAACTGCCTCAGAGACAACGGCTGCAGCTACAGTAACTGATCCATGTCTGAGTGCATTTTCCGCACAGCGATGGTGAGGCCTTTTCTACAGAACACACTGTTGTCTTCTAGGAATTAATTAATATCTCTGATCCAATACCAAATCAAGTAATATTCCTCGGAGGGTGTTTCAGTTTTGTTTAGAGTTTGTTCCTGTGCTTCTTATCTCTCACACTCCGTCATTTTCCACGCTCAACATATGCTGTATATGCACGCTGGCACGAGAGAGCACACTGTCTGAGGTAATCCGATACAAAACCATACCATTTATTCTCCCAGGGGAAATTCCATTTGCAAAGCTCTCACTCTCTCAAACATTTACAAACACTGAGCTAACGCAACCTCATTCTCTATCTGTCTCTCTCCACTTATCCTTCCCTCGCTCTCTTTCTCTCTCAAGGTTTTAGATCCCATGTCAGTGATTTTGAGGGATTGGGGCCCTGCAGGAAAAGTGTGTTAGTATCAATTGCTCCCAGGGAGAACAACATCTGGGGAGAGCTCCTACGCCTCCAAACATAAAGTGTGAGTTCAGCAACTGGATCCAGAAATGCAATATAGCTTTTCAGGCATGCCGCAGAAGATTACAAGAGGCCAGTCAGTTATCTTGACTCTCAGGAGACATTGGATCAGATGATGAAGCATGACTAATCATGTGTGGATACCAGAGAAGGGAGGGATACTGCATGAGCACAGCGCTGAGATCAGGGGCTACTGTCAGGATGCTCTCAACAGCGCAGGTTTCATGTACCTTCTGACTGGATGTTATATCAGTGCAGTTCTCTCATCTTTCTGTCATGTCTTCAATTCTCCAAAATAAGTAAACATGGTAAATCTGCGGTCCCGGAAATTTGAAATTGGGAGACACTGGAGCATCCTGCCTAAACAAACAAATTCCACAGTGTTGTCTCATCTGTTTTGGGAGACTCCGCTACTAAACCAACAAACCATCCACTACAGCTTTCTACTCAACGCTCCCTCACTGTCTTGCATCTTTGCATTATAACAGATGTGGGAGGCACTTCAAAGTTTGCAGCAACAGCAATCAGCCATTCATATTAATAGCGTGCTGCAAACATGTGCTCTCTCTCAGCCAACGACAGGATCCCAATCATGTCTGCAGGCTTGAGGAGACCTCCAGCACCTGATGTTCAGCTGCAAAGATCCCACACAGGCACTCAGTGGGACAATAATCAGATAATGGCAAACACACATAAATAGTTATTATGCATAGACAGGCACAACAAAAACACTCAGAATGATCAAAAAGAAAATGCAGCCAACAGAGCTGGCTCACGCAGCGATTATTTTCTTCTTCCTAATGTTTTTGTTGTGGAGCTGCTTGAGAGGACACGAGATCCATGCCTCTACTCAGACAGCATTTTATAACAGGAGTTCAACTGCAAATTGTTATCTCCGCCAGGCTAAGTATTGAGGGGGATCATATCATTGCTCTGGCCTCTAGCACTACCGTAAGAAACCTCGGAGTAATATTTGATCAAGATTTGTCTTTTAATTCTCATTTAAAGCAAACCTCAAGGACTGCATTTTTTCATCTGCGTAATATTGCGAAAATTAGGCCTATCCTGACCCAAAAAGATGCAGAAAAATTGGTCCATACTTTTGTTACCTCAAGGCTGGATTACTGTAACTCTCTATTATCTGGTAGCTCTAGTAAGTCTTTAAAAACTCTCCAGCTAATTCAGAATGCAGCAGCACGTGTACTAACAGGAACTAAGAAACAAGATCATATTTCTCCTGTTTTAGCTTCTCTGCACTGGCTCCCTGTAAAATCCAGAATTGAATTTAAAAGCCTACTGTTAACTTATAAAGCTCTAAATGGTCAAGCTCCGTCATATCTTAGAGAGCTCATAGTGCCATATTATCCCACCAGAACACTGCGCTCTGAGAATGCAGGGTTACTCGTGGTCCCTAAAGTCTCCAAAAATAGATCAGGAGCCAGAGCCTTCAGCTATCAGGCTCCTCTCCTGTGGAATCATCTTCCTGTTACGGTCCGGGAGGCAGACACCGTCTCCACATTTAAGACTAGACTTAAGACTTTCCTCTTTGATAAAGCTTATAGTTAGGGCTGGCTCAGGCTTGCCCTGTACCAGCCCCTAGTTAGGCTGACTTAGGCCTAGTCTGCCGGGGGACCTCCTTTAATACACCGGGCACCTTCTCTCCTTCCTCTCTCTCTCTCTCTCTCTCTCTCTCTCGTGTCCTATTACTGCATCTTGCTAACTCGGCCATTCTGGATGTCACTAACTCGACTTCTTCTCTGGAGACTTTGTGCTCCACTGTCTCTCAGATTAACTCATATCGCAGCGGTGCCTGGAGGGTGTGACGTGTGTGGTTGTGCTGCTGCCGTGGTCCTGCCAGATGCCTCCTGCTGCTGCTGCCATCATTAGTCATTAGTCATACTTCTACTGTTATTATACACATATGATGATTGTCACACATGCATACTATCGGATATTAATATATTATTATTAATTATATTATTATTACTTTCATTAATGTTGTTGTAAGCTATTACCATTACCGTCTGTCCTGCATCTCTCTCTGTCTCTGTCTCTGTCTCACTGTGTCATTCGGATTACTGTTAATTTATCATGTTGATCTGTTCTGTACGACATCTATTGCATGTCTGTCCGTCCTGGAAGAGGGATCCCTCCTCAGTTGCTCTTCCTGAGGTTTCTACCATTTTTTTTCGCCTTTAAAGGTTTTTTTGGGGGGAGTTCTTCCTTATCCGCTGCGAGGGTCCTAAGGACAGAGGGATGTCGTGAGCGTGTGTATCTGTCTGGCCTCAGCTCATCGCTCAAACTATTGGACCATTCAGCCAAATGTTTTGTGTGTACATTTATGACTATATACTCAAGGACCTCTTGTGGTTGCGGTGATTCATAATCATCAAAAAAACAGTTTTATTGACTGATATAAACTGTCATTGACTGCTGACTCATCACTCCTCTTGTCCGGTAGGGGTTGCAAGTTTTCTGATTTTGTCAAGGCTAAAAATAACCGTCTGTTGCAGGCCACATTTTGGCCACACTGGCATGTTAAACTGTGAAATCTCGCTTCAAATGCTATAAAGTTTCTCTCAATCACTTACACGCTACAACTTGATGAGCACGGTCTCACTCGGAAGTCATCGAAATCCAACTTGCAGCGTCAGAAAGTAACAAAAAAAGGCATCCTTTAACATCGGCATGATACATGGCCGGTTGCCGTTATAGTTTAACAGTCCCCGGCGGTGTCAAAGGGAAATGTGGCAGTACAAGGATGAAAGTCCAAGTGGGGTGGGCGGAAAGGGTGGTGGATGGGTCCAATAATCACCGACTTTCACCTGAGAGAGGTGTTTTCGCGTCCTGTAAGATTCTAAACCCAAACCCTGTTCTTTTTTCCTAAACCTAACCACTTCTTTTTGTTGCCTAAACCGAACCGTGTTTTTGTTGCCTTACAGCAGTAGCTGGGGTGGCAGTAGCTCAGCCCATAGGGACTTTCTTGGGAACCAGAAAGTTGTTGGTTCAAGTCCCTGTATGGACCAAGTATGGAACGTAGACCACCGACTTTCACCTGAGAGAGCAGTGTTCGTGTCCCGTAAGATTCTAAAGCCAAACCCTGTTCTTTTTTCCTAAACCTAACCACTTCCTTTGTTGCCTAAACCTAACCGCATTTTTGTTGCCTTACAGCAGTTGCTGGGGTGGCAGTGGCTTGGTCCATAAGGACTTGGTTGGGAACCAGAGGGTCATCAGTTCAAGTCCCTGTTTGAACCAAGTATGGAGCGTGGACTGGTAGCTGGAGAGGTGCCACCTTGCCTCCTAGGCACTGCAAAGGTGCCCTTGAGCAAGACAATAACCCCCAACTGCTCAGGATGCCTGTCCATGGGCAGTCCCCTCACTCTTGACATCTCTCCTTGTAGGTCACGTTTGTGCATATCTGTGTATTTCGGGCCTGTGTGTGTATATGACTCGGGGATTAATCTTCTTTTATCTTCTGAACATTCCAAACCAGGACACCATCTACCAAAAGACAGACCTATTTATCCAAACTATAAACAATATTCCCCTGTTTCCGTAAATGTTTCAATTTTCGAAATGCTCTCTGCAAAACTATGCACAAAAGTGGACGAATTATTGGCACAATCAGCAAACACATGCTCTCAATATAACCAACTCAAACCATCACAATCTTAACTCAAATACAACACCTTTCTCCAGGTGCAAACACTAAACCTCAAAAATATTAACACACCAATCACAGTTGCACGGATCAATAAGCAGGCATGTCCACATGCTTTGGATAAATGGATCCTTACAGTGCTGGATTTGCATCACAACAGAGAGGAAGAAGAAGACAACAACAACAAAGACAAGTATTCTCAGGTTACAGTCACTTTGTGCCATCCAAGTTTATCATGTGTTCGTACATGGGAGGACAGTGAGAGAAGCTGGACAGACAGTACAACCCAGTCTAAGATGATACACAGTTGGATTCGTTGTCTGTGCTTTCAGAGGGGAAACAACATTTGCCTTGTTGTTACAATGATACATGTAATGTTGTAGTGCATATAGACTGAATCTCCGACCTCAGTGTGGTTTTACCACAGTAATAGATAACCATAATCTGTGGGAGGTGGACGGAGTTTAGTCATGTTGATTGCAGTATTATAGCAAATCTCAGTCGCATACTTACAGGTATTTATCACCAATAATGTGTTATATTTCAGGGCAACATACACAATAGGTATAAATCTATGTGCAGACATGTCTGTCTTCGCCTGCACACAAATTATACCTCCAGCCCCATGTTGACCCTTTTCAGAAGCTCCAGCTGGAGAGACATCCCCCCTCTATGTCATGCACAACTAAAACACCGCACCTACTGACCTACTGATTAGCTGGCCCTCTCAGATGAGGTGAGAACAGAGACTGTCAGCAGAGGTCCCTCTGGGTTAAAAGGGGATTTTACTACTCCCAACAGAGATGGATGGAAGACGTTTCCAACGCTACATCTTTCACAGGAAACTAATAAATGGGGGAAAACGAAGAGAAGCTGACTGATGCATTCTGAGAAAAGAATATTGTGCAATAATAATTTGTAATTAAAGTGCAGGGCCCTTAACATATTATTGGTTGATTTGTCAAGCACAAACTGGCGAAGGACTCACAAAGCAGACTCACAGACTCAGATGAAGGTTCAGGGTCTGGCTCAGGTAGTCAGTCACACAGGCAAAAGTATCCAATTTGACAAGCAAAAATGGTCAAAAACACTCTCACAAGGAACACTAGGGAAACGCTAGAACTCTTACTCAAGGGTGAAGACTGTCTGGCAACAAACAAGGGGAAGGCAAGGACTTAAATAAACTAAGACAATGAGAGACAATGAGACACAGGTGAAACACATGAGGGCGGGGCGAGTAATCACAAAGGAGGGAAACTTGACAGGACGTGGGATATGAAACGAGACGAGACAATGGCTACCAAAATAAAACAGGAAATACAGGGATGACAAATAAACATGGATTTAGGTTTCTTGACAGGTCGTGACAGTGTTTGTTTTATTCTTTTTTTACTGTTTTATTGAACTTGCTTTGGTCAGAGACATAACCTTTTTGGGTTGTACGTCCATACATCCTATTCTTGAGAGAAGAAGAAGGCCTCAAGGAAATTCCTTCAGATTTGACAGAAACGTGCAGTTGGACTCAACAATGAACTAATTAGAATTTGGTGGCCGCAGGTCGCTGTGATAAAAAAAAAAAGCATGTTTTTGGCCATAACTCAAGAATTCATACACTGATTATGTCAAATTTCATACAAATGAAGCGCTAGCAAAAGTTCAGTCAATGAAGTCAATTGCGGAGGGCGTGGCTCATCACATAAAGGTGTATAACATCTCAAAGGTTTCACCAATCACCACACAACTTTGTAGGCATATGACCACACATAATCTGAGGGGACCCCTCCATTACTGACCTGATCAAACAAAATGGGGGCGCTAGAGAGCTAATTTCTTATGTTGTTTTTTTTTCTAATTTTTGGTATGACTAAGTCATGGTATGGTATGCTGTACTCAATGGGTATGGACTAGTTCTTAAGTAATAAAGGACAGTGTGTGTTGTAAAGCAAGGTGTTAATGTGTCGTTTTTAATTCCCAATGTGTGGAGGAAGGAACTGAATAATAATATAATCCAGTTAGGTGAGAGTCTTAGGTTAGCCGTGTACATGGGAGGCATGCATGAGGAATTACTCTTGTAATTTCCTCCTCACCATGATAACCAGCTTCTTGCCCCATGTTTGAAGGCAGCTGCTCTGAATAACTATACCTTGGCTTTTTCAACAAAGAGGATCATCCATCATCCAGAAAATCCTCTGAGGTCCAGAAAACGGGCCAATCATCAGCTGCCAAAATAAAGATTTTATTGTTTTGGATGACAGTGATGAGTGTGGTCTCCTTTTATTACCTTCCTGCCTCTGCAGGACCATAGCTAAATTGTTACAAATGATTTCAGTGATTCACAAAATGGTTTTGGACATTTAGAAACAGTCAGTCGCAATTAGGAAATCTGATAGAAGCTTACACGTCATTGGGCCAGTGCACATACTCTGATATTTTGTTTCTCAACTTTACAGACTGGAGTGCACACAGGTTTGAGATAGATAGATAGATAGATAGATAGATAGATAGATAGATAGATAGATAGATAGATAGATAGATGTGAAGACATCTTTGACAAACTCCTTCATCCCTTTATGTGGACGAACATAATCATCGCCGTCATATAACTAATGCAGAGGAGCGAGCTCTGAATCCTAGTGAGTCATTAAGCTAACACACAAGACTGAACCCAAATGACTCAACATCCCTTAATAATATTAGGGCGGGGAAACTGACAGTGTGTGTGAGAAAGAAAGAGAGACATTTGTTTTCTCGTGTAAAATGTAATTATTCAGCGAGATGTAATTCAGCCTTGGCAATAATGTCGACTTAACATTCATGCCAATAAAGCATATTTGAATTTGAATTAAAGACAGAGAGAGAGGGAGGAGAGGAAACTGCATGTATATCACATCTGTTCAGTTTTCTGTTTGAGACACTTCCTGAAAATAATTTGCCACAGTTGTCTTCTAAAGCTGGTTTATTGCTTCAAATGAAAACAAGCTGAACAGTAGGAGCGGCATGTGGCTTCAAATTTACGGTCACCGAGGGACTGTCTGCTTAAATAGAAATAATGGAAGGATATGCTTTATGTATGAAAAAAGAGACAGGGCTAATATATTTTGGAAAGCGAAGCACCATTGCATGAACAGTAAACACTGTACAGCGTGTGTTGGAATTGCTGAAATTCTTGCATTACTGAGGCAGCTAATTTTAGTGTGATTTCAACGTCAGCTGCCATTATCCATGGGGACAGGCCTTGTAAAGGCTTTTTCCACTGACAGCTTATTGATGTGGAGGCACCAAGTGGCAATAAAGTGCCAATCAGGAGAGACTTGTTTTTACAGTATAGTAGAAAGAATATTTATTAACATGTGCACATAAGAATGAAAAATGTTAAAAGTCTTTGGCGATTAGACCCCATTGAGATGGTATGATGTAAGGGATTTAAGGAGGGTGATGAATCCATAGTCAAATATGGAACCCCCTCAAGGTCTAGAAGCTGGTGGTGGTAGAGGTGATGAAGATGAGATGAGAGGAAGATGGAGAAGTGCTGATGATCTGGATGAGTAGAGGAATGAGCCTTTGTTGAGCTTGTCCTGGACTCTGGATACGATGAGATGGAGGAGAACAGGGTGGAGGAGGGCGCAATAAGTCTGCCTAAAATGACGGCTGACAGCAGCATCCTAAGTGGCTGATAGCAATCGTGGCGAAGTTTGATTGGATAACTGGAAGAGTGAGCATCCATAGTCAGCTGATTAGAGGAATCAGTGGGAGTGGGATGGAGAGAATTGTGAATGGATGAGGACAAAGAATGTCGTCCTGATTGAACTTAGGCTAAGCTTCATGTCCTCGAATGGCCACATGAGGCTGGCTCCAATAATGAATGTTTACAGCCTAGTGCCAATACAGTTTTGGTCTCTACAGCTAATTTCCTTCTTCATGACCCATTTACCTTCAATCAAGACTTAAAGTAATGCATAATTAAGGGTGTAACTGCTTTGCTTGACAGGCTACCTGCAAAGTGTCATCACAGTACATGAGTGTATACAAAGCCCTAAATGGGCTGGAACCAAGTTACAGTGCTAACTCCCTTGTTAACTATTTGCCTTCAAGAACACTGCGATCATCTGCTGCTGGTTTATTGCAGCGACAGCTGGAGGAAGATCGGGGATGCAGCCTTGAGCAATTACGTCCCAAAGCTATAGAACGCACTACCTATAGATATCAGAGAAGCTAGCTTGCTAAATACTTTTAAAAGAAAGCTAAAACACATGTGTTCACATTAGCCTTTAGCTAGCTTGGACTTTCTGATACAGGTGTGAAACTCTTTCTTTTTACACTTCACGCTGCAACTCTTTTAAAATCTTACTTGATTTTATGATTTATAGTTTTACAACTCAGTACAAATCAGTTCTGTTTTATGTCCATTATGTCTATTTTCATGTGAAGCGCTCAGTGCTTGTACTGCCAGTATTGTAAAGCACTTAGTGCTGCATTTCTTGTATAAAAGGTGCTCTATAATTAAAAAGTTTATTATTATTATTATTATTATGAGTCAGATCCACCCTCTTGCCCAAGTATGGTCACATTTGGCTCCAAAAATTCAAGCCAAAATGGCCAAAATGCCAAACTCCAGGCTTCAAAACAGGAGTCCACAAACCAGTGGGTAACATCACAGTGGCTACGTCCATTATCTTGGTTTTTTTGACCTAGAAGTGATGATATCTGGGCGAGAGGTTGGAGCTGTGGATCTGACTGAGAACCCCAGAACACGAGCCCTCACAAGGCAGCCATAAATGAGACCATAATTTACAAAATTGATATCATTATGTATTGAGGAAGACTTTAAACTAGCAATTGAGACCACACGCTCGTTAGGAAAATGTTTACCGCAGTGACAAATCAGGAGGGAAGTAGGGTCATTTTCTCACAGACTTAAATGTAATCAGACTTAACTTTTCAGACCCGGAGATAATCCTTTGGTCTCACTTCTCGGGGTGGTTTAAACAATCGGCTTTCAATCCGTCTTGGATTCTTCTTTGATGCATTTACACTTAGCTTTCCTGATATCTATTAGCTACCAGATCTACCCATGATACAAAATGATACCCATGATACTAAATGGGGTCTCAAATTTGTAACATTTGTAAAGTTCATGCTCTGCAAACTTCCTTTTATATCCCTGTCTGTGCAGCTGTCAACAGATTGTGCTGGCTGACCTCAGGAAAACATTCACTTGTGTTTTTCCAGATGACACTAATGCATGAACATCACAGTCAAATTTGTGTTTGCAATTTTCTCTCCCATTGATCAAAATGCAGATGTCACTGAAGTCACTGTTTCTAACACAAACCATATGAGCAGAGTTTGTGGCTGAAGTCCTTGTTCCTCATGTCCCAATAATAAGCTTGTAATAGCTGGAAGAGCGCAGGTGTATTCAATAAAATTAACAGCTGCAGTGCATTTAAGTTTACCAGTGGCGTGGTCTTCCTGGCACTGTCTAATGCGCCAATGCAACAGAATGGAACGAATGCAGACAGTACAAGCATCCCAGAAGCTCAGCAGTGCAGGATTATTTTCAACAGCAAAGCATATTTTAGCCACTTCAAAAAAGGCTTAACTAAAAAAAAAAATCAATATCAGTCTAGGTGGAGGCTTAATTTACAATATTTCATCACCGTTTCACCTTGTCGAACAGCTCTTTCTTCTGGCACTACATTTTCTCCACCTTGTAACATCTGTATTCCAGCACAAAAAACGCCCAATTGTGTTGTGCACTGTATAACGCTACAGGTCAGCTGATTGGGTCAGACTTTCCGGCCCATTCTTGTTCAAAAGCCATCGAATACTTTCAGCATCAGACACCTGATGCTAAAAGCCACCTGTTGCAGCAGCATGATATGCAATTGGGCAGCGTCAGTTCAAAACGTGGCCGGATGGCACTTGTTGAGGTGGTATGACGTTATCAGGTTGTAACGCTGCCTGTAATCAATGTCATAGAAGGAGCTGGAAAGTCCCTGTAGGGTGTGCAGGAGTGGTGGTGGATGGATCCAACAAACCTTAGACTCTCACCCGGGAGCCCAGTGTTCATTCTTGTATGACAGTAGAGCCAAACCATGATGTTTATTTCTAAACCTTACCATGTGCTTTTGTTGACATTCTAGCATTGGTTGTGGCATCCAGGAACATCAATAGAAGATGCAGGAAAATACCTAGCGGGTAATATTTAGACATGAAAGGTAACTGACAAAGCAGTGATATGTGAGGACTTGGGATGAGAACGTGTTGGACTTTTAGCAGTTTATAGAAGAGACAACATATGCAAGAAAATAAAAAAACAGCGTGACAGCAACAAGAAAATGCCATTCCACATGGAGACACAGGGATACCTTAATGGAGCGGAGTACAGAGAAGGAGAACTTTTGCAGGGGGAGACTTAACGGGCCAAAAAAGAGAAAGAAAAAGCAGAGAGGGGAAACTTCTGTGGAAACTGGAGGCCCAGAAAGAGCAGAAGCTAACTGTGAACTGTAAACTCATGCTGACGGACTTGGAGAGCTGCTGCTGCCTGGGCTGGGCTACAACACAACTTCAGGATCTGAATCAAAAGACTTCACTGGCTGTTTGGTAAGTAATTTGACCTGATGGTTGGGTACAGCAGGGCTCCTCAGCAAGTGTCTTTCTCACTTATCTGGCGTTGGTTTTACATGATCCTCTTGAGAGAAATGTTCGCTGCCACTGCGGAGTTGTCTCAGTCTTGCGGTCTTGCAGTGTTGATGTCTATATTCAGTGTAACTAGCCACAGCTGTTTTCATTTCTTTGTTTGATCCATCTTTAGAATCTTTGGAAAAGTTTCATGTCAGTCGGATCACGCAACAGCACTTTCTGACCTGAAGAGCTCATACAGTGCATGGAACAGTTGGGCGTTCTTGTGTAGGAATATGGAAGTTATACTTTTGAGCAAATGTAGTGCCAGAGGAAAGGGCTGTCCGACGGCATGGTGAAGCGATGCAAATGTTGTAAATGTAGCATCCACTTCAATTGATACTGATTTTTATTTAGATGGGCCTTCTTTTAAGTGGCTAAAATACATTTTGGTATTAACCCTAATCCAGAACAATGGATTGCTGAGCTTCTGGGGTGCTAGTCTTGTCCGTTTCTGCCAACAAAGATCATGTCGACCCCCATCTACTGTATGTAATACAATGACTATAGATAAGTATCTCATTCAGCTCTACTTCAAAAAACCCAAACTATCCCTGTGGTGTTATCGCTCTACACCTGTGCTCTTTCTGCTCCGACAAGTCAAAATATTTAGTGCAGTATGTTCGTTATGTTTCTTCACTCATTCATCAATGTTCTTCTTTTCATTTGTGACCTAGAGAAGTCAACATAGGAAATGAATTCTGTCACTAATATTACCTCCTGTCATACAGAGGCCCCCAAACAAGGAAGACTGTCTGACTTCAGTTTAGTCTGGCTTGCAGTTGCTTCTGTAAGATCATGCATGGCTGCAACAGAAAGTAGAAAAACTGTGCCTTTTCTTCTTGTCTGTCATACTAATTGACTAAGCCACGCTGAGCCCCCACCACTTCTGTCAATGGACCATAAATTGTCAAATCAACCAAAAGAGATGTCTCCAACAACTTGTGGGCCAAAGGTCTCCATAGTCGTTGCACACTGCACAAATCTCAATTACACTGACAGCTAAAGTCTAGCTCCTGAGGAGTGAGCTAGTCCACTGTGATGCAGAGGAAATAAGAGTTCAAAGGTATACTATGCAGCACTTCCCTAAAAACCACAGTATAGACTCTTCCAAAATATATCCTCTCAATCATCACACATTATCCACTAGAAGTGTGTGGCTGTGTGTCTGCAGAAACCCTGGCTTCTGCCTTTATTTTCTTAGTCTCTTCTTACTTTGCTATAATTAGGATATTCCTGGGCACAGCGGAAGGTGAGACCGGGACTTTATAAAAAGGTAGCGACCAGGTGCCAGACCATCCAAGATGACACAGCACCAGAAAAACGAAAATATAGCGGAGTGAAATGCCAAGCAAAAAAAGCTGGGCTTGACTCTCACTTTCACTTTCGCTGGTGATACTGTTTACAAACAGTAACCACCAAATCCTGTATAGTATACTTGAAAAAAATTGCATTGCATTTGCATGTTTCCATCCTCGATTACGTGAGACTCACTGAAAGAGCCACTCAAAACAAGAGAATTTGCAAGACCGAGCGGCCCTATCAACAGCATTGAGCATGTGTTTTTCTGGTTGCAGTGAGTGAGGAGTACGAGGTCGGCAGCCAGATGGGGATTTCACAAGCTGTGTTGACCACAGCCCAGTCACCATCAACACTCAACTATAAAAACACAACAAAGTGTCTGGACGTTGTGTTAAAGAACACTACCTCTCCCTCTCACTCCACCTTCTTTGACTCCAACTGCAAACGTGTGTCTTACATTGGGGAAAATGTTTACTTCACAGTTGTGGATTTTCTCCAACCAGGATGGGAGGAGTAGAGTGTGGTTTTGATTACTAAAAAAAACACCTCCACAAGACCTTTAATTGTATTCTTGCATGGAATGATTTTTATTGGCTTATGTATATTAATACTTATCTCAATAGCCAACACCTTTTCCAGAGATGTCGCATGTAGGCTAAACATCTTTGTCAAAGCAGCTACAATAAATATTTGTAATGCCTAATGGATAAAATTACTACTGCGAAAGGGATCACTAGTAGTGACAAACCCACGTGAAATAATAACTTCTGCACTTCCCATCTTGCCTGATATCAGACAGAACTGTCAACTCGTTACACTCCGTTTCCACCTTCAGTCTGACATTGCCCAACTTCTAAGTAATCATAAGTGCTATATGCCTCTTGGAGGAGAGGTGAAACGTCTTCAAGAAACGCAAGCAAGTCCAGTTGCCTACGAAATAGCACTTATGGTCACTATGACCTGGATGACTTAGAATCTTCACTGACATCTACTCTAAGTGATTTCCATGAGGGAGGGGGATTTGATTTTCCCTAACCAGTTAGACTAACAAATCCACCTGAATCTAACAAGCCCATGTTGCTATGCAGCCATGCCACCATACTGGTTTTGTCTGAGTTTTAAAAGTGGAGCAGAGCAAAGTAAAGACACACTACGATTCCAAGCGATATTGAGAGGACATGCCGATTTAGAACAGCCTCGATAGCAGCTTCTTTCTTGTCTACAGTGGTTGCCATTGTTGGTATAAAAGTGGATTCATATTTGTGTGTCAACTCAAAGCAGAGCCTACGCTGTAGCCTACACACGTGGCCTACACCATTGTGAGCATTTATACTTGTGCGGTGGTGTGTCTGTGTCACTCTGCAGTTACACCTCCAAAACACTAGTGGGCGGCAGAGGTTTCTGTGAAGTGCTGTAAAGTTAAGCTGATTCAAAACACACCCAAAACACAGATTAAATATGGCTTAATAGAGACAATTTCAAACACAAGTACACAAATTGGCTTCACTATAACTCACAGCATTCACAGGCAAACACTTATCTGGACACATTTTCCCCACAAATACAACATGCTAATGTTTTTAGCACAAGCCTATGGCATTTTACCTTGTATAAATTAGTCTAGCGGCTAGCAGACTTTTCCTCTTCTCATATGAAGCCAGGGACAACAGCAACATTTAACAAAGGTAACACAACAAAATGTGGCTCCATTACAACTCACAAGGTTCACTTACAAAGCAACTGTCTTATACCAAACACGTTTTCCAAACAAATACAACATGTGAATGTTATTAGTACAAGCCCAATACATTTTACATTGTACAAATTAGCCTGGCGACCAGCGGAGATTTCCTCTATGCCTATAAAGCCAGGTTAAATAACACACAAGACTTTAAAGTTATTCTGTGGAGGCTTTATTGCCTTCTATAATTGTTTTCTTATCTGTGAAATTAAAGTAAATAAAAGCTTTGTTTCCACTGAGGGAAATGGTTTCATCTTACAAAAATAGACAGGAGGTCTGTCTTGCTGCTACGTGTAGTTACATTCCTGGGGAGGTGCATGTCAGGCTACGCCGTAGGTATGGCATCGATTCATCGCAGAAGTATAAATCCCGCTTTACTCCTCACTGGTTCAGGCACACCGCTTGGCAACAGCTTCAAACAAGCTTCACAACAGTATCAGTCCTGCCTGTGGCCCTGACTGGGTTAAGTTAACCCTAACCCTAAGCCACTCACTGGATTGATGGATTGTCAACCGAAAAAAACATTGTTTCATATCACAAGGCCGGACGAATCAGTCAACTCGGTGGAGTGGGCTAAGTCAAAGGTCTGGACCCAGAAAAGTTCTGTTCAGCTCAATGGAGTTTTTTAGCCACATAATGCTCATTTTGTGGTTTTCTGGCTTGCAACTTAACTATCTTGGTTCACTCTCAATGCTCTTTAAGCGTTGTTTTCAGCTGCAGCAGGTAGAGGTCTTTGACAAAAAAGCTCTAAAAGCTACTGAACATTAACCATTTAGCACCAAACAGCGGTCAAGAGCCAGATTTTTTACCCAGCAGAAATAAAGCGAAATACAATATTGGATTTGCACATGCCAAGTGGCCAGAAACATGACTCCAAATGAATCCTAATGTTGCTCTGTACATTCTGGATGTGTATATGAGCAGCTGTTTGCCAACATGTTATCTGTGAGCTAACATGTTAGCAAACAGCGCTCACAGCTGGTTTCCATTGGCAAAAAGTGTGTAATTGGAGGTTCAATTATATTGTTGTCCCACACAGAAGATTGCATGACTTATAACATGCTCATAACATGAGAAAATAATGTCCAAGATTCACAAGTAAGTAGGCTATTTGCCTGATTCTTTCAGCAGCTGTGATACTGTTGAGTGCCAACATTAAATGCTTTAGTCATCAAGTAAGCCAGTCATAACTGCTAATAGCTGAATGATATATTTGAATGGTAAGAAATGTGTTTTAATACCACGTCACAGTATAAAACCGCCATTAAAAACTTAAGTAAGGTTAAAAAAATATATACATACAGATGTAATTAATCTATATAGCGCCCTGCTGACATGTTTATTGTTGCACAAAATCCTTTATGATTGCATTGCTGAAAAGATAGGTCTGTTTCTAACCTCTACTATTCCAGAGAGAGCTGCTGCTCCTGGCAGTTTCTCCTCTTTCTAGCATTACTCTTACTCGGCTGTCACGTGTGCTCACATTGCTTCCTGTCTGCAGCACTAGATGAGGAACACATTTCTTGTTGGCTCAGCTGTACCAAGTCCTTTCTTGATTGCAATTTTGCAATCAGGAAACATGAACTCATTTTTCATTTTGACAACATCAGACAACAACGCTTTAATGTTGACTGAATATAAAAAATATTTTGTATGAATTGCGTGTTTACAGGGTGAAATCATCCAAGCGAAGCCAATTTCTTGTGAAGTACTCTTGTTGGCAGGTGCATGTAAAATATGTTCAGAACCGTTAGACTTGGCATATTGTGTTAGTCGGCTGTCGACTTTGTTGTTCGAGATAATAGCTGACCAAGACAACCCTTGTTACAATTCCTGGTCCAGTCCTATACATCGCTGTGGGAGATGTCAGTCAAGCAGAGTCTGAACATATTTATATAATAAAAATACAACTGATGAGCCAACATGATTGAAAACACTTGTATAGAAGGAAGGTTTTTGCCCAGACGGACACATGAAGCTTGTGTCCAGGTCGGAGGGGTCATCACAATCTTTCCTGCACGCCTCAGGGTCCTTCAGGCGTATAGCACTATGGAGCTGAGGGGGGTGTTGTACCAGGGGTTTCACCAATAGTCAGCCAGTATAACCACTTGTTGACCCTGTTGACAGCAAGGAGTTGAGAGCAACTAGTTGTTGCCAAAATGTTGATTTATTGTTGTACCTCCACAGAGCTAGGTTGTTTTTTTGGTGAGTCTAGTTTCATGTTCTTATCACAGCAACTAAAAAAAGGATGCAAAGGTTGTGTTAGGAATTGAGAAATGTAAAATGCCATTGTTCTAAGGTAGTCTCACTCCAAATTGGTCAAAATCCGGCACTTGGGCAGTGACTTGTGGCGTCAGACACTGACAAAAAAAGACGTCCTTTAGACGGCTGGTTGCTGTTATAGTATAACAGGGTTTGGCGGCATCAGGGGGAAACACAGCGGGACAAGAACGAAAGGTAAGGTGTGTGGGAGGGGTGGTGGATGGGTCCAACGACTTTCACCCAGGAGAGCGGTGTTCGCTTTATTTGATTATAAAGCCAAACCTTGTTCTTTTTTCCTAAACCCAACCATGTGCGTTAGTTGTTGGAGGAAAAAACTTCAATTTGCGTTGTTATGCTGATGCAGTGCGTTTATTTTAAAAGAGACTGTATGGAAACAGTAAATTTCCTGTGAAAACAAAAGTGTACTTTGAAAGAAGACAATGAATGTAACAGGCAGAACTTGACATGGTGTCCCAGAACGTCAACAACCAACGCACCCAGGGTAAATTTCACATCGTATCTGGATGTGGAAGGTCCATGATCAAACATTGATATGTGACAAGGTTGATGAGAATGTATTGATTGTTCATGTTGCAGTGTTTCATATGGACAAATCCAATAACTGCTTTGTGTGTTCGGCGTCGTCTTCACTGCTGTTTGCTGCTGACAGTGACTGTGTTAACTGGTGACTTTAGGCTGAATGCATCTGTGGTACCTAGTAGTAGCTAACTTAAATGGTGGCGTGGATAATAAATACAGATGAATAGGTATTTGAAATTAACTGAAGTAAAATTTAAACTACAAGGACATTTAAATTGCCTGTTTGTGTTTTCAACAGCTGCTGCACTATGAGCAACCACGACGCATTCGTCTGAGAGTCACCAGTTAACACAGTCATCCATTAACCCAAAACACTGGACACCATTGAATGTGTTCTGTTTGTGATGAACCCAAAGATGTTTAATCTGTGGTCATTGCCCTAGTTAGAGCACAGTTAGCTTATCAGTGCCTTAGCCCATTAACGTTAGCTAGCTAAGCAGTTTTTAGCTACTTCTGGAGCAGCTGAAAACTGCAAAGGTTCTTCCAAAACTCATAGGCATTGCTGTCAAATACTGTAACATGACATGGAAAGGTAAATGTGAAAACTGTACACCTCATGTCAGCTTGAATTTACCTTGAGCATGTTGTAGGGAGACACCCCCGTAGTAGTGGCGACTTTACGTCCTGGACTTCCCAGGTTTGTCTGTATGAAATGCCATACATTTTGTTAAATATAGCCTACAGTGCCAGGCTGTCGTTTGTGTTCATGTCTGTCATCACAGCAAGCTACCAGTGGAAACCTGTGCCCAGGGCAGCCAGTCTCTTGTAATGGCAACTTTTTTTTTGTTCTAATTTTGTTAAAACTGGTAGCATTGAAGTCCTGCATCATGCATGTTCTGTTGTGGCAGTTCAACCAGGAAACAGGGAATGGTTAAAGGTAGGTTACTGTGGTTTGAAGATTGGAAGCTGGAGGCTTGAGTGATATGATGGCTGAGTTGGGCTGGGAATGGCGAAGCAGAGGGGCTGAAGACAGGGCGGTCCGAATCCAGAGGCTGAAGATGAGAACGGGACTGGACGTGACTGGTTATACACTGCCTGGCCAAAAAAAAAGTCACCACCAAAAAAAAAGGTCATACACTCTAATATTTCGTTGGACCGCCTTTAGCTTTGATTACGGCATGCATTCGCTGTGGCATTGTTTCGATAAGCTTCTGCAATGTCACAAGATTTATTTCCATCCAGTGTTGCATTAATTTTTCACCAAGATCTTGCATTGATGATGGTAGAGTCTGACCGCTGCGCAAAGCCTTCTCCAGCACATCCCAAAGATTCTCAATGGGGTTAAGGTCTGGACTCTGTGGTGGCCAATCCATGTGTGAAAATGATGTCTCATGCTCCCTGAACCAGTCTTTCACAATTTGAGCCTGATGAATCCTGGCATTGTCATCTTGGAATATGCCTGTGCCATCAGGGAAGAAAAAATCCATTGATGGAATAACCTGGTCATTCAGTATATTCAGGTAGTCAGCTGACCTCATTCTTTGAGCACATACTGTTGCTGAACCTAGACCTGACCAACTGCAGCAACCCCAGATCATAACACTGCCCCCACA
The DNA here is from genome assembly GCF_041903045.1 of Epinephelus lanceolatus. Lineage (NCBI taxonomy): Eukaryota > Metazoa > Chordata > Actinopteri > Perciformes > Serranidae > Epinephelus > Epinephelus lanceolatus. The sequence continues at coordinate 16,916,761 of NC_135746.1, read as the reverse complement.
GGCTTGTACAGTAGGCACTAGGCATGATGTGTGCATCACTTCATCTGCCTCTCTTCTTACCCTGATGCGCCCATCACTCTGGAACAGGGTAAATCTGGACTCATCAGACCACATGACCTTCTTCCATTGCTCCAGAGTCCAATCTTTATGCTCCCTAGCAAATTGAAGCCTTTTTTTCCGGTTAGCCTCACTGATTAGTGGTTTTCTTAAGGCTACACAGCTGTTCAGTCCCAATCCCCTGAGTTCCCTTCGCATTGTGCGTGTGGAAATGCTCTTACTTTCACTATTAAACATAGCCCTGAGTTCTACTGTTGTTTTTCTTCGATTTGATCTCACCAAATGTTTAAGTGATCGCCGATCACGATCATTGAGGATTTTTTTCCGGCAACATTTCTTCCTCGAAGACAATGGGTCCCCACTATCCTTCCAGTTTTTAATAACGCGTTGGACAGTTTTTAACCCAATTTTAGTAGTTTCTGCAATCTCCTTAGATGTTTTCTCTGCTTGATGCATGCCAATGATTTGACCCTTCTCAAACAGACTAACATCTTTTCCACGACCACGGGATGTGTCTTTCGACATGGTTGTTTAGGAAATGAGAAGCAACTCATTGCACCAGTTGGGGTTAAATAACTTGTTGCCAGCTGAAAGATAATCGCCCATGCAGTAATTATCCAATAGGAGGCTCGTACCTATTTGCTTAGTTAAATCCAGGTGGCGACTTTTTTTTTGGCCAGGCAGTGTAGTTGAGGCTGGTGTGATGAACTTGAGACACAGAACAGAGTGTGAATTTAGGTCCAAAAAGAACAAAAAGAAGGAGTTTCAAAAACAAAACTTGGCCTTGACATCTCTGCCGCAGAGGTGATGTTATGATCTGGAAGAGTCTGGACATCTGAGGTGGGGTTTTATACTGCATTGGCTTGATTGAAGATGAGGTTCAGGTATGCAGGCTCAGCAGCTGCCGGCACTCAGGGGAAATGGCAGGTGGAGGGAACCAGGAGGCCACGCCCAGCAAACACACAGAGACAGACTGAAAACAAACAGAGACACTAGGACTGAATCCGAATGAGCTGAGGGCTGTCTGAATCCTCATTTCATCCAGTCCACAAGGGGCCTCAAGCGGACTTTCTGCAGACTTCCAGAGAGTCCACTTGGGGTGCGGACTTCAGTAGACTTCACTGATTTAATAACCCACAATTTACTGCAATACGGACGGGACGTTGGACGTTTTTCAACTGTTGAAAAAACAACAACTAATGAATGTGTAAAATAGTTATTGATAGTTAGGTGTATTAAAATGCTACTTGAATTGTGTGGGCCAGAAATAACATTCAACCACATCATGATACAGAAATATGTTTCTAGGCTGTAGAGGAAGTGAAAATGCATTTTATTATTGCGGCCATATATCCACAAAAGAAGATTTCTTTTGTAAATAATACCCAATTTATTGAGTTATAGTCCTAATTTACAAACATTTCTGTTTTTGAAAACGTGTAGTTATATAGAAATGTATCAATACATTTTTGTTCAGTCACAAAAAAAGGCTATGCATGGGATTTATATTTTGTTATCTGCAGGAACAGATGAGTCGGCACTATTTATTGACTTGTATAGCAGCGATAGTTGAACGTCAACCATGGCGATGAGTACAACAGTCTCGAGGGCCGTCTATCAGCCGCTTGCAGTCTCTGCCCTCATAGACTTTATGTGATGACGTACAACTGAAGTCTGCAAGAGCTCAGTCTGCAGGTCCAGAGGGTGGACATTTGGATTTAGCCTCAGAGGGGGAAACAGAAAATACACTGGAGAGGCAAAGCCGAAACCCTAACATGTTCTTCTTTTGTTTAAGATGATTGAATTACCCTTTATTGAGGGGCGAGAACCAGAGGGGTGTTTGTGATATTTGACCAACTTTACAGGACAGTCAAAACAAAAAGTGACCATACTTTGTCCTGACTTTGTTTATTGAATCTAGTCTTTAATATTACAACTTCAGAACATGTGGATGACAATATCCCTATTGAGCACATTTGGACATTTATAAAATATATATATTTTAAAGTGAGTAAGTGCACTTGTGCCCTTTTTGGCCCCAAATAGTTCAGTATGTTAATTTTCATTAATACCTAGAACTTGTCTCCCTGCGTCTTTCTTACATTACGACTTACTGACCTGTCGACTACGATTATGAAAAACTTGGCAGCTAGTAAACATCAGTAGGTGTGAGACCCTTATTTGTTGTACGAGGACACAATCATGCATGAGATCAAAATTCCTTCTGTTGATTTCACACGACTTTATACAAAGACGGACGACATGACCGCTGCTCAAAAGTGAAGCCAAAATATCTCAGTCACCCCCTGATTGCTGCAGTACAGGTCATAAACTCTGCCCCCTTCATGTTAGTGGATGACTCATGGGCCAAACTCAACATGCAAAGCACAGATCAAATAAATTTCCCAAAGATGGTTTCTGCCATTATAGATTCTTATCTTGCTGAGGTATTTTCAAGTGTTTGTTTTTCTGATAAAGTTGGTTTAAGTTATTTGAGGCTATAAAACGGGGTGTGACGTCATGATTGACAGCTGTGTGTGTCAGTCGGTGTGCTCATGACCAATGACGCTGCTCACAGTTGAGTCGGACAGGTGTATGGGGCGGAACCCGATCACTACTGCACAGGCTCCAAATGACGTCACCAGTGCAACATGGCTGCGCCCATTACCAGGATATCTGTGCTTCATTTTTGTACAGTTGGAGGAAGTGAAAAGGTGTTATCCATCTTTATATGCAGTCTGTGGTCTCACACTATTTCACTGACCTACAGGTGGCGGTACTGAGTGCATCAAGAAACAGAAATAAGCCCCCAAAGACAGGGAAGAGAAGGACTGTGGGCGAGAAAGGAAGTGCATTGAACCCGACTGTTAGAGGTCAAGAGTAGTGTGTAACACTAAATGTACACATTTGTTCATAACAAAACAAACAAGGGTATCTTTAAGTTATCAAACTCACTTGTTTTTCCTCTGTAGCCGCCTGCCAGCTACACATATCATATCAAAAAGTCCATATTCAATACATGTGCTGACTGACTGAACTCATACACAACATGACAACTTCAGTGTACACTCAGCTCGAGTTATAGCAGAGTAAAAGCCAAGCATCTGCTGAAAGTATGAGGAGAGAGCGATAAAGACGCTATGAAAGATGGAATAAAGACAACAAGAATTGAGAGCATTGGGAGGCATGCAGGATCTATTTTATCTATTAGGAGGATTTTCTCTGACCAGAAACACATGGAGAGAAAGTCTTGCATAGATACCACCGGCAGGACGGTGATATGTCATTTGTGGGTGGGAATTAAGTGTGGTAGATTCTCTGTGTCATTCCTGTATTTAAAAAAAAAGATGGAGCAGAACCAATTTCTGAGCTGGGCCTTTACTGCAGATGTTAATCATGCTTAATTTTTATGTGAAACACAAACGCCTTTAAGCAAATTAAAGTACACTTATGGGTTTAAAGTGCTGTGACTAAATATATAAAACAGCAATAATATATCATAAAATGTTTAAATAAGTAAATCACTGTATTAGAAAATGTTTAAATACATGAATAAATAAACAATGATATAATGAAATACTTGAATCAACAAATAATTGATTATATAATAAAATGCTTAAATAAATAAATGTGTATGTTAAAGGTCCAGTGTAGGACTTAGATGGATACACTGGCAGAAATAGAATAGGACATAAAAATAATGATTTCTTCTGTATATAATCACCTGAAAATAAGAATCTTTGTGTTTTTGTTACCTTAGATTCAGACGTTTATATCTACATACATAGCGGGTCCTCGTCTACAGAGATTGCCATGTTTCTACAGTAGCCCAGAATGGACAAACGAAACACCAACACTGTGTCTCAAAGCACATACTTCCGTTAGTACACTTCCATGTAGTATACTATGTGCACTATGTACTCATTGGCATAGTGCGCGAATTTCGACAGGGTAGTGTTGTCTCAAACCAAACACGGCCGTTGTGCACTCACCGGAAATGACGACCGCAAATTAGCTAGTTAGCAAACTAGCATTAGCGTTCGCGGTACCAAATCATTACAGACTGCTAAATTAACCCAATAAACATACTGCTGGCTTATACCCGACAACAGTATAGTGGTGCTTAATACAAAAAACATGTATTTGTACAACGCAGCGACGTCACACAGTACTCCAGTTTGAAAAGTGGTCCCTCCCCTTCCGCTACATAGCCAAGATGGCGACCATTGAGTGCGTGAAGTGTCCGTAGTTCCACGCTCAACTTCTTGACCGTTTGGAGTGCACCATCCGGGTACTCATAGTGCACTGCATTTTTCCATACTTCTCAGTGTGAACGCACTTATGCACTCAAAATATTAAGTGTAAGTACAGAAGTATGCGATTTCAGACACAGCACAACTCTGGATATCGGCCAGTCGTTTTTTCCCATTGGCCACCGTAGTTAGCAGCCCCTCCAACATGCCGAACAGTGTCAGAAAAACACAGATTCTTTATAACATGAAACTACTTTATTTCGCGCTTTCATTGGTTTAAATCACCAGGGGTCTCATTCATAAAACAACGTGTAGGATCCATACTAAAGATGTACGTACAGACAAAAGCCAAAAATGGCATGCGTCAAATAATATTCAGCAATGTCTACAATCAGGCTTTCACTTCAACATCTGCATCGCCAATTTCACATCTCCAAAATGTCTGTTACCATGGGTCAAAGTTTCTCCAATCAAGTCTGTTTTTATAGATCACAACTTTTCCGTGGGAAGTGTCGTATGCCTCTTTCAGGCCTCATTTTGTGCGTAGCAGTGCTTATAAATGAGATCCCAGGTCTGTTTGTTCCGGAGAGGTAGAGGAACTGGTACTATTGCACTATTGTTCTGAATATGAAAATATTCTGAATTTGGTACAGATCATGTAAACAACAAATTCCAGTTAAATATTCTGAATTAGGCCTTTTTCCAAATATGTCATTTTTTGATTAAGACTAGACTAGATTAGGAGCATTCTTTGGGCATACAGCACATTCAGGATATGCATCTCACCTGGGTTTTTAAAGCAGTTTGGGTCACACTGCTTCTTGCCAGTTTATGGTCAGCTCCGTATTGTCATGGATGTGATGTTAAAAAACCAACAGCTGGCAAAGCTGGGGTCGAGATGCATGCCCAAAAGAAAATCCCACACATCTGGTCAGAAGGAGAAACACACCTACTTTTAAAGATTATGACAGACTAAGAACAACAAGTGCATTTTTAAGAGGGTGGATGAAGGCATGAAAGAGGGAGGCTGTGTTCGCACGGTCCAACAAGTCCGCCAATATTACGTAACTCTGAAAAAATCCTATTTTGAGGCAAAGAAGCAAAATGACAATCAGCTTCAGTTGTTCCAGTTTCTTATATGCTGATGTGATTAACAACCTGGTCTCAATCCGAAGTCATCGAAATCCAGTGCTTGGCCAGTGACTTGGGAAAAGGCCGTCCTTTCACGCCAGCATGATACGCGGTCGATTGTCCCAGAAGGTCAAAACCAAAACACTCAGGGTACCTTTCAAGTCGTATCTGGACATGGAAGGTCCATGACCAAACGTCGATATGTGACGAGATTGGAGTGAGAATGTGTTGAGATAAACGACATGTGAGAGCAAGGTAATCAGAGCATCCATGACTTCATGTAAACAAGAAAAGTAGTGGAATTTTCTTTTTCATTAGCCATGGAAACAGCTTAGAAGGAATATCGTCTTTTTGGAATGAGGGAAAAAACTGGACTATTTTGTGCATGTGCATGTATCCACTGAAAGTCACACGCAACTGCTTTGTTCAGTGTTTTATCCAGTTTTAATCACTTGGTTCTCTACGGATAATTCAGCTCCCAGTATTAAACCTCCTGAACAATGAACACTGAAGGAATTCTGACCAGGAGAAGCGTCAGATGGACGCAATCTGCAATCGTCACAGCTCAATGCCACTAAATCCCCCTAATCTTACAAAACTCTCTGTACACATTTCCTATTTTCACAAAATTTCAAATGTGTTGTTTCCAGCCCGGGATTTTAAAAGTCAGACCCATCCGAGATGTCCGTTCATGTGACCCTCACAAGCGAAAGTATTTTCAACATCCTTGATTACAGAAGCAGGTTCCTTTGCTGTGGCCAACCTCACTCTTTGACCAAGCCTCGAGGAAGTGAAACTCATAACTTGGACAAGAAGCAGGAAGAAAGAGGCACGTTTATGGAAAGACGACCACATCCTCATCTGATGAATTAATTACAGTGAGTTCAGGAGAATGATACGAGCAGCATGTCGAAACCAGTGACCACCACTCCGCATCTGTGAGGTTTACCACATGACATGAACGTTGACTTATTGGGCAACATAGTTTCACGTGACACGATCATGCAGCTGAGAATAAAACTGGGTTAAACAAGGATATATACGCCTGTTAATAATTTCTGCTGTTGTCTTTAGCTTGTCAAACCTCTCGGAGTGTACATGAGACATGTTGATCTCCACAACATTAGAGCATCAGTCAAAGATATGAAGACTACACTGCGCCAAAACACACAGTTAGAACAGCTTTTCTTCTGTCCTAACTCACCTGCTTGCCAGACCATTTACAAGAACACTGACAATAATGTAAACATAAACCTTATTTTGTCTTAACAGGGAATTTAAACTCAGAAATTATTGTTTCCTTTCCTTTCATTTTGTGGTGCAAATTGAGTACACTGGTTGATTAAACACAATTATGGCACTTTACTTTTCCATTTATATGGAGAGAACTCAAGGGTCACATCCATCCAAAGTGCTGGCTATGTGTTTGTTATTATTCACAAGAGGTATGAGACAAGTCAAATATGAACATTTGGAGGGTTTTTAATGTGCAGTGATTGCAGAATAGCGCCCCCTGCTGAAGCTGCTGCCTTTTACTGCAGAATATTTCAGTCAATATGAGGACTTATTTATTTACTCTCATATTTATCTGATAGATTTTCAGTGTAGACTCACCAAAATACATAAAATGTTCATTCTCAGAGGGAAATTCATACATCAAATCCATAGATTGTCACTTCTAACTGTGCATTTAATCAAAAGGATATTACAAAATATACTGCTGCCACATTTATGATGGGTTTAGCAGACATTGCAGTCCAGCTTTAATCTTAAAGGTGATTATAAACTTTATTATTTTGAAAGAAACAGTTATGTTCACTTTAGTTTTCAACTGCAGAGGCTCTGCTCCTTTTGCACTTTCTCCCTGCACACTACACCACTGGATGCTTGTCATAAATAGGCTGAGAACCAGGATGTATCCTCTCAGAATACTGCACCTACCTGCTCCCCAAACTCACAAGTCATATCCACTATGCTAATCAAGGGCGTAGGCTTTGTTTCAACATGGAGGGCATGTGACAAGGGAGGTTTTGGGGTCAAAACACTTCATTTCCTCTATTCTGGTAATTTTTTCTGCACATTTTGCGCCTTTTCTGCATCAACTTATGGCGTAAATGTGGTAAGATTTTTCTGCTACTTTTGTGTTTTAATTGGGGGACAAATGCATATGCTCTAAATCTATAGGGGGAGGTGTCCCCTGCATCCACCCATCACTGAGCAGCAAAAACCAGAATTCACCTGCAATCTAAAGGCAGATCTGCTGCCCATACAAAGATAATCTATGTAGATACCCCTTTTCAAGCAACACTGTTGTTCAGTGTGATTGTTTATCTCATTACACCTTCAAAAAAAGTTGGATTCGCTCTGTCTGATGTGCACAAAAAACAAGACAAACTCATCCTGGTGTGATCATCAGGGAGACTTGATATCCACCACACTTTTGGTCAACGTCTCGGTCTATTAATGTAATGAATCAGCGTAGTGTTTGGACCAAAGGTAATTTATCTCCTATCACACCGGAGGGCACTGCCAATAAATCTCTCCTGAGAAAACACAGAGCATTGGCTGTTCGGCGGAGAGGGTTTGGAGGTGGGTGACATTGCGCGCTGTCCTTTCAGCACCAACGTGTTACGCACAGCCACATCCGTGAAAACACTGAAGTTTTGTGGAAGTCATAAGTACAAAATTCCTGCAATCAGATGATGGCGAAACACAAGATGAATTTGAGGTGGTACCGTGAAGACTGCGACAAAGTTTAAAGTCACATTTTTTATTTTTTGGTACTCTGTTTCGACTTGTACGCTGCTTTAAAGTTATTCCCACCAGTCTGGAACAAGCAGGTGTCCCTCACTGTGTTTTCATAACAGATTAAACTACTCAAGCTATACTATATATATTGACCTCACTGGTCAGTCAGATTTGAGGGGGGGGGGGCATGGGAGTCAATTTCACGCCCTGACTTAAAGAAAGCTGTTACAACCACAGTAGTAAAACAACAATGTGAGGAGAAGCCTTCTGTAAACCCTCAGCCATGCTGTGTAGTCGGTTGCGTAGTCGGACCTGTCCGGAAACTAAAGTGCTATAGCTTTTAAAAACCGTGCGTAATTAATTTTCAAAGAATGATCCTTAAAGAGTGCGTAATTGTGTTTCAATCCCCAGGACGGATGTAAAGTGCGCAATGGCTCTTAATGAAGTTATGAGAATCACAAGAAGGATAAAAAGAGCGTTTCCACTGAGATGCCGGTATCTGCGCTGTGTGCTGGGCTGATTGGAAATTTCATTGGAAGTATTAGTGGGAGAAACGCTTCCTGTAACTGCGATACGCACAGATAAATGGAGTAACGGAAAGGAGGGGGGGGGTTGAGGGTGAGCAGAGAACTTCACACGGCGTTCAAAGTGACTGTCAGTCAACTCAAGTGGACTTTCCGCTTCAGGAGTGCCAATAATGCGTCTTATTACTATCACAGACGCGGCGGAGTAACCCTCAGGGGACAGGTCACCGCATCTGCGAGACAGCATAAAGAGTGGAACCGATCCGCTACTTGAGCGTGGACGCACACGGCGGGGACTTGGAGCACCGGATCTTTTACCCGTATGTCCACTCTCTCTGCCTACAGTCGGCTGGTGTTCAGAGGATGACCGCAGATGCTCAGCGAGTACTCATATGACTTGAGAAGCTTTGGTTTTTCCAACAGAAGAGCAGACTTTTCAAGGGGACATATTTCGGACCGGACACAGGAGGAAACTAAAGTTGCGCACGGTTACTTTATTTCAATTTTCATCCTTGTTGGACGCACGGGACGTAACCACACAGTGCTTGAAGAGGCTCTATCGGCCTGAAGGTAATTACATTTTTGTTACGCTGTCACTCATTTCCTTCTTGAATACTTAGGTCACATAACAACATGTTGTTCAAATATTCTGCGTGCGTAATTCCAATTTATTCTTAAATGTTTATTTGCACAAAAAGAAGTCTTGATCTTTTCTAAATAAATGAAACACCAAAGCCACCATGGTGTCACTCAGACGCAGAGGCTACCAATAAACGTGCTGCGTAATTCTGTTAATTTATGGCTATAATAAATGCCTCTAAATCAGTTTTTAAATGTAGCAAAACTGTCTTAACTATAAGAATAGGCTCTGATGCTGGATGTGTGACATATAGGGTACACAAAAGCCAGTTTAGAGACTGAATTATTTCAGTTGTGGCACCATGTGATGAATATTTACTTGTCAAATGACCCCAAATGTGATTTTCTTCACATTAAAAATGAAGCAGCAAATGCATTAGGGCAGCTTTGTTGCCTCCAGCCAAACTCCAGCCTGTCAGTGAGCAGTTAAACTCCTTGTTCTCCATGTTCTCAGCGGGTGTAATGGGGAACCGGGTCATTAAATGATGGGAGAAACATGAATGATTGGACACTCATGCTCCATCTCTCCTGCAGGTCTCCGGTTCAACTTTTTTTCCCAGAGGCGCCCGAGAAGGAGTTTACGTGTTGTTTTTTTCTTCTTCTTCTCTCCACGGGAGCTATGAGCGGACTGCGTAAGCACGTCACTATGGGACTGGTGCTACTGATGTGCACGCTGACCGGCCACTGCAGCGAGAGCGCGCCCTCGGCGGCCCCGGCAGCAGCCGGCAGGGACTTGAGGCGGATGGTGGAGATCGTGAGGCATGTGGAGGAGAACCGGGGTCGCCACAGCGCGAAAACGGAAGCCCCGTTAACATCACGGGTGAGGAGTACTCCGGTGGAACCGAGGGATTTACTGAGAGTAGACAGAGGGGATCAAGCTGTCGGTGAGTGACGGCTTGTCGTCTGGGCGGGACCCACATGTTGGATCCCAGCAGGATGCTGTAATGAAGGATATAGCCTGCTGGGATAATAATAGGCCTATTCATATTGCAGAAATTATAATATACTGATGGAGTTAACGTGGGATGAAATTAAAGGGCTGTTGCACCCAAATTCCCTAAAAAACATTTTTTAACGTGCCTTAAGTGCTATGTAGCCATGCAGATATTTAGTGGGAGGCAGGAAATTTAAAACCTGGACAAATAAAATAAAAGTATCTGCATGGCTAGATACCACCAAAGGTAAGTGAAAACATGTTTTCTCCATTATAAATCCCTTGGGCTGGGTAATATATTGATATTATATCAAAATATGAAATGAAACTAGATATCACCTTAGATTTTGGATATTATAATATCATTAAGTGTTGTCTTTTTCTTGTTTTCAAGGCTGCATTACAGTAAAGTGATGCAATTTTTAACTTACCAGCCTGTATTTGCCTTTACACACTTAGTTATTATTTATAAAATCTCACTGTGTAAATCTTTTATGAAAGCACCAGTTGTCAACCCTACAATTTCATCGCAATATCCAAGTTTCTGGTCAATAATATGACAATATTTGATTTTTTTTCACACCCCACAGCCCTTATTTCATGTTCCCTTGTTTTTGTTAACCCATATTTTAGTTTCCTAAACCCCCCCTGCTATAGGTGATGTGGTGGATGCCCCCTGAGAAAATGCATGCTAATAGGCTTTAATAAAAATGCAAATGTATGTGCTATTTACATAAAGGCAGCTAAATCTGACCCTTCTTTCCCATCTTCTCTCTCCTCATAGTCGTATTCCCCAGAGATGTCAAAAAGAAGGAGAAGTTCCTAAAACATATAACAGGTAAGGCCGCTTTTGTGTCACTGGAGCTTGTGCTTAGAGTCTGAGAAAGTCAGAGAGGCCTATTATCGAAGAAACAGTGCTGTGGGATGGAGGGAGATAGTTGAGATTTGAAAATCCAATAAAACTGAAGGATAGCCTCCCGTTAATGGCTGTAAAGCAGATGTGAGTGGCTGCGAAGTTGGATACGGTCTTAGAACCTGCTGTCTTTCCCTTTCAGGTCCGCTTTACTTCAGTCCCAAGTGCAGGAAGCATGTGTACAGGCTCTACCACCACACCAGAGACTGCACGATACCTGCATGTAAGCTCTTGCATGATGAGGTCAGTCCAAAGTCAGCACGGAGTGAAAAGCATCCACTTGTACTAAAGTCTCTCCCGTGTCATTTTCTCCTCTCAGACTTCAAAAGATGTGCACGGCTTCTCACAAGACTAGCCGGCAGCCCGCAGTGCACAGAGGGGTAACCCACACAAGGTACTGTAATAAATTCACCTCTAATTCAAACAAATCATTTCTGCTGTTTAAAGGGACAGTTCACTAGGAAAACAAAGATACATATTTCTCCTGTTACCTGTAGTGCTATTTATCAGTCTAGATTGTTTTGGTGTGAGTTACAGAGTGTTGGAGACATCAGCCGTAGAGATGTCTGCCTTCTCTTGAATATAATGAAACTAGATGGCACTCGGCTTGTGGTGCTCAAAGTGGCGAAGAAATACATTTGAAAAACTCAACAGCAATGTCTCTTTCCAGAAATCATGACCTGGTTACTCAAGATAATCCACAGACCTTGTTGTGAGCAGTTTTATGTAGGAACTACACCTGTTAACTGTATCATCGTGCAGTGTGCATCTACTCATGGACGAGAGCCTTGTGCTGGTGACAGTGTGAGATGTAAACATGGATGGCGTCCTCCACAGCTGAGCTGTAACGTTAGCTAGCTCAGTGGTGCTAGGTGAGCTAGCAGTAGATGCACGCTTCCTTCTGCACAGTGATTTGGTTCGTGGGCGCAGTTTGGTAGAGAGAAAATAGTTCCTACATGAAACTGCTCACAACAAGGTCTGTGGATTATCTTAAGTAACTAGGTCATGATTTCTGGAAAGAGACATCACAGTTGAGTGTCTCAAATGTTATTTTTTGGCACTTTGAGCACCACAAACTGAGTGCCATCTAGTTCCATTATATTCTAGAGAAGGAAGACATCTCTATGGCTGATATCTCCAACACTCAGCACCTCACAAAAACAATCAAGACTGATAAATAACACTACAGGTAAGAGGAAAAACATTTATCTTTGATTTTGGGGTGAACTGTCCCTTGTCTAGATGTGCACACAGGACATATGGTAATAGTGCTGGTGTGCTGTACTTGTTAGATCTATCCAGGTAATCCAGAGCGTATGTTTAGAGTTTCAGTGTGACAAGTTGGCAGTGGTCGAGGAAGTATTCAGATGATCTACCTGAGTGAAAGTAACAATACAATTGAAAGTCCTGCATTGAAAATGATATTTAAGTAAAAGCACAAAAGTATAATTAGCTTGATATTCTCAAAGTATCAAAAGTGAAGTATTCATTGCAGAGAAAAGGCCCCTGTGAGTGTTATATTACTGACACATTTATGTGTGAGTATCATTAACTGCTCTATATGGCACTAATTTGAAGTACTTTATACACTGTTGGGTTGCTGAAGAAAAACCTCACCCCCAGTGACCATTTGTATTTCAATCATGTTGAATTTGTGAGGATCTTTGTTTTCCTTGCATGCCTCTGGAGTCAAAACACAGAGAAAATTCTTGATGAATTAAAGTCATAAGGGACTTTATTTAACAACCTCATATCTGTATCCAAACTCCCACATAACTCATGCAGTACAATTCAAGTCTAATTTATCTAGCTGTATGCTCGATACCTCCAGAACAGACAGTCCTTTCAGAGGGGCAACTGACCTAAAAATGAAAACTATGTATGCTCTCTTCAAAGCCAGACTCCACTGACAAAAACAGTAATTGTTGAACATAGGAGCTGCTGGGCTTTGATAAGATTGTTTGTTTGTGTAATTTAGAGTGTTCGGATTCACTAAACATACTTACTGATTGAGGCAGCGGTAGAACAACAGCTCCCTGTTCAGCGAGTTAAGATCAACGTTTTTGTAAATGGATTCTGGCTTTGAGGATAAGAGAAGATACGTTTCAGTTTTAGTTCAGTTCCCCCTCAGAAAGGGCCGTCTGTTAAGGAAGTACTGAGCATACAACTAAGACTTGGATTATACTGTATGAGTTATGTGAGAGTTTAGCCCCGTTTCCACCAGGCAGTCCGGTGCGGTACAGTTCAGTGTGGCACCCATTTTCTCTGTTTCCACTGTGAAAAGTTGTGGATGGTACCAATGGGACCATTCCATACCGTCCCCATTTTTGGTCCCCCCTCTGTTGGGGTACCTAGCACACAGATCTGGTACTAAAAGGTGGAGCTGTGAACACTGCAGTCTGTTGATTGGTCAATAGAGGATGGTCACTCTGCTCAGGGCTGAGTTGTGTCTGGTTTTGAGGCTCATGTAACCACTGTTCATACAGTGGAGAGTTTTATTAGAAAACTGTAACTATAAAATGAAAGGATGTTTTGCTGCCTCTTGCAGCAGCTGGAGTCTGAGAAAAAAATAACTTAATTCACTGGGCCGACTGCCGGCAACTTTTAAGGTGGAACGTTAACTTGTTACTCAATGCATGAGTTGACGACATGAATCCATCAGCACACCTTAAATTTCACTGAGACAAGTTTGACCATTACTTTAGTTTTTATATGACAAACGCTTATAGTAATGAGTGTATCTTTCTCTCAAGCATTTGAAATTATATATTAATTTCGACCAGATCATGTGAACAGCATATATTCTAATCCTCACTTGGAGAAAAAAAAAAGCGTTGTGGAGCCTTGTTCCTGTGTGCTCCGGCAACACTAAACCCTGAGCTTGCCTGAGAAGGACTAAATGCACAAACCTGCTATTTTTAAATGTCCCATGGCGAGAGACTCTCACTGCAGCCTGTTTTATTTTGTTCTGAAAATGTCAGCGTGCAGCCTCGTTCTGTGGACGATAAACGAGGTGAACACTCCCTGTGTCGCCAGTAATGAGCAAATACAGTGAGTGCTGGATGGAGCAGTGCGTGACAACAACCCCACCCACATTTAAGGGAACTGTTTGTGGTGGAAACGCTAGGGTCTAGGTAAAATGTCTGAAGGGTTACTGTTGGTTCCAAAGGTACGACACCGAAAGTGGGCCGATGTTTTGATGTAGTTTTGCTGTTGTTAAACACAGTCGCCTATGATTTAAATTCATAAGCACTTTTTCCGTTTTTGGAGTCTTTGTTCGTCATGGAGGCATGCAAGAAAAACTCAGTTTTCTTTACAAATTCAGCGTAACACGGGGGTGATGAAAATGGTCATTTGGGGGGGTGAAGTATTCCTTTAATACCAGTGAATCGTATTCATCAGCTCATCATACGTTTTCACAGGTAAAACCTTAATTTGTAAAGTAACTACTGTATAGATTAGACATGTAGTGGAGTAAAAATGACAATAGTTGCCTCTGAAATGTTCGTGTAAAGCACAAGCAAAACTTGGATTTATATACAAGATGCATCAGACCAGAAGTGGAAATTAAAAAGTACAACTGCTGTACTTTTTGTTCTTTGAGTATTTCCATTTATTTATGTTTTATGCCTCTCCACTGTACTTCAGGGGGAAATATCGCCATAGCTGCTTTGCTGATTAATATTTTACATACTTAACACGAACAGTTTATAAAAACGATGCATTGTTTGAGATTAAACTATCCAACAGTATTTAACAGCTACAGCATTAACATGCTGTTTACAGATTATTGCACCAATAATAATCATCCTATAATATATGTGACAATATAACACTCCAAAGGGGCCCCTTTACATCATCAGTACTTTTACTTCTGACACGTTCACTCTGTTTCGCTGACATGTGTGCTCGTCCACAAGTGAAATTCTGAATGCAGGACTCTAAAAACATTGAACACTATGGCGTTGCTACTTTAAAACGTAATCCTGTGCAAATAAGGGCTGAAGTTCACAATGTGAAGATCACATTCTTCACACTGGTGATATGCATGCTGTGTTGATACACACGTGCCTTAGCTGCCGCACAGCGAGAGTTTCTTGATGTATTATGATCCTTGTTGGAAAGCATATAATTTTATGAGGTGCTGCCAAGTTGGAGATGGCGCTGAATTTCACTTCTTCTTCATTGCAGGTTGAAACCAAACACAAGTTCTGCACAAGAAAAAAAAACTTGGGAAAAAAGTGCCTTGGACAGTACGAGGGAAGCCTAAAATACTCTGACCAGCCCCAACTGACATTAGGCACAGCTTTGCCCTTCGGTGAGGTCTGATCTGATGAGGCGTGGATTACCGCCAGCCACCGCTCTGGCTGGGCCTCAATGGTTGGCTGTCACCACGAGGGAGCAACTGGCCAACAAAACCAGACCACGATAAAGATGGTGAAACTGACAAGTGGAGAAAGAAACAAGTGGCTGAGAGAAACAAATACGGGGCCTATTTTCCTGCTGGCATCCAAAAAGATGTTAAAAAAAGGGATTGCATAGTTTATTTCTTTAAGAGGCAAATCCAAATGTCTTTAGTATGTTGGTTTGCTCTGTTTGAGTGTTGTGGGTTGAGCCCGTCCCTTCTGCTGCACTACCCCTGGCAAAAAGCTCTCACAGACCCCTGACATCAGTCACGGCTTAGTTTCACCCACTTGTGCTCACACTGAGAAAGAACTGTGATTAAATTATTGATTGCATGAATATTTCTCTGTGTCTTTGCAACACATGTTTAAAAAAAGGAAGTGGCAGTTGGAAGTCACAGCCCTCCTGTGGATCTTGGTAGAGCGTGGTAAAATCTGTATTTATATATTTGAGTTGTCACAATGTTCCACTGTACAGACTATAGGCCATATGAAACAAGAGAAATGTGTACATACTGTAAAGCTAAATCCACCTATCTACCGTAAATTAAAGTGACTGGCATTTATCAAATGGCTGTTAAATACATACATATATATATATATATATATATAAATATATAAAATATATTTAAATAAATTATAAGATTGGTACAAATATGAGAGGCCCTTGTTGTCTTGTGCAGTGTTTTTTCCTCGTGTTTTCATCCTCAAATGTGGAATGCTCCCTGAATGACCACATGACTGGACCGAGTCCTGCGAACACACAGATGTGGCGGACGTCCCACTGCTGTTTGGCGTATTACAGCCATAAAAACATTCATAAACTTGTTTTCTCAAAAGGAGAGGTTAAATGTGCACTTTGTTTTGTAATCAATAGGTCATAACCAAAAAATGTGGCTATTTTTATGAAGGGAGAACAAAAGGAAATCTGAACGAGAAAATTACGACGCATAAACATGTCATTCGTACAGGAAATTGAGAATTATATTATGACTAAGAATTAGAAACAGCCAGAGATGGAAGTACAGCAAACGTGTGCAAGTCACAAGCAATTCTCAAGTCTTAACCCTCAAGACTCAGAGAATCAAGCAAGTCAAGTCATTGTTCAGGTCAAGCAAGTCACAAGTCAAGTTATACTCAAAACTCATTAAGATAAAACAAGATAAGCTGCACCCAGTGGTGGAATGTAACTAAATACATTTACTCAATTACTGTGAAGAACAAATCTGCTACTTCTACTTCACTGTGTTTATCTGACAGCTTTAGTTACTAGTTACCAGTCCCAGTAAAGCTGGAACTATGAGAGAGAAAATAAATTGGCAGCTATTTGATTATCATTTAAGTCAGTGGCTCCCAACTGCTGGGTTGTGGGTCCATTCCGTATGGACGCAAGTGACTCATGAATATGTCAAGTTTGTAAAGAATTTCTAGCACAGAGCTTTTATTTTGAAGTGCAGTTTCCTGCTGTTGAGTGAGTGACTAATGGATAGCTACACGACAGAGACAGCAAACTAGTTTGATGACACGGTTAATCCTAAGTATGACGCTGAATGTATAAAACTGTGTGGACCTTGAACTAATGACTAAGGATAAGTCTGGACCCCGTGGCTCAAACCAGTTGATTTACGTCCATTTTTAATGCAAAAACATTTCATGGTTCCAGCTGCACAATGTGACAAATTGTGCTGCTTTTCTTTTTATCATCTTTTCATTTGAATGTATTTTTAGTTATGCTGAAGTTTGGACTGTGGGTTTGACAAAACAACCATTGAGAAGGAGTCACTTTGGGCCTTGGGTCATTGTGATGCCATTTCTGCCTATTTTCAGAATGTTTACAAACCAAACACTCAATCTATGAATAGAGGAAGCAATCAGCAGATTAGTAACAACAACGATCATAAGTTAATTCTGTAAAACTTCAACAAGTAGCCCGCGCTGTTATTTGCCTAAATCCCTGAACTCAGCAGGCGTATATCTGGGACTGGAGTCTACATGGGACAGGCCTTTAATTCCTTTCACACAAAATCGGAAATACCATCAAATTGTTTATTTGAACCAGTATAAATATTATTTGTATAAAAATTAGGCCTCAAATGACACATTAATTATGTGTTATATTACGTCCCTAGATTACGGGACGCAGCATATCTACACAACCTCACTTCATCCTTTTAAACAATATTCATGGATTCATGGATTATTTTTTAGGAAAAACACTTGATTCTTTTGATCTGAGGACCCTTACAGACTAAAGGAATATGAATAACAACCGAGTAATCAAGGAACGGACATATATTCTGACTTTATGACAGCCTCAGGCAACTTGTTTTTCATCATGCTGGTAAATCTTAATGACTTTCGGTCTTCTCTGGTGCTCGTGGTTTCTGTAAAATGAGACCAACCCAGCTAACGATGTGTAGCATCTCCATATTGACAGAAGTTCCAACACTTATATTTCTATGTGTGATCTAAACAGCTAACTAACATTAGCTCAAGTGGCTAGCCAGCAATCCGGTTTTATATATCCATGATGGAACTTATGTAAAAATGAACTGCTTGGCAACCAGGCCAGGCGTCCGACTGAGACAGAACTTTATTCGTCAAAATGTGTAGCTACACCAGGCTAGTAAAAGGGATTGGCCATTTAATTAGGACTAGGCTTTTGATTGAAGTTTTATGGTACTTCAAAATGAGCTCCATCTCAACCAACCAAAACAGTAAAATAATGCTTTTACATTAACACCTGATGATGTCATGATATCATATATAATACCAGACTGAAACAGTCAAAGGGAACATTTTTCTCAGTCGAGTACATTTACTTTTAATACTTTAAGTATATAGTCCTGATTATACTAACATATTTTTACTTAACTCACTGAGCTGTGGTGGTTTTAGAGGATAATAACACATGGTGCACAGGTGCACACAGTAAGCACCCACACACAGTGAACTAGTGTTGAGAGAACAGGCAGGGAAAGTCGTTAGGCAATGTCTAAGTCAAGTGTCAAATTATGAATACCAAGTCAAACTTGACTAGTGGAGTCTTTCATCATGTTAGTCAAGCAAGTCTCAAGTCCTCAAATTTGCAACTTGAGTCTAACTTGAGTCAAGTCATGTAACTCGAGTACCTCATCTCTGTTAACAGCACCATGGATGTAACACAGACACAAAACCTAAAGAGGCCACAGAAATTTCTAAAAGCGGAATAGATAAACTAAAGAAATGGTTACTAAGAGAAACTTTCTCCACAATCGTACCATCAAAAATGGCTGAAATGACATAAAAGCCATTAAGAAAAGAGAAAGGACTTCTAAAAAACTAAACTTCTCTTTCCATAAACAACATCCCGAGTACTCTCTGCAATTCATAGACCTCACACTGAACACCTTTCATTAAAACTACTTTAGAAAAATAGTTGCCATGAACATTGTTACAGCCTATTATGTGGATTATTCAGTGTCATGTCTGGAACATACAGTCAGGTCCATAATTATTTGGACAATGATACAGTTGTCGTCATTTTGGCTCTGTACACCACCACAATGGGTTTTAAATGAAACAATGAATACCTGCTTAAAGTGCAGACTCTCAGCTTTCATTTAAGGCTTTTTTCAAAAATGTAGTATGAACCGTGTAGGAATTACAACCATTTCTTCACACAGTCCCCCGACTTTAAGGGCTCATAAATATTTGGACAAACTAACATAATCATCAATTAAACAGTCAGTTTTAATACTTGGTTGCAAATCCTTTACAGTCAATGACTGCCTGAAGTGTTGGACACATAGGCATCATCAGATGCTGGGTTTCTTCCCTGGTGATGCTCTGCCAGCCCTTTACTGCAGCCGTCTGCACTTCCTGCTTGTGTTTTGGGTGTTTTGCCCACAGTTTTGGCTTCAGCAAGAGAAACGCATGCTCAGTTGGATTCAGGTCAGATGATATGACTTGGCCATTGCAGAACATTCCACTTCTTTGCCTTAAAAATGTCTTTGGTTGCTTTTGCAATATGCTTCAGGTCAATGTCCAACTGCACTGTGAAGCATCGTCCAATGAGTTTTGAAGCATTTAGTTGAATCTGAGCAAATAATGTAGCCCCAAACACTTCAGCTTTCATCCTGCTGCTCTTGTCAGCAGTCACATCATCAATAAATACAAGAGAACCAGTTCCACTGGCCATGACATAACAGTACCTCCACCATGCTTCACTGATGATATGGTGTGCTTTGGATCATGAGCAGTTCCTTCCCTTCTTCCTTCTCTTGTCTTCCCATCATTCTGGTAGTTGATCTTTGTTTTATCTGTCCATAGTATGCTGTTCCACAACTGTACAGGCTTTTTAGATGGTTTTTGACAAACTCTAATATGGCCTTCCATTTTTAAGGCTAACCAATGGTTTGCATCTTGTGATAAACCCTTTTTATTTATTCTAGTGAAGTCTTGTCTTGCTTAAATCAGAACTTCCAGGAAAGTTGAAGTTGTGGTGTTTGCAATTTGGGCTATATCCTAGGTTAATGTGGCCATTGTCAGTTTATGAAATTCCAATATCTGTTGTGGAGAGAATGGAAAGGTCAGTTAGCTCCTACATTAGGAAGTGGTTGGGCACTCCTAGGTGCCTAAGTAGTGTTGCATTGTATGGAAAAGGGATACTTCAGCTGCCAGTATCTAGTTTAACAGAGGAATTTAAATGTACCAAGGTCAGGACAGAGCTCTTGTTATCTGGGAGTAAGGACGTGGTAGTTAGGAGTGTGGTTCCAAATCCAACCAAGGGGAGGAAGTGGAACCCAAGATCGGCAGTTCAGGAGGCAGAGGCAGCTCTTAGACATGCAGAGATTGTAGGTAATGTTCAGTTTGGCCGGGGAGGCCTGGGGCTTGGCTCAGGTAAACCGGTATGGAATACAGCAGGCCTCAAAGATAAAAGAAAGTTGGTTGCAGAACAGATACGCAGACAGGAAGAGATAGTAAGGGGTGCAAAGGTAGTGGCCCAGGCTAAACAGGGACAGTGGTTGAATTGGGAAAGTGTAGAGAAGAGGAAGCTTAGTTGGAGGGACCTGTGGAGTATGGAGGAGAATCGTATTAGATTCCTGGTAGGGGCTACATACGATGTGTTACCAACCCCCCAGAACCTAAAACTGTGGGTAAATGAGGACCCATCATGCCCATTGTGTTCACGTACCGCAACTTTAAAGCATATTTTGTCAGGCTGTAAAGTTGGCTTGTCACAAGGCCGATATACATGGCGACATAATCAGGTGTTGAAATGTTTAGCTGCAGGCATCGAAGGGAAACGAAGACAGGTGAATTCAGAAGGTGTTAAGGATAGGAGTTTAGTAATTCAGTTTGTCCGTGAGGGAGAGAAATACAGAAGGGATAAGTTAGTGAGGAGGCAAGGGTGTGGCCGCCTAGAAGGTGCTTGTGATTGGGAAATGCAAGTAGATTTAGGGGGAAAGCCTGTTGTTCCTCAGGAAATAGCCTGTACCAGGCAGAGGCCTGACTTAGTGTTGTGGTCAGTGAGTCAACAGATAGTTTATTTCATTGAGCTGACAGTTCCTTGGGAAGACTCAGTGGAAGAAGCCTATGAAAGAAAAAAGCTTAGATATGCAGACTTAGGAGCAGAAGCTGAGCAGCGAGGATGGAAGACTAGGATTTGTCCAGTGGAAGTGGGGTGTAGGGGATTCATAGCAAGATCAACTGTCTCGCTCCTGGGGGAACTCGGAGTGCGGGGACAGAATTTGAGGAAGACAGTGAGGGAAATGTCAGATGAAGCAATTAAATGCAGCCAGTTTATCTATTACAGAAGAAATAATGTCAGCTGGGGGCCAGCAGGGGGAACTACTAAGCAGGGCACATAACTCCTTGAGATCAGGTGGAGAGATCCACTTCCTGTCAGGAGAAATCCAGGAAGAGGAAGTATTTAAGTGTGGGAGTGGCCTATTGGAATCCATTTTGTTTGAGGCCATGCGGCAAGGTGAGTGTGCTTGCTGATCCTGTAAGTCCAGTTAGCTCCTTTAACTTTAGCTTATATTGTAGTTATGCTATGTAGTGTGTGAAATAGAGTATGGTGAATGTGACAGGAAAGCTAGTATCAGCATTGCTTCTGCCTGGAGCTCGCATGTATGGAGCCTGGGTTTGGTTGAAGATGGCAGTGCTGTTTGGGCTGAGAAAGCCATGTGTAAGTAAGAAGGAAATCCAGGAAGAGGAAGGTTATTTAAGTGTGGGAGTGGCCTATTTGAATCCATTTTGTTTGAGACCATGCTGCAAAGTGAGTGTGTTTGCTGATCCTGTGAGTTCATTTATCTCCTTTAACTTTAGCTTACATTGTAGTTATGCTATGTAGCGTGTGAAATAGAGTATGGTGAATGTGCTAGTAAAGGTAGTATCAGCATTGCTTCTGCCTGGAGCTCGCATAAACGGAGCCTGGGCTTGGCTGAAGTTGGCAGTGCTGTTTGGGCTGAGATCACTGTCCAGCCTCCTGGAGGTGTCATTGTTGTGAGGGCTCGTCCTGGGGAGGTAGACTGTACAGCCTAACCCGGCGGGGGAGTGTGATAGCCTAACAAGGCTTCCTTCCCTGGGTCTACCTCCTCTGTGGTAGTATAGGTAAGGTAAAGGAGGTTGTTCGGTTAGTGTGGGGAGCAGTGAGACCTGGCATTAGGGGAGTGTCTCTGGGACGCCAGAGATCACTGTCTAGCCTCCTGGAGGTGTCGTGGGACTAACTAGACGAAACACCGGTGAAAGGAGGTTCCCACCCGATGACCCCAAAGACATGTTAGTTATCACTGCTCACGGGTCTGTATAGTTAAGCCTTGCCATAATAGCTTATCGTAGGGCTTAGGAGGATTATTCACTGAGTGCTGATCCCTTTTTTTTTTGTTTTTTATTAGAGCACAAACTTCTTGTGTTTATTTGAATACAAGAGCAGCAGGATGAAAGCTGAAGTGTTTGGGGCACCATTATCTGCTCAGATTCAATTAAATGCTTCAAAACTCATTGGACGATGCTTCACAGTGCAGTTGGATATTGACCTGAAGCATATTGCAAAAGCAACCAAAGACATTTTTAAGGCAAAGAAGTGGAATGTTCTGCAATGGCCAAGTCATATCATCTGACCTGAATCCAATTGAGCATGCGTTTCTCTTGCTGAAGCCAAAACTGAGGGCAAAACACCCAAAACACAAGCAGGAAGTGCAGACGGCTGCAGTAAAGGGCTGGCAGAGCATCACCAGGGAAGAAACCCAGCATCTGATGATGCCTATGTGTCCAACACTTCAGGCAGTCATTGACTGTAAAGGATTTGCAACCAAGTATTAAAACTGACTGTTTAATTGATGATTATGTTAGTTTGTCCAAATACTTATGAGCCCTTAAAGTTGGGGGACTGTGTGAAGAAATGGTTGTCATTCCTACACAGTTCATACTACATTTTGGAAAAAAGCCTTAAATGAAAGCTGAGAGTCTGCACTTTAAGCAGGTATTCATTGTTTCATTTAAAACCCATTGTGGTGGTGTACAGAGCCAAAATGATAACAACTGTATCATTGTCCAAATAATTATGGACCTGACTGTAGGCTTCTGTGAAAAGGCAAATAGTAGGTTTTAGATTATGGTTCATGCATGGATTAAAAAAGGAGGTATAACATGCTAATTAGTGAGCTTTGGTGTTGCTGGTAGGCAGATTTTTTTAACGCCAGACAGACGGGCTACCGGTGTCCCCCTGCTTTCAGTCTTTGCCATGAGACATGAGAGTGATATCAATCTCCTCATCTAACTCTCTGCAACACAGCTAATGAGCAAATGTTCTAAGATGTCACACTGTTAATTTAAAGGGG